>NC_084750.1:30334542-30454542 GCF_033978785.1 Entelurus aequoreus | reverse complement strand
GTTTACGAAAGAACTTGTAACCTTTAGTTCTTTTTTTTTTGCATCAAAATAGCCATACCTTTAAATTAGTGGTAAAAGGCCAATATACAAACTTAGTTTTAGATTGTGTTCCTTGTTAAAATCTCACAATTCAGGAGAATTTTTGTTGAAAACAGACTTTTAGGGGCTTGTTGGTCTCGTCATATGATTTTCGCTTAGGGTGCGAGAGGTCCCGGGTTCAACGCCTGGACAAGCCTTAACAGTGCTCTTGAACTCTCAGCTCAATTTTCCAAACTGCGCACACTCAAGGGATCAATGAAAATGTATAAAATCAAATACAGTAAAACTTCAATTTACAAACTCTAATTGTTTACGAAAGAGCTTGTAACCCTTAGTTCTTTTTTTTGCATCAAAATAGCCATACCTTTAAATTAGTGGTAAAAGGCCAATATACAAACTTAGTTTTAGATTGTGTTCTTTGTTAAAATCTCACAATTCATGCGATTTTTTGCTGAAAACAGGCTTTTTGGGGCTTGTTGGTCTAGTCGTATGATTTTCGCTTAGGGTGTGAGAGGTCCCGGGTTCAATTCCCGGACAAGCCCTTAATGGTGCTTTGAACTCTCAGCTAAATTTCCCAAACTGCGCACACTCAAGGGATCAATGAAAATGTATAAAATAAAGTACAGTGGGACCTCAAATTACGAGCTCTAATTGATTACGAAAGACCTTGTAACTCTTAGTTATTTTTTTTGCATCAAAATAGCCATACCTTTAAATTAGTGGTAAAAGGCCAATATACAAACCTAGTTTTAGATTGTGTTCCTTGTTAAAATCTCATAATTCATGAGAATTTTTGTTGAAAGGTCATTTTTTGTGGCTTGTTGGTCTAGTTGTATGATTCTCGCTTTGGGTGCGAGAGGTCCCGGGTTCAGTTCCCGGACAAGCCCTTAATGGTGCTTTGAACTCTCAGCTAATTTTCCAAACTGCGCACACTCAAGGGATCAATGAAAATTGTTGTGAATCAAATTTTTTGTTAATAAAAGTGCAGTTACAGGTCTTCTCCACAGATAAAATATAAACTTTTTTGAGAATTTGGTCTAATTTAACATAGGGCTTGTTGGTCTAGTGGTATGATTCTCGCTTTGGGTGCGAGAGGTCCCGGGTTCAATTCCTGGACAAGCCCTAAGCAGTGATCCTTAACTCTAAGCTTAATTTTCCAAATTGCCCCCCCTCAAGGGATCATTGAAAATGTATAAAATCAAAAATAGTGGGACCTCAATTTACAAACTCTAATTGTTTACAAAAGTGCTTGTAACACTTAGTTCTTTTTTTTTTTGCATCAAAATAGCCATACCTTTAAATTAGTGGTAAAAGGTCAATATACAAACCTAGTTTTAGATTGTGTTCCCTGTTAAAATCTCACAATTCATGAGAATTGTTGTTGAAAACAGACTTTTTGGGGCTTGTTGGTCTAGTCGTATGATTCTCGCTTAGGGTGCGAGAGGTCCCGGGTTCAATTCCCGGACAAGCCCTTAATGGTGCTCTCAACTCTCACCTCAATTTTCCAAACTGCGCACACTCAAGGGACCAATGAATATTGTAGTGAATCACACTTTTTGTTAATAAAAGTGCAGTTACAGGTCGTCTCCACAGATAAAATATAAACTTTTTTGAAAATTTGGTGGAGTTTAACATAGGGCTTGTTGGTCTAGTGGTATGATTCTCGCTTTGGGTGCGAGAGGTCCCGGGTTCAAATTCTGGACAAGCCCTAAACTCTAAGCTTAACTTTCCAAATTGCACACCCTCAAGGGATCAATGAAAATGTATAAAATCAAATTCAGTGGGACCTCAATTTACAAACTCTAATTGTTTACGAAAGAACTTGTACCCTTTAGTTCTTTTTTTTTTGCATCAAAATAGCCATACCTTTAAATTAATGGTAAAAGGCCAATATACAAACTTAGTTTTAGATTGTGTTCCTTGTTAAAATCTCACAATTCAGGAGAATTTTTGTTGAAAACAGACTTTTAGGGGCTTGTTGGTCTCGTCATAGGATTTTCGCTTAGGGTGCGAGAGGTCCCGGGTTCAACGCCTGGACAAGCCTTAACAGTGCTCTTGAACTCTCAGCTCAATTTTCCAAACTGAGCACACTCAAGGGATCAATGAAAATGTATAAAATCAAATACAGTAAAACATCAATTTACAAACTCTAATTGTTTACGAAAGAGCTTGTAACCCTTAGTTCTTTTTTTTGCATCAAAATAGCCATACCTTTAAATTAGTGGTAAAAGGCCAATATACAAACTTAGTTTTAGATTGTGTTCTTTGTTAAAATCTCACAATTCATGCGATTTTTTGCTGAAAACAGGCTTTTTGGGGCTTGTTGGTCTAGTCGTATGATTTTCGCTTAGGGTGTGAGAGGTCCCGGGTTCAATTCCCGGACAAGCCCTTAATGGTGCTTTGAACTCTCAGCTAAATTTCCCAAACTGCGCACACTCAAGGGATCAATGAAAATGTATAAAATAAAGTACAGTGGGACCTCAAATTACGAGCTCTAATTGATTACGAAAGACCTTGTAACTCTTAGTTATTTTTTTTGCATCAAAATAGCCATACCTTTAAATTAGTGGTAAAAGGCCAATATACAAACCTAGTTTTAGATTGTGTTCCTTGTTAAAATCTCATAATTCATGAGAATTTTTGTTGAAAGGTCATTTTTTGTGGCTTGTTGGTCTAGTTGTATGATTCTCGCTTTGGGTGCGAGAGGTCCCGGGTTCAGTTCCCGGACAAGCCCTTAATGGTGCTTTGAACTCTCAGCTAATTTTCCAAACTGCGCACACTCAAGGGATCAATGAAAATTGTTGTGAATCAAATTTTTTGTTAATAAAAGTGCAGTTACAGGTCTTCTCCACAGATAAAATATAAACTTTTTTGAGAATTTGGTCTAATTTAACATAGGGCTTGTTGGTCTAGTGGTATGATTCTCGCTTTGGGTGCGAGAGGTCCCGGGTTCAATTCCTGGACAAGCCCTAAGCAGTGATCCTTAACTCTAAGCTTAATTTTCCAAATTGCCCCCCCTCAAGGGATCATTGAAAATGTATAAAATCAAAAATAGTGGGACCTCAATTTACAAACTCTAATTGTTTACAAAAGTGCTTGTAACACTTAGTTCTTTTTTTTTTTGCATCAAAATAGCCATACCTTTAAATTAGTGGTAAAAGGTCAATATACAAACCTAGTTTTAGATTGTGTTCCCTGTTAAAATCTCACAATTCATGAGAATTGTTGTTGAAAACAGACTTTTTGGGGCTTGTTGGTCTAGTCGTATGATTCTCGCTTAGGGTGCGAGAGGTCCCGGGTTCAATTCCCGGACAAGCCCTTAATGGTGCTCTCAACTCTCACCTCAATTTTCCAAACTGCGCACACTCAAGGGACCAATGAATATTGTAGTGAATCACACTTTTTGTTAATAAAAGTGCAGTTACAGGTCGTCTCCACAGATAAAATATAAACTTTTTTGAAAATTTGGTGGAGTTTAACATAGGGCTTGTTGGTCTAGTGGTATGATTCTCGCTTTGGGTGCGAGAGGTCCCGGGTTCAAATTCTGGACAAGCCCTAAACTCTAAGCTTAACTTTCCAAATTGCACACCCTCAAGGGATCAATGAAAATGTATAAAATCAAATTCAGTGGGACCTCAATTTACAAACTCTAATTGTTTACGAAAGAACTTGTAACCTTTAGTTCTTTTTTTTTTGCATCAAAATAGCCATACCTTTAAATTAATGGTAAAAGGCCAATATACAAACTTAGTTTTAGATTGTGTTCCTTGTTAAAATCTCACAATTCAGGAGAATTTTTGTTGAAAACAGACTTTTAGGGGCTTGTTGGTCTCGTCATAGGATTTTCGCTTAGGGTGCGAGAGGTCCCGGGTTCAACGCCTGGACAAGCCTTAACAGTGCTCTTGAACTCTCAGCTCAATTTTCCAAACTGCGCACACTCAAGGGATCAATGAAAATGTATAAAATCAAATACAGTAAAACTTCAATTTACAAACTCTAATTGTTTACGAAAGAGCTTGTAACCCTTAGTTCTTTTTTTTGCATCAAAATAGCCATACCTTTAAATTAGTGGTAAAAGGCCAATATACAAACTTAGTTTTACATTGTGTTCTTTGTTAAAATCTCATAATTCATGAGATTTTTTGCTGAAAACAGGCTTTTTGGGGCTTGTTGGTCTAGTCGTATGATTTTCGCTTAGGGTGTGAGAGGTCCCGGGTTCAATTCCCGGACAAGCCCTTAATGGTGCTTTGAACTCTCAGCTAATTTTTCCAAACTGCGCACACTCAAGGGATCAATGAAAATGTATAAAATAAAGTACAGTGGGACCTCAAATTACGAGCTCTAATTGATTACGAAAGACCTTGTAACCCTTAGTTTTTTTTTTTGCATCAAAATAGCCATACCTTTAAATTAGTGGTAAAAGCCCAAAATACAAACCTAGTTTTAGATTGTGTTCCTTGTTAAAATCTCACAATTCAGGAGAATTTTTGTTGAAAACAGACTTTTAGGGGCTTGTTGGTCTCATCATATGATATTCGCTTAGGGTGCGAGAGGTCCCGGGTTCAACGCCTGGACAAGCCTTAACAGTGCTCTTGAACTCTCAGCTCAATTTTCCAAACTGCGCACACTCAAGGGATCAATGAAAATGTATAAAATCAAATACAGTAAAACTTCAATTTACAAACTCTAATTGTTTACGAAAGAGCTTGTAACCCTTAGTTCTTTTTTTTGCATCAAAATAGCCATACCTTTAAATTAGTGGTAAAAGGCCAATATACAAACTTAGTTTTAGATTGTGTTCTTTGTTAAAATCTCACAATTCATGAGATTTTTTGCTGAAAACAGACTTTTTGGGGCTTGTTGGTCTAGTCGTATGATTTTCGCTTAGGGTGTGAGAGGTCCCGGGTTCAATTCCCGGACAAGCCCTTAATGGTGCTTTGAACTCTCAGCTAATTTTTCCAAACTGCGCACACTCAAGGGATCAATGAAAATGTATAAAATAAAGTACAGTGGGACCTCAAATTACGAGCTCTAATTGATTACGAAAGACCTTGTAACCCTTAGTTATTTTTTTTGCATCAAAATAGCCATACCTTTAAATTAGTGGTAAAAGGCCAATATACAAACCTAGTTTTAGATTGTGTTCCTTGTTAAAATCTCATAATTCATGAGAATTTTTGTTCAAAGGTCATTTTTTGTGGCTTGTTGGTCTAGTTGTATGATTCTCGCTTTGGGTGCGAGAGGTCCCGGGTTCAATTCCCGGACAAGCCCTTAATGGTGCTTTGAACTCTCAGTTAATTTTTCCAAACTGCGCACACTCAAGGGATCAATGAAAATTGTTGTGAATCAAATTTTTTGTTAATAAAAGTGCAGTTACAGGTCGTCTCCACAGATAAAATATAAACTTTTTTGAGAATTTGGTATAATTTAACATAGGGCTTGTTGGTCTAGTGGTATGATTCTCGCTTTGGGTGCGAGAGGTCCCGGGTTCAATTCCTGGACAAGCCCTAAGCAGTGATCCTTAACTCTAAGCTTAATTTTCCAAATTGCCCCCCCTCAAGGGATCATTGAAAATGTATAAAATCAAAAATAGTGGGACCTCAATTTACAAACTCTAATTGTTTACAAAAGTGCTTGTAACACTTAGTTCTTTTTTTTTTGCATCAAAATAGCCATACCTTTAAATTAGTGGTAAAAGGTCAATATACAAACCTAGTTTTAGATTGTGTTCCCTGTTAAAATCTCACAATTCATGAGAATTTTTGTTGAAAACAGACTTTTTGGGGCTTGTTGGTCTAGTCCAGACCTGGGCATTGTACGGCCCGCGGCCGCATCCGGCCCTTTGCGCATCCCTGTCCGGCCCGCGTGAGGCCAATCATAAATTACAAAATAAATTTTAAAAAGTATCTATGTCGAGTGTGCAATAAAACGGTGCTGCTTTTGTTTTGAAAAGCGTTATTTGTATTACTTCCGTGTGGACGTATGCGCGTTTGCGATTGTGAGTTAATTGAACGGCGCAATAAAAAATTACAAAATAAAGTTTAAAAAACATCTATGTCGTGCGCGCAATACAACTGTGCTGCTTTTATTTTGAAATGTGTTATTTATGCCATATGTCCGGGGGGAACCTGTGAGTGAAGGTGCATAGAGACAAGTGATGAGACGCTAAAAAAAGAAAAGTTGATGACGAATGGCGTGTTTTGGACTGGCAAGTATTTCTTTACATAAATTAAAGGTAAAGCCGTGTGCTTAATTTGTGGTACACAGCTTGCTGTGTTTAAAGAATATCATTTTAATCGCCACTACACGAAGAAACACGAGGGAAAATACCGGAATCTGTCTGATGAAGCGTGCGCAAGGGAGGCCGATGCGTTGGTGGTAAAACTGCAAACCCAACAAGGACTTTTTGCCATATTTCACACCCCCAGAGATGCAGCCGTCAGGACAAGTTTCGTCATTTCTCACAAAAGCGCCAGAAAAAGTAAGGCGTTTTCTGACAGAGTTTATTAAGGAGTGCTTATTGGACTTTGTTGCGCTGATATGCCCGGAGACATGGACTGTTTTTCGCTAACTTTGGATGAGATCTGTGATGTACGTGACACCTCCAGCTGCTCTTCTTCTTACGTGGGATAACTGCAGACTTTCAAATCACGGAGTAGCTGGCAGCCAAACAGTCAATTAAAGAGACAACCACAGGTAATGACTTGTTCACATAGGTAAATGCGTGTTTGGACATGTTAGGACTGAAATGGGACAAGCTAGCAGGTGTGACAATCCAATCCACTTTTTTTATATAGCACATTTAAACAACAAAATGTTTCCAAAGTGCTCCACAACAATATTAAAAACAATATTCAAATATTATCCTTAGCTCCACCAATGACTGAATAAAAAGAAAAAACAATTACATATAAAACCAATATAAAAAACAATATAAAATAAATATGATTAAAAACTATTTTTAACAACAGATGGTTGTCCAAATCTGATGGGGAAAAATGTTGGATAATGCAGGATAAAGTGACCATCAAAAGCAATCTGCTTTTGTATAAAGTTAAGTTAGGTTAAATTAAATTATTATTATTATTATTATTAATTATTATTATTATCATTATTATTATTTATCTTACGGTATATCAAAAATAATATTGAGCAAAATTTAATTGAAATATTGTCGTGTGGCCCTCCAGCAGTGCTCGGGTTGCTTATGCGGCCCCCGGTGAAAATTAATTGCCCAGAGGTCCTGGGTTCAATTCCCAGGCAAGCCCTTAATGGTGCTTTGATTTCTCAGCTCAATTTTCCAAACTGCGCACACTCAAGGGATCAATGAAAATTGTAGTGAATTACATTTTTTGTTAATAAAAGTGCAGTTACAGGTCGTCTCCACAGAAAATATAAAATATAAAAAATAGAAAAGATAAAATATAAACTTTTTTGAGTTTGTATTTTATCTGGGGCGGTATAGCTCCGTTGGTAGAGCGGCCGTGCCAGCCACTTGAGGGTTGTAGGTTCGATCCCCGTTTCCGCCATCCTAGTCACTGCCGTTGTGTCCTTGGGCAAGACACTTTACCCACCTGCTCCCAGTGCCACCCACACTGGTTTAAATGTAACTTAGATATTGGGTTTCACTATGTAAAGTGCTTTGAGTCACGAGAGAAAAAGCACTATATAAATATAATTAACTTAATTCACTTCACTTGAGAATTTGGTGGAATTTAACATAGATGATTCTCGCTTTAGGTGCGAGAGGTCCCGGGTTCAATTCCTGGACAAGCCCTGGACAGTGATTCTAAACTCTAAGCTTATTTTTCCAAATTGCACACCCTTTAAGGGATCAATGAAAATGTATACAATCAAATACAATGGGACCTCAATTTACAAACTCCAATTGTTTACGAAAGAGCTTGTAACCCTTAGTTCTTTTTTTTGCATCAAAATAGCCATACCTTTAAATTATTGGTAAAAGTACAATATACTAATGTAGTTTTAGATTGTGTTCCTTGTTAAAATCTCACAATTCATGAGAATTTTTGTTGAAAGTGGAATTTTTGGGGCTTGTTGGTCTAGTCATATGATTCTCGCTTAGGGTGAATCAAAATTGTAATGAATCCAATTTTTTGTTACCCACAGGTAAAATATAAACTTATTTGAGAATTTGGTGGCTCTTAACAGGGCTTGTTGGTCTAGTGGTATGCTTCTCGCCTTTGGGTGCGAGAGGGCCCAGGTTCATTTTCTGGACAAGCCCTAAGCAGTGATTTTAAACTCTTAACTTATATTTCCAAACTGCACACCCTCAAGGGCTCAATGAAAATGTATAAAATCAAATACAGTGGGACCTCAATTTACAAACTCTAACCCTTAGTTATTTTTTGCATTAAAATAGCCATACCTTTAAATTAGTGGTAAAAGTCCAAAATACAAACCTAGTTTTAGATTTTGTTCCTTGTTAAAATCTCACAATTCATGAGAATTTTTGTTGAAAATTGATTTTTTGGGGCTTGTTGGTCTAGTAGTATGATTCTCGCTTAGGGTGCGAGAGGTCCTGGGTTCAATTCCCGGACAAGCCCTTAATGGTGCTTTGAACTCTCAGCTCAATTTTCCAATCTGCGCACACTCAAGGGATCAATGAAAAATGTGAATCAAATTTTTTGTGAATCAAATTTTTTGTTAATAAAAGTGAAGTTACAGTTTGTCTCCACAGACAAAATATAAACTTTTTTCAGAATTTGGTGGGATCTGAAATAGGGCTTGTTGGTCTAGTGGTATGATTCTCGCTTTGGGTGAGAGAGGTACCGGATTCAATTCCTGGACAAGCCCCAAGCAGTGATTTTAAACTTTTAGCTTAATTTTCCAAATTGCAAACCCTCAAGGGATCAATGAAAATGTATAAAATCAAATACAGTGGGACCTCAATTTACAAACTGTAATTGTTTACGAAAGAGCTTGTAACCCTTAGTTCTTTTTTTTGCATCAAAACAGCCATACCTTTAAATTAGTGGTAAAAGTGCAATATACTAATGTAGTTTTAGATTGTGTTCCCTGTTAAAATCTCACAATTAATGAGATTTTTTGTTGAAAATGTATAAAATCAAATACAGTGGAACCTCAATTTACAAACTATAATTGTTTACGAAAGAGCTTGTAACCCTTAGTTGTTTTTTTGCATCAAAATAGCCATACCTTTAAATTATTGGTAAAAGTGCAATATACTAACATAGTTTTAGGTTGTGTTCCCTGTTAAAATCTCACAATTCATGAGAATTTTTGTTGAAAGTTGTCTTGTTGGTCTAGTCGTGTGATTGGTGCTTAGGGTGCGAGAGGTCCTGGGTTCAATTCCCGGACAAGCCCTTCAATCAATCAATCAATGTTTATTTATATAGCCCTAAATCACACGTGTCTCAAAGGGCTGCACAAGCCACAACGACATCCTCGGTACAGAGCCCACATACGGGCAAGGAAAAACTCACCCCAGTGGGACGTCGATGTGAATGACTATGAGAAACCTTGGAGAGGACCGCATATGTGGGTAGCCCCCCTCTAGGGGAGACCGAAAGCAATGGATGTCGAGTGGGTCTGACATAATATTGTGAAAGTCCAGTTTACAGTGGATCCAACACATCAGCGAGAGTCCAGTCCATAGTGGGGCCAGCAGGAAACCATCCCGAGCGGAGACGGGTCAGCAGCGCAGAGATGTCCCCAACCGATGCACAGGCTAGCGGTCCACCCGGGGTCCCGACTCTGGACAGCAGGCACTTCATCCATGGCCACCGGACCTGCGCAACTCCCCCTCCCCAAGGGAGAGGGGAGCAGAGGACAGAAGAAAAGAAACGGCAGATCAACTGGTCTAAAAAGGGGTTCTATTTAAAGGCTAAAGTATACAAATGAGTTTTAAGATGGGACTTAAAAGCTTCTACAGAGGTAGCATCTCTAACTGTTACCGGGAGGGCCTTCCAGAGTACTGGAGCCCGAATAGAAAACGCTCTATAGCCTGCAGACTTTTTTTGGGCTCTGGGAATCACTAATAAGCCGGAGTTCTTTGAACGCAGATTTCTTGCCAGGACATATGGTACAATACAATCGGCAAGATAGGCTGGAGCTAGACCGTGTAGTATTTTATACGTAAGTAGTAAAACTTTAAAGTCACATCTTAAGTGCACAGGAAGCCAGTGCAGGTGAGCCAGTATAGGTGTAATATGACCAAACTTTCTTGTTCTTGTCAAGAGTCTAGCAGCCGCATTTTGTACCAACTGTAATCTTTTAATGCCAGACATAGGGAGACCCGAAAATAATACGTTACAGTAATCAAGACGAGACGTAACGAACGCATGATTTGTACCAACTGTAATCTTTTAATGCCAGACATAGGGAGACCCGAAAATAATACGTTACAGTAATCGAGACGAGATGTAACGAACGCTTGAATAATGATCTCAGCGTCGCTAGTGGACAGAATGGAATGGATTTTAGCGATATTACGGAGATGAAAGAAGGCCGTTTTAGTAACACTCTTAATATGTGACTCAAACGAGAGAGTTGGGTCGAAGATAATACCCAGATTCTTTACCGAGTCGCCTTGTGTAATTGTTTGGTTGTCAAATGTTAAGGTGGTATTATTAAATAGATGTCGGTGTCGAGCAGGACCGATAATCAGCATTTCCGTTTTCTTAGCGTTGAGTTGCAAAAAGTTAGCGGACATCCATTGTTTAATTTCATTAAGACACGCCTCCAGCTGACTACAATCCGGCGTGTTGGTCAGCTTTAGGGGCATGTAGAGTTGGGTGTCATCAGCATAACAGTGAAAGCTAACACCGTATTTGCGTATGATGTCACCTAGCGGCAGCATGTAACTACTAAAGAGTGCATGGCCAAGAACCGAACCCTGGGGAACTCCGCACGTTACCTTGACATATTCCGAGGTCACATTGTTATGGGAGACGCACTGCATCCTGTCAGTAAAATAAGAGTTAAAGCAAGACAAGGCTAAGTCTGACATACCAACACATGTTTTGATACGCTCTAATAAAATATTATGATCGACGGTATCGAAAGCAGCGCTAAGATCAAGAAGCAAAAACATAGATGACGCATCAGAATCCATTGTTAGCAATATATCATTAGTCATTTTTGCGAGGGCTGTCTCCGTAGAGTGATTTGCCCTGAAACCGGATTGAAAAGGTTCACAGAGATTGTTAGACACTAAGTGTTCATTTAGCTGCTGTGCAACAATTTTTTCGAGAATTTTCTAAATAAACGGAAGGTGGGAGACCGGTCGGTAGTTTACCATGAGGTCAGGATCGAGGTTAGGTCTTTTGAGCAGAGGATGAACAACCGCTTTTTTGAATGCTAGGGGAACAGTGCCGGAGGAAAGTGATAAGTTTATAATATTTAACACTGATGGACCTAATAATACAAACAGTTCCTTGATAAGTTTCCCAGGTAGTGGGTCAAGTAAACCTGTTGTTTGTTTTATCCCACTTACACGCCGTAATAATTCCTCTAATGTTATATCATCAAAAATAGAGAGACTATTTTGGAGGGCGGTATCCGTCGTATATACAGTCGTATTTGTGTTAATAGAACCCAGTTGTAGCTGGGATGCGTTGTCTTTAATCTCCTTTCTAATGAGTTCAATTTTCTTATTAAAGAAATTAATAAAGTCATCTGCCGAGTGGGTGGAGCTACTGGGAGAAGTCCCTTGTTGGGTTAGCGATGCTACTGTACTAAACAGAAATTTAGGATCGTTTTTGTTCAGGCGGATGAGATTTGAGTAATATTTAGCTTTAGCTAAGGTAAGCATGCGTTTATAAGTTATTAAACTATCACTCCATGCTTGATGGAAAACCTCAAGTTTAGTCGCGCGCCATTTGCGTTCCAGCTTTCTACATGATAATTTATGAGCTCTAATTTCTTCTGTAAACCATGGGGTGCACCTTTTAGGGGCCCTTTTTTGCTTTAGCGGTGCTATACTATCAATGGTTTTGCGCAGGGCATCGTCAAAGTTGTTAGTGAGGTTATCAATAGAGTTATCAATTTGGGAATGGTGCCATTACCGAAGGCAGTAGGTCAGCAAGAGTCATCGTTGTGGCAGCATTAATGTTGCGACCGCTATAGCAGTTATTATTATTATTATTAGCTTGTTGACAATGAGTAAGAACTTCAAATTTTATAAGGTAATGATCGGACATTACTTTAGTATACGGAAGTATCATAATTTTGGAGGTGGTGACACCCCTGACAAGCACTAGATCTATTGTATTACCGTTGCGATGCGTGGGTTCATGTATTATTTGTGTAAGACCACAGCTATCAATTATGCTCTGCAGCGCCACGCACTGAGGGTCCGATGGGGTATTCATATGGATATTAAAGTCCCCCATTATGATTATATTGTTGGCGTGCGTCACTAGATCAGCAAGAAACTCTGAGAATTCACTGATAAAGTCCGAATAGGGCCCAGGGGGGCGGTAGATAACAGCCAGGTCGAGAGGTAGCGGTGTGACAGACCTCATAGTAAGCACCTCAAATGATTTATATTTATTATTTAGGTTAGGGGTAAGTTTAAAGTTTTCATTGTATATTAGTGCGACACCCCCTCCCCTTTTAAGAGGACGGGCAACATGTGCATTCGTATAGATAGGAGGAGATGCCTCATTTAGCGCAAAAAAATCGTCTGGTTTAAGCCAGGTTTTGCTAAGACCAATGACGTTAAGATTGTTGTCTCTAATGACCTCATTAACTAATAACGCTTAGGGAGACAATGATCCTATGTATAGGTATTGGGCTGTTTTGACAAGTTTTTGTTGAGATTATCCGTAACAGCAATATTAACAATGTTGCGTTTATTATGCGTAGTGCACTTTAAATAGTTTTGACCATATCTAAGAATTGATATGACAGGGATTTTCCGATTGTTTGTTTGGTGCTGCGATAAACTGGACACATCATAATTTGCCACCTCAGTAGAATGCATGTCTACCTCTGACACAGTCACAACAGAAAAAACATTATGTGAATTGTGTATTATTCTAAGAGAATTGCTATGCGTACATGGATTATCCAGCCTGTCGCTGGCTAGTTCTAGCTTAACTGACTCCTCACCCGGACTAACAGACTCTGTAATTGCCTGTGACCGGGCTTGCTCTAGTGTAGTCAGTCAAGTGAGACTTAAACAGTAGTCTATGTTCCTAGACAGGATGATGGCGCCTTCCTGGTTAGGGTGAAGGCCGTCTCTCATCAGCAAGCTGGTTTGCCCCAGAAAGAGGGTCAGTTATCAATAAACGTTAGTCCCTGTTGTCTACAGAAGATAGCCAGCCACTTGTTAAGCGAGACTAATCTGCTATATCTCTCATCATTGCCTCTCGCAGGCAGGGGGCCAGAGACTATTACTCGATGCCTGGACATCTTTCTGCCCTTAACAGTGCTTTTGAACTCTCAGCTCAATTTTCCAAACTGCGCACACTCAAGGGATCAATGAAAATGTATAAAATCAAGTGCAATGGAACCTCAAAATACGAGCTCTAATTGATTACAAAAGAGCTTGTAACCCTTAGTTATTTTTTGCATTAAAATAGCCATACCTTTAAATCAGTGGTAAAAGTCCAATATACAAACCTAGTTTTAGATTGTGTTCCTTGTTAAAATCTCACAATTCATTAGAATTTTGTTGAAAATTTATTTTTTTGGTGCTTGTTGGTCTAGTTGTATGATTCACGCTTAGGATGTGAGAGGTCGTGGGTTCAATTCCCGGACAAGCCCTTAATGGTTGCTTTGAACTGTTAGCTCAATTTTCCAAACTGCGCACACTCAAGGGATCAATGAAAATTGTAGTGAATCAATTTTTTTGTTAATAAAAGTGCAGTTAAAGGTTGTCTCCACAGAAAAAGTATATACTTTTTTGAGAATTTGGTATTATTTAGGCTTGTTGGTCTAGTGGTATGATTCTCGCTTTGGGTGCGAGAGGTTCTGGGTTCAATTCCCGGACAAGTCCTTAACAGTGATTTAAAACTCTTAGCCTAATATTCCAAACTGCACACCCTCAAGGGATCAATGAAAATGTATAAAATCAAATACAGTGGTAGCTCAATTTACAAGCTTTAATTCATTTAGGACAGAGCTTGGTTCTTTTTTGCAGGAATTAGCCATACCTTTAAATTAGTGGTAAAAGTGCAATATATTAACCCAGTTTCAGAATGATTTCCCTGTTAAAATCTCACAATTCGTAAGATTTTTTTGTTGAAATGTGATTTTTTTTTCTTGTTGGTCTAGTCGTATGATTTTCACTTAGGGTGTGAGAGGTCCCGGGTTCAATACCCAGACAAGCCATTAACAGTGCCTTTCAACTCTTAGCTCAATTTTCCATAATGCACACACTCATGGGATCAATGAAAATGTATAAAATCAAATACAGTGGGACCTCAATTTACAAGCTCTAATTGTTTACAAAAGAGCTTGTAACCCTTAGTTCTTTTTTTTGCACCAAAATAGCCATACCTTTAAATTTGTGGTAAAAGTGCAATATACTAACCCAGTTTCAGAATGATTTCCCTGTTAAAATCTCACAATTCGTAAGATTTTTTGTTGAAACGTGATTTTTCGGGGCTTGTTGGTCTAGTCGTATGATTCTCACTTAGGGTGTGAGAGGTCCCGGGTTCAATACCCAGACAAGCCATTAACAGTGCCTTTCAACTCTTAGCT
Source organism: Entelurus aequoreus (assembly GCF_033978785.1). Lineage (NCBI taxonomy): Eukaryota > Metazoa > Chordata > Actinopteri > Syngnathiformes > Syngnathidae > Entelurus > Entelurus aequoreus. Next base: position 30,439,809 of record NC_084750.1, on the reverse strand, counting down.
CAATTTTCCAAAATGCACACACTCAAGGGATCAATGAAAATGTATAAAATCAAATACAGTGGGTCCTCAATTTACAAGCTCTAATTGTTTACAGAAGAGCTTGTAACCCTTAGTTATTTTTTTGCATCAAAATAGCCATACTTTTAAATTAGTGGTAAAAGTACAATATACTAACCCAGTTTCCGAATGATTTCCCAGTTAAAATCTCACAATTCATGAGATTTTTTGTTGAAACATGTTTTTTTGGGGCTTGTTGGTCTAGTCGTATGATTCTCGCCTCGAGTCTGGGGTTTATTCCTGAAAAAGCTCTTGTTGATTTATACATGAATATTGTAGTTATTTGTTAAGTTACAGATTGTCTCCCGAAATAAAATATCAACTTTTTTGAGAATTTGGTAAAGCACAACTCAGGGCGTGTTTTTTTTCGTAGTATTAATTCTCACTTTGAGTGTGAGAGGTCTTGATTTCAATTCCCGGAGAAGCCATTAACAGTGACTTTTAACTCCAAGCTTAATTTTCCAAACACTCAAGGGATTAATGAAATTCCATAAAATCAAGTACAGAGGTACTCAATTTACGAACTCTAATTGTTTTAGGACGGAGCATGTAACCCTTAGTTCCATTTTGCATGAAAATAGCCATACCTTTAAATTAGTGGTAAAAGTGCAATATACAAACCCAGTTTCAGAATGATTTCCCTGTTGTTGAAAGGTTTTTACGGGGATTTTTGGTTTAGTTGTATGATTCTCGCTTAAGGTGCGAGAGTTCCAGGTTTCAATTCTCGGACAAGCCCTTAATAGTACTCTTAGCTCAATTTTCCAAAATGCACACACTCAAGGGATCAAAGCTAGAACTAGCCAGCGCCAGGCTGGATAATCCATGTACGCATAGCAATTCTCTTAGAATAATACACAATTCACATAATGTTTTTTCTGTTGTGTCTGTGTCAGAGGTGGACATGCATTCTACTGAGGTGGCAAATTATGATATGTCCAGTCTATTGCAGCACCAAGCAAACAATCGGAAAATTCCCGTCATATCAATTCCTAGATATGGTCGAAACTATTTAAAGTGCACTACGCATAATAAACGCAACATTGTTAATATTGCCACTACGGATAATCTTAACAAAAACTCGTCAAAACAGCCCAATACCTATAATATGGGCTTTTTAAACATAAGATCATTGTCTCCCAAGGCGTTATTGGTTAATGAGGTCATTAGAGACAACAATCTTAACGTCATTGGTCTTAGCGAAACCTGGCTCAAACCGGACGAATTTTTTGCGCTCAATGAGGCATCTCCTCCTAACTATACGAATGCGCATGTTGCCCGCCCTCTTAAAAGGGGAGGGGGTGTCGCACTAATATACAATGAAAATTTCAACCTTACCCCTAACCTAAATAATAAATATAAATCGTTTGAGGTGCTTACTATGAGGTCTGTCACACCGCTACCTCTCGACCTGGCTGTTATCTACCGCCCCCCTGGGCCCTATTCGGACTTTATCAGTGAATTCTCAGAGTTCGTTGCTGATCTAGTGACGCACGCCGACAATATAATCATAATGGGGGACTTTAATATCCATATGAATACCCCATCGGACCCTCAGTGCGTGGCGCTCCAAACCATAATTGATAGCTGTGGTCTTACACAAATAATACATGAACCCACGCATCGCAACGGTAATACAATAGATCTAGTGCTTGTCAGGGGTGTCACCACCTCCAAAGTTATGATACTTCCATATACTAAAGTAATGTCCGATCATTACCTTAGAAAATTTGAAGTTTTGACTCTTTGTCAACAAGCTAATAATAATAATAACTGCTATAGCGGCCGCAACATTAATGCTGCCACAACGATGACTCTTGCTGACCTACTGCCTTCGGTAATAGCACCATTCCCAAATTATGTCGGCTCTATTGATAAACTCACTAACAACTTTGACGATGCCTTGCGCGAAATTATTGATAGTATAGCACCGCTAAAGCAAAAAAGGGCCCCTAAAAGGCGCACCCCATGGTTTACAGAAGAAATTAGAGCTCATAAATTATCATGTAGAAAACTGGAACGCAAATGGCGCGCGACTAAACTTGAGGTTTTCCATCAAGCATGGAGTGATAGTTTAATAACTTATAAACGCATGCTTACCTTAGCTAAAGCTAAATACTACTCAAATCTCATCCGCCTCAACAAAAACGATCCTAAATTTCTGTTTAGTACAGTAGCATCGCTAACCCAACAAGGGACTCCTCCCAGTAGCTCCACCCACTCGGCAGATGATTTTATGAATTTCTTTAATAAGAAAATTGAACTCATTAGAAAGGAGATTAAAGACAACGCATCCCAGCTACAACTGGGTTCTATTAACACAAATACGACTGTATATACGACGGACACTGCCCTCCAAAATAGTCTCTCTATTTTTGATGAAATAACATTAGAGGAATTATTACAGCGTGTAAGTGGGATAAAACAAACAACATGTTTACTTGACCCACTTCCTGGGAAACTTATCAAGGAACTGTTTGTATTATTAGGTCCATCAGTGTTAAATATTATAAACTTATCACTTTCCTCCGGCACTGTTCCCCTAGCATTCAAAAAAGCGGTTATTCATCCTCTGCTCAAAAGACCTAACCTCGATCCTGACCTCATGGTAAACTACCGACCGGTCTCCCGCCTTCCGTTTATTTCCAAAATTCTCGAAAAAACTGTTGCACAGCAGCTAAATGAACACTTAGTGACTAACAATCTCTGTGAACCTTTTCAATCCGGTTTCAGGGCAAATCACTCTACGGAGACAGCCCTCGCAAAAATGACTAATGATCTATTGCTAACGATGGATTCTGATGCGTCATCTATGTTGCTGCTTCTTGATCTTAGCGCCGCTTTCGATACCGTCGATCATAATATTTTATTAGAGCGTATCAAAACACGTATTGGTATGTCAGACTTAGCCTTGTCTTGGTTTAACTCTTATCTTACTGACAGGATGCAGTGCGTCTCCCATAACAATGTGACCTCGGACTATGTCAAGGTAACGTGCGGAGTTCCCCAGGGTTCGGTTCTTGGCCCTGCACTCTTTAGTATTTACATGCTGCCGCTGGGTGACATCATACGCAAGTACGGTGTTAGCTTTCACTGTTATGCTGATGACACTCAACTCTACATGCCCCTAAAGCTGACCAACACGCCGGACTGTAGTCAGCTGGAGGCGTGTCTTAATGAAATTAAACAATGGATGTCCGCTAACTTTTTGCAACTCAACGCTAAGAAAACGGAAATGCTGATTATCGGTCCTGCTAGACACCAACATCTATTTAATAATACCACCTTAACATTTGACAACCAAACAATTAAACAAGGAGACTCGGTAAAGAATCTGGGTATTATCTTCGACCCAACTCTCTCGTTTGAGTCACACATTAAGAGTGTTACTAAAACGGCCTTCTTTCATCTCCGTAATATCGCTAAAATTCGTTCCATCTTGTCCACTAGCGACGCTGAGATCATTATTCATGCGTTCGTTACGTCTCGTCTCGATTACTGTAACGTATTATTTTCGGGCCTCCCTATGTCTAGCATTAAAAGATTACAGTTGGTACAAAATGCGGCTGCTAGACTTTTGACAAAAACAAGAAAGTTTGATCATATTACGCCTATACTGGCTCACTTGCACTGGCTTCCTGTGCACTTAAGATGCGACTTTAAGGTTTTACTACTTACGTATAAAATATTACACGGTTTAGCTCCAGCCTATCTCGCCGATTGTATTGTACCATATGTCCCGACAAGAAATCTGCGTTCAAAGAACTCCGGCTTATTAGTGATTCCCAGAGCCAAAAAAAAGTCTGCGGGCTATAGAGCGTTTTCTATTCGGGCTCCAGTACTCTGGAATGCCCTCCCGGTAACAGTTAGAGATGCTACCTCAGTAGAAGCATTTAAGTCCCATCTTAAAACTCATTTGTATAATCTAGCCTTTAAATAGACCCCCCCTTTTTTAGACCAGTTGATCTGCCGTTTCTTTTCTTCTCTCCTCTTCTCCCCTGTCCCTTGCGAGGGGGAGTTGCATAGGTCCGGTGGCCATGGATGAAGTGCTGGCTGTCCAGAGCCGGGACCCCGGGTGGACCACTAGCCTGTGCATCGGTTGGGGACATCTCTGCGCTGCTGACCCGTCTCCGCTCGGGATGGTTTCCTGTTGGCCCCGCTGTGGACTGGACTCCCGCTGATGTGTTGGATCCACTGTGGACTGGACTTTCACAATGTTATGTCAGACCCACTCGACATCCGTTGCTTTCGGTCTCCCCTAGAGGGGGGGGGTTACCCACATATGCGGTCCTCTCCAAGGTTTCTCATAGTCATTCACCGACGTCCCACTGGGGTGAGTTTTTCCTTGCCCGTATGTGGGCTCTGTACCGAGGATGTCGTTGTGGCTTGTACAGCCCTTTGAGACACTTGTGATTTAGGGCTATATAAATAAACATTGATTGAATGAAAATGTATAAAATCCAATTTAATGGGACCTCATTTTACGAGCTATAATTTTTTACGAAAGAGCTTGTAACCTTTAGTTCTTTTTTTGCATGAAAAAAGCCATACCTTTAAATTAGTGGTAAAAGTCCAATGAACTAACCTAGTTTTAGATTGTGTTCCCTGTTAAAATCTCACAATTCATGAGAATTTTTGTTGAAATTTGATTATTCAGGGCTTGTTGGTCAGTTGTATGATTCTTGCTTAGGGTGTGAGAGGTCCAAGGTTCAATTCCCGGACAAGCCCTTAACAGTGCTTTTGAACTCTCAGCTCAATTCCTTAACAGGGATTTTGAACTCTGAGCTCAATTTTCCAAACTGCACACACTCAAAGGATCAATGAAAATACATTTTAAAAATACAGTGATACCTCAAATTTCAAGCTCTAATTATTTAGGACAGAGCATGTAACCCTAAGTTCTTTTTTTTAATAAAAATAGCCATACATTTAAATTAGTGGTAAAAGTGCAATATACTAACCTAGTTTTAGATTGTGTTCCCTTTCAACATGTCACATTTATTGAGATTCTTGCAAAATCAGAAGTCAGAGCTTGTTGGTCTAGTCGTATGATTCTTGCCTGAGGTCTGGGGTTCAATTACTGAAAAAGCTTGTGTTCATTTACTCATGAAAATTGTAGTGAATCAAAATTTGTTTTAATAAAAGTGCAGTTAGGCCCTGTGATGAGGTGACGACTTGTCCAGGGTGTACCCCTCCTTCCGCCCAAATGCAGCTGAGATAGCCTCCAGCACCCCCCCGCGACACTGAAAGGGACAAGCGGTAGAACATGGATGGTTGGATAGAAAAGTGCAGTTACAGATCGTCTCCCCAGATAAAATGTCAAATTTTTTGAGAATTTGGTGGGGCGCAACATAGGGCTAGTGGTATGATTCGCGCTTCGGGTGTGAGAGGTCCCGGGTTCAAATCCTGGACAAGCCCTTAACAGTGATTTAAAACTCTTAGCTCAATTTTCCAAAGTGCACACACTCAAGGGTTCAATGAAAATGTATAAAATCAAATACAGTGGTAGCTCAATTTACGGGCTCTAATTGTTTAGGACAGATCTTGTAAACTTAGGTTTTCTTTTGCAGGAAAATAGCCGTACCTTTAAATTAGTGGTAAAAGTGCAATATACTAACCCAGTTTCAGAATGATTTTCCTGTTAAAATCTCACAATTTGTAAGATTTTTTGTTGAAACAGGTTTTTGCGGGGCTTGTTGGTAGGGATGCTGTTCGTTAACAGATTATCGATGTCGATGCCATTGTGTGTTCATAAGTGGTAATTGTTTTTGATGATAAAGCAAAGCTCATTAATCACCTGACGCCTTCTTGACAAACGGTGCTCTTTGCAGGAGTCGCCAGTGTCAATTCAACCACTTGTTTAGTGCTTATTTGCCCATAACGTTATTGCGGGATCAATCAATCAATCAATCAATCAATCAATGTTTATTTATATAGACCTAAATCACAAGTGTCTCAAAGGGCTGCACAAGCCACAACGACATCCTCGGTACAGAGCCCACATACGGGCAAGGAAAAACTCACCCTAGTGGGATGTCATTGAAACATTGACATTGTTTCTAGCAATGCCTCTCAAACCTTTTATAGCACAATCGTTAACTTTGCACGTAGCACAGTCACCACAATTTAACTCCAAACATGTACTCGCGCCCTGGTGAGTTAAATATTCGTATTACAACAAGAGACTCCAAAAAAATCTTGAAATTTGCACAACCATCACATATGTACAGTGGAACCGATTTTAAGTCTGTCCGATTTATTTTGACCAAAAAGTGAACGCTTGGGTCAACGATTTAAGACCCAAAAGAGGCATTTCTGTGAAAAAATGGTTTATGTTGTTGTATCATTAATTTCATCATTATCACTAATCAGCGTGAAAGTCGTGAAACAATTGTAACACAACTACTGTATTTTCTGGATAATAGTATATAAGCCACACCCACAAAATTTTAGAAAGAAACATTTTTTTTTCCATATTTTAGCCGCAGATATATATGTAATAGTGTGATGTTGTTGCGCTATATTATGAACTAGACAGGGTGTTATATTATATTTAGAAGTATCGCTTTTATTTTGAAGAACCGGATGTCCGGTGCGGGTAGTGTCTTTGCTGTTTTTTCGATTGCTTTACTTCCTCTTCCTTCGGACTTTTGAATGAGAAGGTAATAGTTCTTCACTGCTCCGTGTTTCTTCATATTGTAAATATTCTTCCTAAACGTTTCTAGATACTTTAAAAGTTAACCCAATAATGTTGTTTGTACAAGTGATGTGTTTAAAGTAATGTTTATGCACAATATCGTTTATTTAGAAGTAGAGCGTCGACTGTGTGAATTGTTTGGTAGTATTTACTAGTGATGGGTTGATGAGGCCTCATGAAGCGTTTCGACACATTGCAAAACTGTATTGATACTGTGTCGATACTGTGTCACTAAATACTGACATCTGCTGGACATTAAAAATCCCTACAGGCAACCTATGGACCGACTCAACTGACACTGATTTTATGACCTAGTATATACAATAATATAAACCAAGTCATTGTATTTCATTTAGGATTATTTAATATCTTCATTTAAATAAAAAGATATTTTTATCTTTTTTAGATACAGTCAAATAATGTGAACATGTATCATGACTAGGATGGTAGAAGGTGGGGATTGAACCCCAGTAACCGATTGCTGGCACGGCCACGCTACCAACCCCGCCACGCCGTCATTCCTGTACCTTCTCTAGTAACAGTAGTGATGGGTCCTGCAACACAGATGCATCGGCGCATGCGTCGAGCTCATAGAGCGAAACCCTGTGTCGGTGCGCGTACCGCTTTTAGAAAGTCACGTGACCGATCATGAGCTGCTTTGGTCACGTGACCGATACGCGAACTGTATCGCACTGACGCCTCCTCTGTGCCCTGTGAGCAACCTTCCCTCTAAGGTGCGCGCCTGCGCAATTGCGCAGTGCTCAAGAGTCCTCCGCGCACACCGTGCGCCGCACAGCCAATATATGCCCATCTGAATTCTAAACAAAATAAACACATTTATTCTGTGTAATTTTGAAATGCAACTTTGAGTGACAGTGACAACAAGCGGCCCTAATGGTGTTCGTCAACAACACGCATTGCGCCGCTTCCTAATAAACACAGTTTGACGCGCAGGCGTCAGTGCGATACAGTTCATGAGCGGTCACGTGACCAAAACAGCTCATGAGCGGTCACGTGACCAAAACAGCTCGTGTTCGGTCACGTGACTTTCTAAAAGCGATACGCGCACCGACACAGGGTATCGCTCTATGAGCTCGACGCATGCGCCGATGCATCGGTGTTGCCGGACCCATCACTAGTATTTACACGTGGTATTTACATCACACAGGAGCAGATATCACTCCGCCAGCAAGTTGAGACGTGTGTGTGTGTGTGTGTGTGTGTGTTTCATGTTTCCAACACGGGTATGTGGATTTGTGCATTATTATTATTTTGTGAGAAAACGTTTTTGTTAATGTAATTTAATGTATTATTATTTTTATATGAATGAGTGTTTGTTAATTTCCCTTCCTTCGGACTTTTGAATGAGAAGGAGCAGATATCACTCCGCCAGCAAGTTGAGACCTGTGTGTGTGTGTGTGTGTGTGTGTGTGTGTGTGTGTGTGTGTGTGTGTGTGTGTGTGTGTGTGTGTGTGTGTGTGTGTGTGTGTTTCATGTTTCCAACACAAGTTACCAATAAATACTGAACCGACGGCATGGTGAAGTGTCTTTTATTTTAAAAAACTACACAACGCAGAATGAGACTCACTATATATACATTGTGAAATTAGTTATTTACACAAATATTTTATTTTTACATACCTTAATTGTTTCCAAGCACGGCAGTAAAACGGTTAATCAAACAAAACGGAAGTCATTGTCATGGACCCACTAGCTGCGGATGCTAGCTCTCCAATCAACTAAACCGACTCAATAAGTCCACGATGACGTTTTGGTGAATTAACGAAACTGAAACACAAAAGGAATGCTATTGTAAGCTAAAAATACTAACAAAGACACTCGTAAATGTTTTAGCATATAAGCTAATGCTAACGACGCTGGCTTCATTACATTACAAAAGCACATACAAATATGCTTGAAAGCACGCCTACGGACATCACACATGGGAAGTTTAGTAAGTAATAATTGTTTCAGTTATATTGTAAAACTTGCAAATGTTGCTTGGAGGGATGAATGAAGAATCCGTACGAGTAGTAACGCTATGCACGACTAGAAGACTAGAAGCTCTAAACAGTAGAACATTGCAAAACCTGCAGTGAGCAAACTAGTCCAAAAGGGGGCGCCAGAGCACACCTTTTTAGTGCTATTTGCATTTTGGCCTTCAGCGAAAAAAATCCATAATATGGCCGCAGGGTTCAAAGTTTAAGAAAAAAGTTGTGGCTTATAGTCTGGAATTTATGGTACTACCTAGTTGCATAACATTAAAACATGCCATCACTGACTTCCTATTCATCGCCTACTTTGGCTTCAAAATAAAAACAATCCTGGATTTTACTGCTGAAAATAGAAATTGCACATATTTTTGTAATTTTCAAAAGAAAGCTTTATTGTCATTGTAGTCAGCAGCTTAGTTAGATAAGACTAATACAGTCATACACCTCACTTTTCATATAATTATGTTTTTGCTCTTTTTTCCCTCAATATCAATAAAAATGTGTTCAATAAAACGTGAGAATATTTTTTTCTTTTATGTCGGAAGAAACCGGAAGTTGCAAAGCAAGGTTTGTTGCTTGAACAAAGGCACTTACGCTCTAATATCCGAGCAACGCAGGAAGTGATCCCTGATTAGTGGGAGTGACACACTAACAGCCAATCAGGTAACAGTATCAACTATCAAGTTTGGTTGCACCATCTTGTTGTCTTGTGGTTAATTCTCTGCATATAGAGAGTAACAATGAGTGCTGCAGAGAGCGAAGAAATTGTGGATAAAACATGAAACGTTACCTTGACAATATGGCAGTTTTGCTTTTTGTTTTTCAGACACCTCTTTACTTTTGAACCCTCGTCCAATTCCTATTCGGGTACACAAAAACAAGTTGAAACTAAAGTGCAGGACTGAATAAATAAAATAAATTACAAAACATAACATGTGCTACAGTAAAATATTAGTATTTTGGTCCAGTAATAGGTACGTAAATAATAATTACTACATAACAAATTCCTTTCCATACTTAAAGAGGCAAAACAGACCAAATAAATGCTACACAGCTGTAACTTCCTGGCATTAAAGGCCTACTGAAATGAGATTTTCTTATTTAAATGGGGATAGCAGATCCATTCTATGTGTCCTACTTGATCATTTCGCGATATTGCCATATTTTTGCTGAAAGGATTTAGTAGAGAACATCGACGATAAAGTTCGCAACTTTTGGTCGCTGATAAAAAAGCCTTGCCTGTACCGGAAGTAGCGTGACGTCACAGGTTGTGGAGCTCCTCACATCTGCACATTGTTTACAATCATGGCCACAAGCAGCGAGAGCGATTCGGAACGACAAAGCGTCGATTTCCCCATTAATTTGAGCGATGATGAAAGATTTGTGGATGAGGAAAGTCAGAGTGAAGGACTAGAGGGCAGTGGAAGCGATTCAGATAGGGAAGGTGCTGTGAGAGGCGGGTGGGACCTGATATTCAGCTGGGAATGACTAAAACAGTCAATAAACACAAGACATATATATATATATATATACTCTATTAGCCACAACACAACCAGGCTTATATTTAATATGCCTCAAATTAATCCCACAAAGCAAACACCTCCCCCCTCCCGTCCATATAACCCACCAATACAAATCAAACACCCGCACAACACACTCAATCCCACAGCCCAAAGTACCGTTCACCTCCGCAAAATTCATACAGCACATATATTTCCCCAAAGTTACGTACGTGACATGCACATAGCGGCACGCACGTACGGGCAAGCGATCAAATGTTTGGAAGCCGCAGCTGCGTACTCACGGTAGCGCGTATCCAACTCAAAGTCCTCCTGGTAAGAGTCTCTGTTGTCCCATCTCCACAAGCATGTGTATCCAACTCAAAGTCCTCCTGGTAAGAGTCTATGTTGTCCCAGTTCTCCACAGGCCAATGGTAAAGCTTGACTGTCATTGTTCGGGAATGTAAACAATGAAACACCGGCTACGACGTAGCCGCTATGTGTTTGTGTTGCTGCAGCCGGCCGCTAATACACCGCTTCCCACCTACAGCTTTCTTCTTTGCTGTCTCCATTGTTCATTAAACAAATTGCAAAAGATTCACCAACACAGATGTCCAGAATACTGTGGAATTTTGCGATGAAAACAGACGACTTAATAGCTGGCCACAATGGTGTCCCAAAATGGCCGCTACAATCCGTGACGTCACACGCAAACGTCATCATACCGAGACGTTTTCAGCAGGATATTCCGCGGGAAATTTAAAATTGCACTTTACTAATCTTAATGCCGTATTGGCATGTGTTGCAATGTTAAGATTTCATCATTGATATATAAACTAATATAACTATCAGACTGCGTGGTTGGTAGTGGGTTTCAATAGGCCTTTAAACCTGCAGAATAATAGTTTTTCTCAGGTTCCTCTGTTTACATTTTCACACTTTGCAGTATTTTGATACAAGCATTACATCACTTAATCATTTCTTTCTTATTCCTTATTTCTAAAGCCTCATTTTAAGAGGTTATTGTTAAGTTATACTTGTTTAGCGCTTTTCTACCTTCAAGGTACTCAAAGCGCTCTGACACTATTTCCACATTCACCCATTCACACACTAATGGCGGGAGCTGCCATGCAAGGCCCTAACACGGGTGAGCAAGGGTGAAGTGTCTTGCTCAAGGACACAACGGACATGACGAGGTTGGTAGAAGGTGGGGATTGAACCAGGAACCCTCAGGTTGCTGGCACGGCCACTCTTCCACCTCTCCCAATGGCGCCACGCCGTCCCCATGTGATTTTACAATTTTGTTTATATTGTTTGAGTGTTTTCCTTGCTTGTGTTGACATTTCCTTTCCTTTCCGCCTTGATAGCTGAGGGGATTATCATCAGAGGAAGGTTACATTCTCAGTACAATTAATGTTTTTTGTTAATATATTTTTGTCCTGGTCCTTAAAAAATCTCAATACATACAAATGTTGACCGATAAAAACAGTCTTTTGTGATAGTTTTCAGCCATATAGCCCAGCCCTAGTTTTCTACATTCAAAAATGGTGTTTAACAAATGAGTCCCTTCATTGGTTTTATATTATCTCTTATGGAAGAAGAATTATATGAAAATCCCACAAAAAATACGTAAAATGGAAGAACATCCCTTATCACTCATCCTAATGTCTCTGGTAAAGTCACAGGTAAATGTGCATGCAATGGCTTTTTTCGGTTTCAGTTATGTCAACAACCGCCTTATGTTGGCGCCAAGGGGTATTGATTTAAACAGGTTCCACTGTATGTGTGTCTGTAATATGATTGTATTACAGTATTTTATGAAAGAAAATCTGGTGTTCCTGAGTACCCAGCTTGCGTACAAACAGTGGCCCTCCTACCACAGTCTGACTATGGATGCGTTAGAGCAGAGGTGTCCAAAGTGTAGCCCGGGGGCTATTTATTTAATGTGTAACGAACCAGAGGCACATTTAAAAAACAATTTAAAAATGGGGGATAAAAGACCAAACAAGTGAAATGTGATGAGAAAAAGTGGCATTGTTGACTCTAATAGCACAAAGCTGCAATGCAGGCTGTTTTTTTCTTTAAAAATGTCATCATCATCATGTGTATATATATATATATATATATATATATATATATATATATATATATATATATATATATACAGTATATACAAATATACATATACACATATACTGTACATACATACATATACACCACCGTTCAAAAGTTTGGGGTCACCCAAACAATTTTGGGGAATAGCCTTCATTTCTAAGAACAAGAATAGACTGTCGAGTTTCAGATGAAAGTTCTCTTTTTCTGGCCATTTTGAGCGTTTAATTGACCCCACAAATGTGATGCTCCAGAAACTCAATCTCCTCAAAGGAAGGTCAGTTTTGTAGCTTCTGTAACGAGCTAAACTGTTTTCAGATGTGTGAACTTGATTGCACAAGGGTTTTCTAATCATCAATTAGCCTTCTGAGCCAATGAGCAAACACATTGTACCATTAGAACACTGGAGTGATAGTTGCTGGAAATGGGCCTCTATACACCTATGTAGATATTGCACCAAAAACCAGACATTTGCAGCTAGAATAGTAATTTACCACATCAGCAATGTATAGAGTGTATTTCTTTAAAGTTAAGACTAGTTTAAAGTTATCTTCATTGAAAAGTACAGTGCTTTTCTTTCAAAAATAAGGACATTTCAATCCGACCCCAAACTTTTGAACGGTAGTGTACACATATACATACATATATATACACACATACATACATATACATACATGCATACACATATACATGCATGCACACACACACACACACACACGTATGTATGTATGTATGTATATATATACATACATACATACATACATGTATGTGTGTATATATATATATATATATATATATATATATATATATATATATATATATATATATATACATACATACATACATACATATATATATATATATATATATATATACATACATACATACATACATACATACATACATACATACATACATATATATATATATATATATATATATATATATATATATATATATATATATATATATATATATATATATATATATATATATATATATATATATATACTACCGTTCAAAAGTTTGGGGTCACATTGAAATGTCCTTATTTTTGAAGGAAAAACACTGTACTTTTCAATGAAGATAACTTTAAACTAGTCTTAACTTTAAAGAAATACACTCTATACATTGCTAATGTGGTAAATGACTATTCTAGCTGCAAATGTCTGGTTTTTGGTGCAATATCTACATAGGTGTATAGAGGCCCATTTCCAGCAACTATCACTCCAGTGTTCTAATGGTACAATGTGTTTGCTCATTGGCTCAGAAGGCTAATTGATGATTAGAAAACCCTTGTGCAATCATGTTCACACATCTGACAACAGTTTAGCTCGTTACAGAAGCTACAAAACTGACCTTCCTTTGAGCAGATTGAGTTTCTGGAGCATCACATTTGTGGGGTCAATTAAACGCTCAAAATGGCCAGAAAAAGAGAAATTTCATCTGAAACTCGACAGTCTATTCTTGTTCTTAGAAATTAAGGCTTTTCCACAAAATTGTTTGGGTGACCCCAAACTTTTGAACGGTAGTGTATATATATATATATATATATATATATATATATATATATATATATATATATATATATATATATATATATATATATATATATATATATATATATATATACATGCATATACACATACATGCATATACATATATATACACACATACATACATTTACAAGTACATATATATATATATACACATGGGGCGGGCGGTATAGCTCGGTTGGTAGAGTGGCCGTGCCAGCAACTTGAGGGTTCCAGGTTCGATCCCAGCTTCTGCCATGCTAGTCACTGCCGTTGTGTCCTTGGGCAAGACACTTTACCCACCTGCTCCCAGTGCCACCCACACTGGTTTAAATGTAACTTAGACATTGGGTTTCACTATGTAAAGCGCTTTGAGTCACTAGAGAAAAGCGCTATATAAATATAATTCACTTCACTTCGCATACACATGTACATATATATATATATATACACATACACACACAGACACACATGTATGTACATACGTGCATACAAACCCCGTTTCCATATGAGTTTGTAAATTGTGTTAGATGAAAATATAAACAGAATACAGTGATTTGCAAATCCTTTTCAACCCATAATCAGTTGAATGCACTACAAAGACAAGATATTTGATGTTCAAACTCATAAACTTTATTTTTTTTTTGCAAATAATAATTAACTTAGAATTTCATGGCTGCAACACGTGCCAAAGTAGTTGGGAAAGGGCATGTTCACCACTGTGTTGCATCACCTTTTCTTTTAACAACACTCAATAAACGATTGGGAACTGAGGAAACTAATTGTTGAAGCTTAGAAAGTGGAATTCTTTCCCATTCTTGCTTTATGTAGAGCTTCAGTCGTTCAACAGTCCGGGGGTCTCCGCTGTCGTATTTTACGCTTCATAATGCGCCACACATTTTCGACGGGAGACAGGTCTGGACTGCAGGCGGACCAGGAAAGTACCCGCACTCTTTCTTTACAAAGCCACGCTGTTGTAACACGTGCTGAATGTGGCTTGGCATTGTCTTGCTGAAATAAGCAGGGGCGTCCATTGTTTATTGTTTATTGAATGGATCCCCATTAGCTGACGCCAAGGCGACTGCTAGTCTTCCTGGGGTCCATATAGGAGCATACAAAATTTAAATACAAAGAATACATGCATTACCAGACATTATACAATGGAAAAATACAACATAAGATAAAAAGCTAGTTAAAACCAGTATTAAAATTCACGTCATGTGGGCAGCTGCAAAAGGTGTATCTTTAAAGCTGTCTTGAATGACAATTTACTTTGTGAGAGATTAATGTGAGGTGGCAACCCATTCCAGAATGATGTACATCTATACATGACTGTATGTTTGAGGGAATTGGTCCTGGGAGCAGGAAGTGAAAAAGACGGCGCTTAAATGGCAGCATATGTTGTTCCAAAACCTGCATGTACCTTTCAGCATTAATGGCGCCTTCACAGATGTGTAAGTTACCCATGTCTTGGGCACTAATACACCCCCATACCATCACAGATGCTGGCTTTTGAACTTTGCGTCGATAACAGTCTGGATGGTTCGCTTCCCCTTTGGTCCGGATGACACGATGTCGAATATTTCCAAAAACAATTTGAAATGTGGACTCGTCAGACCACAGAACACTTTTCCACTTTGCATAAGTCCATCTTAGATGATCTCGGGTCCAGAGAAGCCGGCGGCGTTTCTGGGTGTTGTTGATAAATGGCTTTCGCTTTGCATAGGAGAGCTTTAACTTGCACTTACAGATGGAGCGACAAACTGTATTTAGTGACAGTGGTTTTCTGAAGTGTTCCTGAGCCCATGTGGTGATATCCTTTAGAGATTGATGTCGGTTTTTGATACAGTGCCGTCTGAGGGATCGAAGGTCACGGTCATTCAATGTTAGTTTCCGGCCATGCCGCTTACGTGGAGTGATTTCTCCAGAATCTCTGAACCTTTTGATGATATTATGGACCGTAGATGTTGAAATCCCTAAATTTCTTGCAATTGCACTTTGAGAAATGTTGTTCTTAAACTGTTTGACTATTTGCTCACACAGTTGTGGACAAAGGGGTGTACCTCGCCCCATTCTTTCTTGTGAAAGACTGAGCATTTTTTGGGAAGCTGTTTTTATACCCAATCGTGGCACCCACCTGTTCCCAATTAGCCTGCACACCTGTGGGATGTTCCAAATAAGTGTTTGATGAGCATTCCTCAACTTTATCAGTATTCATTGCCACCTTTCCCAACTTCTTTGTCATGTGTTGCTGGCATCAAATTCTAAAGTTAATGATTATTTGCAACAAAAAAAATGTTTATCAGTTTGAACATCAAATATGTTGTCTTTGTAGCATATTAAACTGAATATGGGTTGAAAATGATTTGCAAATCATTGTATTCCGTTTATATATAAAGAATCACTCCTACTCTCCACGATATTTAAGAGACCTTCAGAGGTGTCTTAAGTGGTTAGGAGTTGCCAGCAGGGGATGGCACTGAGGCGAGAGAGACGTGCGCGAACATTCAGGGAGCGGAACGATGTTCTGGATTTGTTTGATGACGAGCAGATCAAACGGTATCGTTTAGACAGAGCGGGTATTATTTTTGTCACAGATTTAATACTTTTCGATTCCATGTTGATTTCTGCATGTGGCTGCAGTGGGCTAGTATATATAGAGCCACCCACAACAGTTTCAAATTAGTTGCCTAATTAATGAATTGGAAAGAAAATGTTATGACAGTAGCGTGTGTGTGTGGCCGTGAGGTGATCGGGTGACGTCAGTGAGTGTGTGTGCGACAGAAGAGAGGGAGCGGTAGCGTGAGTGCCGGCGGGGACTAGTTTGTTTTGTATTACCGTATTTTCCGCACCATAAGCCGCACCTAAAAACCACAATTTTTGTCAAAAGCAGACAGTGCGGCTAATAACCCGGTGCGCCTTATATATGGATTAATATTCATATTTATTTTCATAAGGTTTAGGTCTCGCAACTACGGTAAACAGTCGCCATCTTTTTTCCCCGTAAAAGAGGAAGCGCTTCTTCTTCTACGGTAAGCAACCGCCCCCATAGAAGAGGAAGCGCTTCTTCTTCTACTGTAAGCAACCGCCAAGGTGAGCCCCCGCCCCCGTAGAAGAAGAAGCGCGCGGATATTTACTTTCATTTGTGTGTTTCCGTAAAGACAACAAAATGTCTCCTACTAAGAGACACGCGTACAAGGTTCTAACTGACTTTTGATATTCATGTGAACCGCACTGTGGATACAACGGGAACACGTACGGTGAATATTCGCACCACAGGGAATGAGAAGTCGTCCTACTGTGGTTCTAGCTTGCCATGCTAACGGCCAGAAACTTCCACCCACGGTGATATTCAAAAGGAAGACCTTGCCAAAAGAGAACTTTCCAGCCGGCGTCATCATAAAAGCTAACTCGAAGGGATGGATGGATAAAGAAAAGATGAGCGAGTGGTTGATAGACGTTTACGCGAAGACACCGGGTGACTTTTTTCACGCAGCGCCGTCCCTGTTGATCTACGACTGCATGCGCGTCCACATCATCGATGGTGTCAAAAAACAAGTGAAGCACACCGAAGAAGAAGAATTCGAAGGAATTTGTAGATGAGTAATAATTTCAGAAAGTGAGCTTTAAATGTTTATTTTGTGTGTTGCGTGACATTAACGTATGAGCAACGTTGAGTTATTGATGTTGCTATTGCTCTGCACTATTTTGAGTGTTACTATTTTTGTGATTGCACATTTGCACATTACATTTTGGGAGTGAACAGAGTTGTTAGAACGCTGGTTTGTAATATATTATTAAAGTTTGACTGACCTATCTGACTGTTTTGTTGACATTCCCTTTAGCGTAGCGTAGGTGCGGCTAATAGCACGGGGCGGCTAATAGGTAAACAAAGTTTTGAAATATGCCGTTCATTAAACGTGCGGCTAATAACACGGGTCGCCTTATGGTGCGGAAAATACAGTATTTTGTTGTTTATTGTCAAAATATACACTCCCATTGTCCACTTAAATATTTACAAGATATTTCTTTATTCTTAGACAACGGATTCCCTTTCGTGATTGGTCATTTCTATGGACACAGAAATGACGTCACCTTAAATTCCATTTACGGCACATAGTAATGTCGTAATTCAGCTCTGAGTGTGACACTTAAGATTCAGTCCTACACTTCGCTGAAAGTGTGAGTAAGACGCTTGATAGCTAACTTTTAAGTGCAGCTTTCAGCGAAGAATTTATTTACTCTTAAGTCAACTCTTAGCAGACTTCTTAGGAGTAATTCTGAGAAGCTTGATAAGTACGGCCCCTGAAGTTGATCTAGAGAGTTAAAGTAGCAGTAGAGTGGAAAAACAAGTTGCCTTTATATTGAAGCTATTATTATATATATCTGATTTATGACACTAAAAGTCTTCCAAAGTTTGCGGATAAATAGATATGATCAAAATAGTATGAATCTCACTGAGATTCTCGAGTCAATTTGAGAGATAATGAGGAAGCCCGTCAGGTGATCCGTGACGTAGCATTAGATACCACAGATCCCTTCTCCGTTAACAACCATGCTAATCAAGCAGACTTTTTGAGAGCCAACAACAAATACTTTGGGAAAAATTATGATCCAAAACCTTATATTTTTGAGCCCAAACACAAAGAGGATGCAGTTTTATTGTGATACTAGCATCTGCAGCATTGCTAGGTGCTAAACATACAAACTAACAATAACAAACCAGAATAAAACAAGCACTTACTGTGATATTTCCACTCTCACTGGGATGTCGACCGACGGAACGTTCACATAATTCCGTTTACGTAAAGATTTAATCACAATCCTCAAAAAGGGTTAAAAAAAAAAAGCTCCTGCAGGAAGCGTCTTGTGGGGTCTATTTCGTCACCTCAGGGACGTGAAGGTGAAGGTGCATGAATTATATTCTAGAATTTACTTTTAGCAAGTTTGAGATGAAGCAGAAGCAGTCGTCGGCTCAGTTTGTCAACACCAGCAGCTTAAGCTAGCATTAGCTCACTGCTATCAATGTGCCGCTAAAAAATGGTGCTAATAATAAGAATATCACTCATATTTGGTAAATTTTTAGGTCACATGTAAATGGAGTTTCTAGATCATTTTAGAGAGAGTATAATGAACGCAACAGAGGACCCTCGAACTGTTGACTCAATTGTTAGCTATTTATGATTTTGAATGCTTAAAAAAGCCAAGCAAATGTGTTCTTACATAAGAATTGTGAACCATTGACAGCACATCTCTTTATACATTTTGCGTCTTTCCGGTATGACTGATCTGATAACAAGGTGGGAGTGCAGGAGCGTTGTTACAGTGATATAGAGTCTATGGAAATTGGAGCAGAATATTCAAAATGGCTGACTGAATTTGTGGCGTTTTGTGATGTTTAAACAGTGTCTTCTGTTACAACCTGTTATGCCAGTCCATTCTTTGTTTTTGGGTGTGTTTTGGTTTTTGGCTTCACTTCCTGTTTTACGCTCTTATTTTGGTTCCTGTTTCTGTTTTGTTTGTATTCCGTTTGGCCCGGCTTTATTCTTTTTCTGAGCACCGTGGCTTGATTGCGTTGATGGTGTTGGTCTATTTTCTTTGTTGGTTGTGGGATCGTTCCAAATGTTTGGCGTCTTGGTGTTCGGAGTAACTGTCACGGTTTGTGGCATTTTTCAACTACGGTATTTTTCGGACTATAAGTCACAGTTTTTTTCATAGTTTGGCCGGGGGTGCGACTTATACTCAGGAGCGACTTATGTGTGAAATTATTAACACATTACCGTAAAATTTCAATATTTAGCTCATTTACGTAAGAGACTAGACGTATAAGATTTCATCGGATTTAGCGATTAGGAGTGACAGATTGTTTGGTAAATGTATAACATGTTCTATATGTTAGATCTGTTGTGTAGGACTAGATGTTACAATCCCCTAATGCATACTTGAGACACCTATGCGACTTAGTGGGATGGTCAAGTGAGTGAAGGCATCCTCTGGGTTATCAAGTGGGCGCCCCCCATCCTCAGTGTTTCGCTGATAGGCCCACGACACCTCCAGAGGGTTCAGCAGTGAGTCCCAGCGTCCCAGGATCACTCCCTAGATGGCATCACTCACTTGAAAGCCCAGGTGGAGTCCCTTCGCTTGACCCACAGCCACTGACTCCCCTTTTCAGCGGCTTTTGAGAGGTCTTTCACTGCCTGTCGATGGGCCTTCCCTCGCACTCCCATTTCCCTGAGGAGCCTGGATGTTGAGGTGGCCACAAATCCTCTGCAGCCTACTTCCACTGGGCGTACCCTCGCTTTCCAGCCTTGTTGTTGCGCATCGGCTGCAAGCTCAGTGTACCTCAACTTCTTGCGCTCGTAGGCCTCCTCCATTGCACTCTCCCAGGGCACCGTGAGCTCTATGATGTACACGAGCCTGAGCGAAGCTGACCACAGAACAAGATCTGGCCGCAGGTTGGTGGACGCAATCTCACCTGGGAAGCAGAGTCTCTGGCCCAGGTCTGCCAGCAGTCTCCAGTCCCGTGCCCCGCCTAGCTGTCCAGTGTCTGGTCTTGTGGGGGTGAGGTTGGCTTGACCCTCGCCCTCCCGGACAAATGTTGCTTGCCAACGGGATGACGAAGGAGGAAGGGCATTGACACTTGTCCGTCGACTTTCCAGCACTGCTGCAAGACACTTTAGCACCTGGTTGTGCCGCCAGGTGTAACGGCCTTGGGTGAGGCTGGTCTTGCAGCCCACCAGGATGTGCTTCAGTGTTGCTGGACTCGGACACAGAGGGCATGTGGGGTCTTCACCATACCACTGGCTGAGGTTTTTTGGAGAAGGCAGGACATCGTAGGCAGCCCTGATGGTAAAGCTTGCCCTGAATGCCTCCATCTCCCACAGCTCTTTCCAGGAGATCTTCCTCTTCTCTACTCCTTCCCATGTCATCCACTGCCCTTGTTTTGCCTGCGCCACAGCTTGTGCGCACCTTCTTGCTTCCTCTTCCCGACGTATCTCCTGGACCACCAGCTTGCGTCTCTGAGATGGAGTGGCCTTGCTCCAGGCTGGTGTATTGGCCCCAAGGCCAAGACCACTCCTCCCCTGCAGTACTCGGCCCACAATGTCTCTGTGCCTGAGTGCTGCTTTAGCCTGCTCAGTTGCAGCCAGTGGGGTCCACTTCCTCCCAGTAGCCAGAATGGGGGCAGCTTGGGCTACAAATGGATCACTCGAATCCAGTAGCATCATCTCCAGTCTGACTTTGGCGCACTTGAACTCCTCTGAGAGACTGGAAATGGGCAGTTCTAACATTCCTTTGCCGTAGAGTCCAATACTGCTGAGGCACCTGGGAAGGCCAAGCCACTTCCTTGCATATGAGCTAACCAGTCTCTCCAGCTTTTCCACCTTAGAGAGCGGGACTTCATAGAGGGTTAGTGGCCACAATAGGCGTGGAAGTAGTCCATACTGCATGCACCAGAGCTTCAGCTTGCCAGGAAGCAGGGTTCTGTCGATGTTCTCCAGGCCGCTGGCTACCTCCTTCCTGAGCTGATCTACCTGCTCTTTGTCTTTGAGGGAGGCATCATACCAACGACCTAGGGACTTCACAGGCTTCTCGGAGACTGTTGGAATAGGTTCCTCACCAATGTGAAAGCGGTGGTGTGACAGTTTCCCCTTGTCAATAGAGATGCTTCTGGACTTGCTTGGCTTGATGTTCATGCGAGCCAGCTCAATGTTTTCTTGGAGCTTTCTCAGAAGCCGTACAGTGCAAGCCTTGGTTGTGGTGAGTGTTGTGAGGTCATCCATGTAGGCTCTGACAGGCGGAAGCCTCAGGCCAGGTCTTATTAGCTGTCCCCCAACCACCCATCGCGATGCCCGGATGATCACCTCCATGGCCATGGTGAAGGCCAGCGGGGAGATGGTGCAGCCGGCCATGATTCCCACCTCCAGGTGTTGCCATGCTGTGGTGTACTCGGCAGTTGTCACGCATAGCTGGACGTCCTGGAAGTAGGCCTTGACAAGGGTTGTGAGAGCTGCTGGGACCCTGAAGTAGTCGAAAGCTGTCCACAGGAGGTTGTGAGGGACTGAGCCAAAGGCATTGGCGAGATCCAGGAAAACCACATAAAGGTCTGTTCTCTCCTTCTTGGCAACCTGGATCTGATGCCAGATGACACTTGTATGTTCCATGCAACCGGGGAAGCCTGAGATGCCTGCTTTCTGGATTGATGTGTCAATCAGGTTGTTTCTTTGCAGATATCCTGCCAGCCTATGAGCAACCACGCTGAAGAATATTTTTCCCTCGACATTTAGAAGGCTGATCTGGCGGAATTGGCCGATTTCTGATGAGTCCTTTTCCTTGGGGATAAGGATTCCACCGGCTCTTCGCCAGGAAGTTGGTATCTCCTTCTTTTGCCACACGACTCTCATCAGCTTCCAGAGGAAGCGCAGGACATCTGGTGCGTTTTTGTAGAGCCTGTATGGAACTCCGTTGGGACCTGGAGCTGATGCGGCCCTTGCTCTACGCACGGTTTTGTCTACTTCACTCCATCTGGGTAGGCTGATGTCTAGATCGTGCTCTGGTGGATTGACTGGTGGCATGTCAGGTGGGAGTGTAACCTCTTCATGGTGTCGGTCGTCTGTGCTGGATTTTTTCAGATGTTCTTCCAGGTTGGCCTTTGACACTGAGAGACTTCCAGACTTCTCCTTTGTGAACAGACTCTTCACAAATTTGAAGGGGTCTTTGTAGAAGCGTGTTCTTGTTTGCTCCTTCCTTCTGCGCTTCCTCAGAAGGTTTTCCGCTCTCCTCAGTGTTGCAAGTCTACTCTGGATCTCTCCCTGCAGCAGGTTTATGCCCTCCTTCTCCTCCTCTGTGGCCTTCCTCCATTGCTTCTTCAGCTGTCTCCTCTCCTTGACTAGGCGGTCTATTTCTGTCTGTCTTCTGGACTTAGTGGGGATTGATGGAGCAGATCGTTTTCCTTCGACCACTCCAAACCGTTCCACTCCATAGGCATAGATTAGATCCCCCATTCTCTCCAACTTCTTCATGGCGGTGCCTCTGATCCCTTCTATGATGTTGCAGAGATCAGTGTTGACCTCCTTCCACAGTGTCCCGTCGCAGGATTTTGGCCACTTGACAAATGGCCTTCGCCCCCGGATCTTCTTTTCCGTTGCAGGTCGTAGTGGGTTGGGTTCAGGTTGTTCTCCCGTGCCTAGTTCTGCCTCCTCAGGGACAGGGGTGTTGATGTCCTGCAGACTGTGGGGTTTGTCCTGCTGCTGAACTTCAGTCGACTGACTCGACCTGCTTCTCAGAAAGTAGCTGTCGATGCGAGTTCCCTGTTGACCCTTCTTTAGGCACCCTTTCTTGCCTTGGTGTATTTTCAGGCCTTGGGTGGAAGTAACCTTTGTCCAACCACATACGCAGCTCTGACGCTTGTGTCCTGCTGTGGCTGTTGGAGCCTCAGGTATGCTGATCATCAAACTCGTAGTCTGTTCCGTTCCTGTGTTCGTTACCGGGTGTTCTGCCGACGAGCCATCTTCCGCCCCCGCTCTCGCTGACTCAGGGGGTATTTTCTTCTTAGAACTTTTCGTAGCCATGTTTGGGTGGAACCCATACACCGTTCGTGCTGGATCCTGCCACCACGGGTAGCTAGCCCATGGCAGCCCCGTTGGGGTCTATTCCCTCCTGCCAGCTGTCTTTCCATGCCGTCGCAAGGTCTTTCCCTTGTTGTCAGCTGCCCTTTCACAGCAGTCACTGGTTCACCAGATGATCAGATCTGTTGTGTAGGACTAGATGTTACA
The DNA here is from genome assembly GCF_033978785.1 of Entelurus aequoreus. Classification (NCBI taxonomy): domain Eukaryota; kingdom Metazoa; phylum Chordata; class Actinopteri; order Syngnathiformes; family Syngnathidae; genus Entelurus; species Entelurus aequoreus. The sequence continues at coordinate 30,416,145 of NC_084750.1, read as the reverse complement.
ATCCCCTAATGCATACTTGAGACACCTATGCGACTTAGTGGGATGGTCAAGTGAGTGAAGGCATCCTCTGGGTTATCAAGTAAAGTTATAGTTATTTGAATGACTCTTACCATAATGTGTTACGTTAACATACCAGGCCCGTTCTCAGTTGGTTATTTATGCTTCATATAACGTACACTTATTCAGCCTGTTGTTCACTATTCTTTATTTATTTTAAATTGCCTTTCAAATGTCTGTTCTTGGTGTTGGGTTTTATCAAATAAATTTCCCCAAAAAATGCGACTTATACTCCAGTGCGACTTATGTATGTTTTTTTCCTTCTTTATTATGCATTTTCGTCCGGTGCATCTTATACTCCGGAGCGACTTAAACTCCGAAAAATACGGTATTTTTTAAATATTTCTTGCTAGTGTGCACTCTTTAGTCTTTTCTTGCAGTTTCCCTGTGCTTGCTTTGTGCATATCTATGTTGCATTCAACCTTAGAACAGCCCTTTGAGACACTTGTGATTTAGGGCTATATAAATAAACATTGATTGATTGATTGATTGATTGATTTTTGGACCTTTTGACATTAAATACCCATTTTACTGCATTGCTTGCGGTCTCCTACTTTTTGGTGTCGCGACCTTCGCTACAAGGAGCATTCTTTTGCAAATATATTTTATTGAATTTTACAGTTAAAATCACATTTAACAGTCATACTTTGCTCACGCAAACCCTTCATACAAGCACACATCCACTCATACACACTCACATGCACACTTGAGGAGAGAGGTGCACTTGAACTTTAACAACTCAAGGTTTACAGTATAGACATTATTAGAAAAAATACCCAGATATTGTATATATATCTATCCATCCCGCTCTGGCTCAGGATCAGCAGGCTATCCAGATCATAACAAGATGGATTAATATTCCTCGGCATCAAGGATCCTCAGGAAGTGATCACAAGATCACCTCCCGAGGACCTCTCCACCGTTCACGCTTAAAAAAGGAAAGTCACAGGGCTTGATCAGATGCAAAACAATATAAAATAAAAAGTCACAAAAAAATAAAATAAAATAAGCAGGTAAACTGTGACAAAACCATATCAAAAGTGACAAAAAATAAACAATAGTAGTGTAGGATCAATACAAAAAATAAAGATAATAATAAAGGAATACAACTACGAAAAATATGGCAGTTTTTTTTGTCTTTAAATGTCTATAAGTTATGATTCAATATATGTCAGTAAAGGTTTCCAGGTTAGTTCCCATTTATTCATATTTGTAGAGTTTATAAATCTTATTTTTTCAAGAGTCATTACATTCACAAGTTCATTTACCGTAATTTCCGGACTATAAGCCGCTACTTTTTCCCCTCGTTCTGGTCCCTGCGGCTTATACAAGGGTGCGGCTTATTTACGGCCTGTTCTTCTCCGACACCGACGAAGAGGATTTCGGTGGTTTTAGTACGCAGGAGGAAGACGATGACACAATGATTAAAGACTGACTTTTCATATACCGGTAGGCTGGTTATTTTGATAACGTACAGACGAGCACTTTGTATTACTTTGCACCGTTGTATTATTTGTACTCTGCACGAATGCTGTTCGCCATGTCAAAGATGTGAAAGTTTGATTGAATGATTGAAAGATTTATGGTTAATAAATGGGACGCTTTGCGTTCCCAAACAGTCATCTCTGTCCCGACAATCCCCTCCGTGGTAGCAGGAACTACTATATACTACGCTAATTACACATCAAAACCCTGCGGCTTATAGTCGGGTGCGGCTTATATATGGAGCAATCTGTATTTTCCCCTAAATTTAGCTGGTGCGGCTTATAGTCAGGTGCGGCTTATAGTCCGGAAATTACGGTAACCAGTTCCTGAAGTTGGGTGCAGATGGGCTTTTCCAGTCTTTCAGAATGATTCTTTTGGCCAAAACCGTCCCGAGCAGCAACACAGCTGTAATATATTTTGGAAGTTTTTGTGTTTCTGAAGACCACCCACACAAGATTATATCCCTGTCAGGGACAAGTTTTCTCTCATATTCCCCCGAGTAAAAAAAGAAAATGCTGGACCAAAATGATTGAATGATTGGACATTCCCAAAACGAATGAGACAGTGATCCTTCAGCAGATTTACATTCATCACAAAGTGGACATGTATCAGGATAAAATTTGCGTAATAAGACTTTGGAGTAATAAAAACGATGAATCACTTTAAACTGCATGAGCCTAAGTCTGCTGTTAATTGAGCAATTGTGAATTTGAGAGAGTGTCCGTTCCCATTGCTGTTTGGGTATTGTTGTTCATAGTTCCTGTTCCCAAGCTCTTTTAACACCGTCTGCTGATGTCATGGGCATAATGAAGCAGCTGGCAAATTTGGTGATAAGATTATTACTTGTGGGTGGTAAATTTAGTAATTCTAAGAGAGGGTGTTTTTCATTTACCAGCTGAGACCTTGAAATGTTTTCTTTAATAAATGTTCTTGCCTGCAAATCAGAGGTGGGACCAAGTCATTGCTTTGCAAGTCACAAGTAGGTCTCAAGTCTTTGCCCTCAAGTCTCGAGTCAAGTTCCGAGTCAAGACAGGCAAGTCCCGAGTCAAGTCCAAAGTCAAGACTGGAAAGTCTCAAGTCAAGTCCCAAGTCCTGCATTTTGAATTTCGAGTCCTTTCAAGTCCTTTTAACCACAGACTAATATATTTACACAGATTGTGTATGCTTTTAAAACGCTGTATTTATTTATTAAAACAAGTGCATTTGAAATTGCAGGGAAAGAAAAGTGCTGACATTGCACTTCATAATAGCACTATTATCCAGTAATTTTAAACATTTAACTCATTCTTTTACAGAATAAACACATTTGAAAAAACAAGTGCAACTGTACTTATTTGCACAAAAGTGTTAACATTGTATTTCCATGGCATATTGCATTATAACTAGTTCCACAGCAGTTTCTATTCTGTTCTTACCTTATCTCATTGATCTCATCTCGTACTGTCTGTGTGTTTATGTGTGCGTACATATGAAAAACATAACAAAAACATGAACAAAACAATGAACAGAGTTGTACTTTTTAGATGTCAGGGCCCTATGCAATATGTACACATATTGTTAATATAGTATACATTTTAACTGACCTTTATTTGACTATGTTTGTGTTTTTGTAGGTGGCTAAAATACGCAGTGCTGCTGACTGCCGTCTAACGTTACGTTACTGTGTGTGATACATTGACTAACGTAACGTTTAGTGTAGGTACCTCATGCAACCCTGCTTAAAAAAATCACTTGGCAAAAAGTATGAATAAGGTAGCGAACTGCAGTGGACGCAACAGATTGCCGTGTTTGCAATGACGTTATAACCATAGACATCTTATAAGTAGAAGCAGCATTGTTTGCTGTGACGCGAGCAATTTGGCCGCCATCTTGAAGTAGTGACAGTTGACAGGTAGAAAATAAAGATGGTGTTCAGCGTTTTCCTACTCAAATGAGCAGACTGTTGAAAATAGGAATCGGGGGATTACTTTTCACAAGTAAGATTTAACATTAATGTACTATTGGTTGTATTTTTTGAAAATAATATTACCACAGAGTTGAGAAGGAGCAAAGATCTTCAATATTTGTATGTGAAAATCACAAAGAAATCTTCTGGGGGAGGATGACTGCCCTACAGGGGTTTGGTTTACAAACTTTCAGCCCCACCTAAAACAAAATTCACCAGCCGCCACTGATTATGATGCATTCTCATTTTAGGCAAAATATAAGACAATACTTTCTTAACAGTATAATTGTAACCAGGAATAAGTCTTCAAGTAACAATATTCAAATACTAACATTGTTGGGTAAGACAGAATTTGGTTTTATTCTGAATCCAGTGAAACAGATTGGTGGTTTTAGCTGATAAAGACTTTCAGGTGTTTATATATGTTTATGTTGAAGTATTTGGCAGACGCTATTATCCAAAGCGACATACATAAAAAATACATATAAAACAATGACTGTAAACATGATCATTTAAGGGAAGAATGTAATACAAAATATCAATACAAAGTGTCAAGACAGACTCTCTGCTGCTGCAGCAACAGAGATACAGTCTATAAGATATATATATATATATATATATATATATATATATATATATATATATATATATATATATATATATATATATATATATATATATATATATATACATATACATATACATATATATATATATATATATATATATATACATATACATATACACATATATATATATATATATATATATATATATATATATATATATATATATATATATATATATATATATATATATATATATGTAATGTATTCATACATTGTTTATGTAGGATATACGCATGTATACATAACCTAATCATATTGTTTCTTCAATTTAAAAATAGCTGACCGTTTTTTTCCCCTTTCTCTGGGATTATATTCCCAGTTTTGATCTCGGACGTCTGGTCACTTATAGCGTATAAGAATATTATATTACTGTTAAGCAAACTATGAATAATAAAACACGCCAAAACATGTTTCCTTTATCATAGCTACACGTATGACAAAAAAGCACGTGAAAATGAGTGGTATTCAGTGAGGTAAGATGAATAAATGCGCTGACAGTTCATTGCTCCTGCCAAATGAATTGCGCTGAGTGGAGCGGATCACCACTCCAAGATGGCGGCCCCGCGTCCCGTCTGCATCTGTAGGCAGTAGCGCTCGATGCTGCGTACCCTTATAAGATGTCTATGGTTATGACGTTAGCAGTGAGTTTACAGCCTCACTGATTTAACTACACAGCAAATAAAAGTTACGTTACTTAGCCAATAAACGTTATCTTACATTCAAAACTTACCCTTTGTGCAACTTCAAATGTCGAACGAAGTTGGAAGTTGTTGCGTCTCCGTCTGTAATATTCGAACTGCGTGATTTGCATACGGCAATTCCTTTTTTGTTGACCAAGTCGTAGTTTTAATACCCGAACGAAATGAACTTTGGCATAATTGTTTCTCACAACGCATTGTTTGACAACTCTTGTTCGGTGGTTGTCCTGCAATTTGATTGGCTGAATGCTGTGTGATGAAAACAACGTAGATCTAATTTGATTGGCTGTTGTACTGAGAGCACACCAGCTAACAGGAACAACACGCTGATAGACACAGACGAAGAAAATGAAAAATACGGAGCGGCGCGCTCCCAAATAACTTTTTAATCTTTGGGTTTTGGGGAAAGTAGCAAGTCATGTCAAGTCAAAAGGCTCAAGTCCAAGTGAAGTCACAAGTCATTGATGTTAAAGTCTAAGTCGAGTTGCAAGTCTCTTTACATTTTGTCAAGTCGAGTCCAAAGTCATCAAATTCATGACTCGAGTCTGACTCGAGTCCAAGTCATGTGACTCGAGTCCACACCTCTGCTGCAAATAGCAAAACCAACTGAATTGGGACAAATTGAATTTGCTCAAATGACGCAAGACTGTCCTCGACATAAATGTCTTTTGTGCATTTAATCCCATTTAAGTACCAGTTAAAAAATGTTCTGTTTGTTATCGATGGAATAAATGCATGATTGTGACACAGTGGTGAATAGTTACATTGGAAATATTCAATTGATTTTTAATTTGAGAAATAATTTTGATAGAATTTCTTACTACTACACTACGCTTGTTGATTTAATAGAAGAGACTGGTTTAGTAAAAAGTAGAGATGGCAATGATGTGTAAGGTTTAACTAATGACTGCAGTTCTAATTTCAGCCACAAGGGAGCAGAATTAAGTGATTCATTCTTTGGGAACCCCATCTTCCAATAGATCAATGCGTTCAGATTTGATGCCCAATAATAATTTTTGAACATTGAAGACTCAGTCCCCCTTCCTTCGTAGATCTGAATAAGTGCTTTTTGGATATTCTGCGTTTTTTATATCCGCACACAAAATCTAGAACTAAAGATTCATGTTTTTGGAAAAAATCTGCAGGAATTCGAATTGGTAAAATTTGAAAAAGATAGATACATTTTGGCACGGTAATCATTTTGATAGCATTCACTTTACCTAACATAGAGCGGTAGGGTCTTCCAATACTCTATACACACTTTCAGTTTCTCAAAGGCTTCAGTAAAATTACATTTTAGTAATGATTCATAATTTTTAGATATTTTTAAGCCGAAATAGGATATATAGTTTTCTGCAACTTTAACTGGGTTTTGACTGATCTTAACATTATCTCCTAGGAACATAAGCTCGCTTTTGGACCAGTTTATTTTATAACCAGATATTCTACCAAAAGAGTCTACATATTCTAAAAGAAGTGGTAATGCTATTTCTGGCTCAGTAAGTGTAACAAGTACATCATCTGCATAAAGTGAGATGAGACTCTCTGATGTGCCCACTGAAAACCCTTTAATATTAGAGTTAATTCTTAAACCAATAGCCAGTGGTTCTAGGGCCAAATTGAAAAGTAAGGGCGAAAGGCAGTCGCCCTGTCTCACGCCGCGATACAATTCAAAACTATCCGATATTACATTATTGGTTATGACATATGATTTTGGTGCAAAATAAACTATTTTAGCCCATTTTATAAAATTTTCTCCCAACCCAAATAATTTGAGAACATGAAATAGATAAGCCCACTCAATTGAATCAAAAGCTTTATGAGCATCCAGAGTCACGACGGCTGCCTTTTTGTTTCCTTTGCAGTCAGAGTACAACACGTTCAATAATCTCCGTACATTGCCAAAAGAAGGTCTGTCCGGGATGAAACCGACCTGATCTGGATGAATAATTTCTGTTATGTGGTTGCTTAACCTTGTTGCGAGTACCTTAGTTAGAATCTTATGGTCTAGATCAGGGGTCACCAACCTTTTTGAAACCAAGAGCTACTTCTTAGGTACTGATTAATGCGAAGGGCTACCAGTTTGATACACACTTAAATAAATTGTCAGAAATAGCCAATTTGCTCAATTTACCTTTAGCTCTATGTTACTACTAATAATTAATGATATTTACACTTAATTGAACGGTTTAAAAGAGGAGAAAACACGAAACAAATGACAATTAAATTTTTAAACATAGTTTATCTTCAATTTCGACTCTTTAAAATTCAAAATTCGACCGAAAAAAAAGAAGAGAAAAACTAGATAATTCGAATCTTTTTGAAAAAATTAAAAAAATTATTTATGGAACATCATTAGTAAATTTTCCTGATTAAGATTAATTTTAGAATTTTGATGACATGTTTTAAATAGGTTAAAATCTAATCTACACTTTGTTAGAATATATAACAAATTGAACCAAGCTATATTTCTAACAAAGACAAATCATTATTTCTTCTAGATTTTCCAGAACAAAAATTTTAAAAGTAATTCAAAAGACTTTGAAATAAGATTCAAATTTGATTCTGCAGATTTTCTAGATTTGCCAGAATAATTTTTTTGAATTTTAATCATAAGTTTGAAGAAATATTTCACAAATATTCTTCGTCGAAAAAACAGAAGCTAAAATTAAGAATTAAATTAAAATGTATTTATTATTCTTTGCAATAAAACACATAAATTTACTTGAACATTGATTTAAATTGTCAGGAAAGAAGAGGAAGGAATTTAGAAGGTAAAAAGGTATATGTGTTTAAAAATCCTAAAATAATTTTTAAGGTTGTATTTTTTCTCTAAAATTGTCTTTCTGAAAGTTATAAGAAGCAAAGTAAAAAAAATAATGCATTTATTTATACAAGTGAAGACCCAAGTCTTTAAAATATTTTCTTAGATTTTCAAATTCTATTTGAGTTTCGTCTCTCTTAGAATTAAGAATGTCGAGCAAAGCGAGGCCAGCTTGCTAGTAAATAAATACAATTTAAAAAATAGAGGCAGCTCACTGGTAAGTGCTGCTATTTGAGCTATTTTTAGAACAGGCCAGCAGGCTACTCATCTGGTCCTTACGGGCACCGCGTTGGTGACCCCTGGTCTAGATTGAGCAGGGAGATAGGTCTATAATTGGCAGGATCGAGTGGATTTTTTCCCTTTTTTGGTAATATACATATATGAGCTTCATACAAGGAGCTTGGAAGTTTATTGTTTACGAAAGAGTCATTTAACATTCTAAGTATTATAGGGGACAGTATTTCACTAAAAGCTTGATAAAACTCCGCACCAAATCCATCTGGACCAGGGCTTTTATTCACGGAGAAAGATTTCAGTGCTTTTAGCAGTTCTTCAGTTGAAATAGTATTGTCTAAAGCAAGGGTCCCCAAACTTTTTGACTCGGGGGCCGCATTGGGTTAAAAAAATTTGGCTGGGAGCCAGACTGTGTATATATATATATATATATATATATATATATATATATATATATATATATATATATATACATTGTCTTTATAATCCGTTTTGTCATTTAACATCAATTAACATTGATGTTCATCAACATTTAACATTGTCACGTTATCGATGGGAAAATTCATTTTTAGACAATATGATTTGCCTGAGCGACTAGGAGACACCAAGAGTAACAAGCGGTAGAAAATGGATTAGAAAGGAAATATTTTTAAAAAAAAAAAAATATATATATATATATATATATATATATATTTTTTTTTTTAACTTGGGACTTCCTGTGGGCCGGATTTTGGATGCTGGGGGGCCGGATCCGGCCCGCGGGCCGTAGTTTGGGGACCCCTGGTCTAAATAGTTCTGATGATTTGGACTCAGTTGAGGTAGGTTTAATGGAGTAAAAAAAATCATTTAAATCATTAACCGATATAGCTGAACTAGATTTATATAATTCTGAATAAAAGTAGTTAAAGGCCTACTGAAAGCCACTACTACCGACCACGCAGTCTGATAGTTTGTATATCAATGATGAAATCTTAACATTGCAACACATGCCAATACGGCCGGGTTAACTTATAAAGTGCATTTTTAAATTTCCCGCTAAACTTCCGGTTCGAAACGCCTCTGAGGGTTGACGTATGCGCGTGACGTCAATCATTGAAACGGAAGTATTCGGACACCATTGAAGTCAATACGAAATAGCTCTGTTTTCATCTCATTATTCCACAGTATTCTGGACATCTGTGTTGGTGAATCTGTTGCAATTTGTTCATTGCATTATGGAGAAAGAAGCTGAGCAAGCAAAGAAGAAAGTTGTCGGTGCGAAGTGTCTATTTTGCGAGGGAAGTCAGCAACAACACGTACACAGCCGGCGCTTCTTTGTTTACATTCCCGAAAGATGCAGTCAAGATGGAAGAACTCGGACAACAGAGACTCTTACCAGGAGGACTTTGATTTGGATACACAGTTGCGATAACGTGAGTACACCGCTGCGCTTCCAAACATTTGATCGCTTGCTATAACTAGCTCGAGCTAGTAGCTAGGAGCTAGGAGCTAGCATTAGGATTAATTTGTGGCATATTAAATGTAAGCCTGGTTGTGTTGTGGCTAATAGAGTATATATATGTCTTGTGTTTATTTATTGTTGTAGTCATTCCCAGCTGAATATCAGGTCCCACCCGCGCGCTTCCAAACATTTGATTGCTTGCCCGTACGTGCGGGTCATGTACGTAACTTTGATTAAATATATAAGCTTTACGAACCTTGGGTTAGGTGAACGGTTGTTTGGGCTGAGTGAGTGTGTGTGTTATGCAGGTGTTTGAATTGTATTGGCGGGTTATATATACGGGATCCCGTCCATATTACCCGCTCGAGCTATAACTAGCTCGAGCTAGTAGCTAGGAGCTAGCATAACAAACACCTAGGTGTTTTTATGCGGGATTAATTTGTGGCATATTAAATATAAGCCTGGTTGTGTTGTGGCTAATAGAGTATATATATGTCTTGTGTTTATTTACTGTTGTAGTCATTCCCAGCTGAATATCAGGTCCCACCCGCGCGCTTCCAAACATTTGATTGCTTGCTAGTAAGTGCGTGTCATGTACGTAACTTTGATTAAATATATAAGCTTTATGAACCTTGGGTTAGGTGAACGGTTGTTTGGGCTGAGTGAATGTGTGTGTGTTGTGCAGGTGATTGAATTGTATTGGCGGGTTATATATACAGGATCCCGTCCATATTACCCGCTCGAGCTATAACTAGCTCGAGCTAGTAGCTAGGAGCTAGCATAACAAACACCTAGGTGTTTTTATGCGGGATTAATTTCTGGCATATTAAATATAAGCCTGGTTGTGTTGTGGCTAATAGAGTATATATATGTCTTGTGTGTTTATTTACTGTTGTAGTCATTCCCAGCTGAATATCAGGTCACCCCCGGCTCTCACAGCATCTTCCACTCCCCACTAGTCCTTCACTTGCACTTTCCTCATTTAAAAATATTTCATCCTCGCTCAAATTAATGGGGAAATCGTCGCTTTCTCGGTCCGAATCTCTCTCACTTCATGCGGCCATCATTGTAAACAATAGGGAACTTTGCGTATATGTTCAATTGACTACGTCACGCTACTTCCGGTAGGGGCAAGCCTTTTTTTATCAGATACCAAAAGTTGCGATCTTTATCGTCGTTCTATACTAAATCCTTTCAGCAAAAATATGGCAATATCGCGAAATGATCAAGTATGACACATAGAATAGATCTGCTATTCCCGTTTGAATAAAAAAATTTCATTTCAGTAGGCCTTTAAAGACATTTGTCAAGACCGGAACAGGACTCTGGACACAGATGCAGGAGTTTGACAACAAATATTTATTATAAACAAGGGAAAGGGTCAAAAAGGGAAGAAACTTAACAGGCTACCAAAAGCCGAGCTTACCTAATCTCTAAACTAACAAAATCTCAATGAACTCAAAATAGTGATGGGTCCGGCAACACCGATGCATCGGCGCATGCGTCGAGCTCATAGAGCGATACCCTGTGTCGGTGCGCGTATCGCTTTTAGAAAGTCACGTGACCGAACACGAGCTGTTTTGGTCACGTGACCGCTCGTGAGCTGTTCTGGTCACGTGACCGCTCATGAACTGTATCGCACAGACGCCTGCGCGCCAAACTGTGTTTATTAGGAAGCGGCGCAATGCGTGTTGTTGACGAACACCGTTAGGGCCGCTTGTTGTCACTGTCACTCAAAGTTGCATTTCAAAATTACACAAAATAAATGTGTTGATTTTGTTTAGAATTCAGATGGGTTTGATTTGGTGCGCGGCATATATTGGCTGTGCGGCGCACGGTGTGCGCGGAGGACGCTTGAGCACTGCGCAATTGCGCAGGCGCGCACCTTAGAGGGAAGGTTGCTCACAGGGCACAGAGGAGGCGTCAGTGCGATACAGTTCGCGTATCAGTCACGTGACCAAAGCAGCTCATGATCGGTCACGTGACTTTCTAAAAGCGGTACGCGCACCGACACAGGGTTTCGCTCTATGAGCTCGACGCATGCGCCGATGCATCTGTGTGGACCCATCACTACTGTTACTAGAGAAGGTACAGGAATGACGGCGTGGCGAAGTTGGTAGCGTGGCTGTGCCAGCAATTGGTTACTGGGGTTCAATCCCCACCTTCTACCATCCTAGTCATGATACATGTTCACATTATTTGACTGTATCTAAAAAATATATTTTTATTTAAATGAAGATATGAAATAATCCTAAATGAAATACAATGACTTGGTTTATATTATTGTATATACTAGGTCATAATATCAGTGTCAGTTAAGTCGGTCCATAGGTTGCCTGTAGGGATTTTTAATGTCCAGCAGATGTCAGTATTTAGTGACACAGTATCGACACAGTATCAATACAGTTTTGCAATGTGTCGAAACGCTTCATGAGGCCTCATCAACCCATCACTAACTCAAAACGCTCCAGCTGCGGAGGGAAAAAGGTTGCAAAGAGAACAATATGCAAAAACAACAAAAGGCGCTCCAAGGGAGGCAATTCTAAACAACTAATCTTACCTGACAAAAAGGGTACAAAGAACGTGGCAATGACTGTGAACATGGACCGCTGGAGGTTCGCACAAAACATACGATAACACTCTGGCACAGGACAGAAGGAAGACGAGCCATTTATACACATGAGGGTGGATGACACAGGTGGACACAATCAGGCAATCAGGAGAGACAGACCAGTGAAACAGGAGGAAGGGCAAGTGACCTGAAACGAGAGGGAGAGTTAACCTTTCAAAATAAAACAGAAAGTGACAAGACAACATGAAACCAGACAAAACCCAGACAAGACTTCACCCAGGTGTGACAACATTATTGATATCCTGTAAATCTGTACATGTTTCACCTGTTTTTGAGCATATTTTGTGGATAGTAGCTTTGGCTTGATCTCCTTTGAGCTGTCTAGACAGAAGTTTTTGTGGTTTATCAGATGTTTCAAAATGTTTTTGTTTATTTTTCAGTAAGAGTTTAGATACTTCCCCGTGAAGAAGAGAGTTGTATTCATTTTTCAGTTTCAGCATCTTATTGTAGTCAGACTGCAAAACAGAATTTATATGAATTTATTCCATTTCTTTTTGCCTTTTTTTTTTTTTGCTTCTCTTTGTTTTGAGCTTTCAAATGAAATGTTATATCCTCTCACAGTAGCTTTAAGGGCTTCCCACAATGTACAGTCTGAGACCTCTCCGTTATCATTCACCTCAATAAAATCTTGGATAATCTTGTTCATATACTCTTTAAAATCTTCATATAACAATAATTGTGGATTAAATCTCCATTTTTGTTTGGTTTTAAGGAGATCAATTTGGATCTGCAGACTCACAGGGCTGTGATCTGAGATGACTCTACTGTGGTACTCAGGATTACTGACATTGGAGAGGGCAGAGGCTTCCACTAAAAAGTAATCGATTCTTGTGTAAGAATTGTGTACAGCGAAGTAAAATGAACACTCCCTTTTATTAGGATGTTTTGTTCGCCATATGTCTATGATATTTCTTGATCTCATAAGATTATTAATGGTTTTAGTTGAGTTAGCAATTACATGAGATTTAGTTGACAATCTATCTAAAGTGGGATCCAAAAGGCAGTTAAAATCACCACCAATGTAGATATGAGAGGAGCTTTCATCAGGAAGTAGACCAAAGACTCTATGATAAAAGTTTGAGTCATCGGTGTTTGGTCCATAGATATTCAAAAAAGTTACTGGGTAGGATGTAATGTGACCATTTAATAAAATAAATCTTCCGTTAGGGTCAATTATTCTTTGCTCAAAAAATAATAATGAATTAAAATCAATGTCGTTGTTAATTATTGACCTATTTAGGGCTCCAATTACTTCACATCATATATTCCACTATAAAATATTTTTTTGGGAAAATGTTGCATATTTTGTGTGTTTGCTATAAAAAACAAGGTAAAAAAAACTAAACATAAAATATAAAACAAGGACTATAAATCGACAGACCTGAAGTTGGTCTAGAGATTTAAATGTTGAATGGAAAATAAATATGACTTATTTGAAAAACTATATATAATCAAATTTTATTCCTGATCCCAGGGAGCAAACTAGGAAAAATATATACTGTATTTTTCAGACTATAAGTCACAGTTTTTTTTCGTAGTTTGGCCGGGGGTGCGACTTTTACTAAGGAGCGACTAATGTGTGAAATTATTAACACATTACCGTAAAATATCAAGTAATATTATTTAGCTCATTCACGTAAGAGACTAGACCAGGGGTCGGCAACCTTTACCACTCAAAGAGCCATTTTGACCCGTTTCACAAATTAAAGAAAACAATGGGGGCCACAAAACTCTTTTGAAATTTAAAATGAAATAACACTGCATATAACGTTTTTTTTTTTTGCTTTGTGCTATGTATAAACAAACTATTATGGGTTACATTTATGAAATCAATGAGAGATATATAATATATAATACAATTTCTGCATGCAACAAAACGTTTTTAACTCCGAAAAAGACGGCGGGTTGAAGGTTAAGTAAAATACTTAATGTCAATTTAAGTCCTCCTTGTAGTAATGAAAAAACAAAACGCCGAACTTAAATTATCCACTGGCAGAGAACCAAAAATGCCGTCCTCTCTCTCTGTGCCGTCCTCCTTTGACAGTCAGCTGCCAACTTGAATAATAAAATGCCTATTTCACTGAACAATTAAAAAATGTGAATATATGCAAAATTATAGGAAATTAAAATATTTATTATACCATACTTGCCAACCCTCCCGTTTTTAGCGGGAGACTCCCGGTATTCAGCGCCTCTCCCGATAACCTCCCGGCAGAAATTTTCTCCCGACAAACTCCCGGTATTCAGCCGGAGCTGGAGGCCACGCCCCCTCCATCTCAATGCGGACCTGAGTGGGGACAGCCTGTTCTCACGTCCGCTTTCCCACAATATAGACAGCTTGCCTGCCCAATTACGTCATAACATCTAGGGCTTTTAGAGAGTAGAGTGCACAACTGCGCACACAACAAGGAGACGAAGCAGAAGAACGAGGAAGTTACAGACATGGCGACGCCGTCAACGAGCAAGATGAAGAAATACGCTTGCAAGTTCCAAAACGAATGGAAACAAGAATTTCAGTTCATCCAGGACAGTTCGAAGGGGAAGGTGTATGTTGACTATAAATTTTGTAGAACAGACTTCTCCATTGAACACGGTGGCCGAAATGATATACTCATCATGAACGGAGAAGTTAAACAGGACAATACTGCCATCTACTGGATAGCCACCGGAACACTGAAATTCAAATATTTCTTGTATTTATATGTATAATAAAAAAAAAATATATATATATATATATATATATATATATATATATATATATATATATATATATATATATATATATATATATATACTGTATATGAAATATATATGAAATACTCGAGTTGGTGAATTCTAGCTGTAAATAACCACGCCCCCAACCCCCCCCCCCCTCCCGATGTTGGAGGTCTCAAGGTTGGCAAGTATGATTATACAGTGATTTCTGCTCCTGAACCGCAGCGCACATTGTCTCCACATCAGGGCTGTATGACGTCACCTTTATCTTCACACCGGATTGTAAGCTCTCATCTGTGAGGCGTGTGCGATGTTTGTTTTTAATAAAGTTAATGTTGGAGAACACCTGCTCACATACATATGTGGGTGCAAAGATCGACAGGACTCCAAGTGCATACTTTTTCATGTTCACATAAAAGTGGGGGATAGCGTTCCATGTTTCGAACACAAGCTTGTCTGGTTTGGGGAGGTTTTCAATATCACACCATTTGTGATTCTGAGCAAGAACAGCCTTCTGGCGTGAAACATCTTCAAGGTCCGCTGTTAACTTGGACACCCACATGTCTTTGTCGGTTGTCAGCCAGTTCCATCTCAAGATCAGGTGGACACGTAGAGAGAGAGAGAGAGAGAGAGAGAGAGAGAGAGAGAGAGAGAGAGAGAGAGAGCAAGCGAGTGAGAGAGCATAAAGCTTGTGTCGGCTTACGGTACAGAAGACTATATCCCCGCGCGTGATGGCAGGTTGAGCAGGCTTATGAAGGCAGCTCCCTCATTACAGGCAGGTGCGCTGATTGCCGGTGAATGATTGCAGCTGGCGGCTGCTGCAGGACGGAGACGAGGCAGCGCGTCCCTGGATGTGCGCGGCCGTGGGCGTGTCCCGAGGTTTGACTAGCAGAGCGCAAGGATGAGGGCGCATTCCAATGCGCCCTGGCCGTATTCCATTGCGCCCTGGCCGTGACAAGCTGAGCCGCATCAGAGTGATCAAAGAGCTGCATGCGGCTCCAGAGCCGCGGGTTGCCGACCCCTGGACTAGACGTATAAGATTCCATTGGATTTAGCGATTAGGAGTGACAGATTGTTTGGTAAACGTATAGCATGTTCTATATGTTATAGTTATTTGAATGACTCTTACCATAATATGTCACGTTAATATACCAGGCACGTTCTCCGTTGGTTATTTATGCGTCATATAACGTACACTTATTCAGCCTGTTGTTCACTATTCTTTATTTATTTTAAAGGCCTCCTGAAACCCACTACTACCGAACACGCAGTCTGATAGTTTATATATCAATGATGAAATCTTAACATTGCAACACATGCCAATACGGCCGGGTTAACTTATAAAGTGCAATTTTAAATTTCCAGCTAAACTTCCGGTTGAAAACGCCTTTGGATGATGACGTATGCGCGTGACGTAGCCAGTGAAACAGGAGTATCGGTAGCTCTGTTTTCATTTCATAATTCCACAGTATTCTGGACATCAGTGTTGGTGAATCTTTTGCAATTTGTTTAATGAACAATGGAGATTGCAAAGAAGAAAGTTGTAGGTGGGATCGGTGTATTAGCGGCTGGCTGTAGCAACACAACAAGAAGGACTAACTTGGATAGCAGACGCGCCAGCCGATGCTAGCCGCCTTCGCATCTGTGTTGGGGTGAAGTCCTTCGTCGCGCCGTCGATCGCTGGAACGCAGGTGAGCACGGGTGTTGATGAGCAGATGAGGGCTGGCTAGCGTAAGTGGAGCGCTAATGTTTTTATCATAGCTCTGTGAGGTCCGGTTGCTAAGTTGCTAAGTTAGCCTTAGCGTTGTTAGCAACAGCATTGTTAAGCTTTGCCAGGCTGAGAATTATTAACCGTGTAGTTACATGTACATGGTTTAATAGTATTGTTGATCTTCTGTCTATCCTTCCAGTCAGGGATTTATTTATTTTGTTTCTATCTGCATTTGAGACAGATGCTATCACGTTAGCTCAGTAGCTAAAGAGCTTCGTCGATGTATTGTTGTGGAGATAAAAGTCACTGTGAATGTCCATTTCGCGTTCTCGACGCTCATTTTCAAGAGGATATAGTATCCGAGGTGGTTTAAAATACAAACCCGTGATCCACAATAGAAAAAGGAGAGAGTGTGGAATCTAATGAGCCAGCCTGTACCTAAGTTACGGTCAGAGCGAAAAAAGATATGTATTTCACTGCATTCTAGTCCGTCACTCTAACGTTCCTCACCCACAAATCTTTCATCCTCGCTCAAATTAATGGGGTAATCGTCGCTTTCTCGGTCCGAATAGCTCTAGCTGCGTTGAAAACAATAGGAAAATATGAGGAAGTGAACAACTGACAACGTCACGCTACTTCCGGTAGGGGCAAGGCTTTTTTTTTTTTATCAGAGACCAAAAGTTGCGAACTTTATCGTCGATTTTCTCTACTAAATCCTTTCAGCAAAAATATGGCAATATCGCGAAATTATCAAGTATGACACATAGAATGGATCTGCTATTCCCGTTTAAATCAGTAGGTCTTTAAATTGCCTTTCAAATGTCTATTCTTGGTGTTGTGTTTTATCAAATAAATTTCCCCCAAAAATGCGACTTATACTCCAGTTCGACTTATATGTTTTTTTTCTTCTTTATTATGCATTTTCGGCCGGTGCGACTTATACTCCGGTGCAACTTATACTCCGAAAAATACGGTATATACATATATTGTATTGGTTTTGAAAATGAAAAATATAAAAAATGCCCCTGCACGCTATTATTTGGAAAAACGTAGGACATCCCTTTAGTGGTGTATACTGACTGGTCACTACGTGTCAGTAAAGTCACATGGATGCGCTCAAGCATGTGTATATATTCCATCCATCCATCCATCCATCCATCCATCCATCTTCTACCGCTTGTCCTTTTCGGGGTCGCAAGGGGTGCTGGATATTCCAAGATAATAACATATATTTGTAAAAGGAATTATTTAAAAAAAAAAAGGTGAACAAAGATCTGATTTGCAACTTCTTCCACTTAAAAAAAAGTTTGTGAGAATCTTGCTCTGGCGCAGCACCAAGAGGACCTAGAACTTGACTAAATAGCGAAAGTAACAACATTTCCGTATGTGAAACTGTGGAGGGATCATTACCCTTGCAAACTAAAGAGCAGTGAAAGTAGGCACTTAAAAGGGGAACGGCAGTTTTTTTAGAATGTTGTTTATCATTCACAATTCATATGTAGGACAAGAACACGTCCTTTTTTTTTTTTTTTGCATTCTTACTCGTAAATAAACGTTAGCAAAAGTCAGCTAACAATGGAACGCATGGGAGGTCCTCTATTCCGCCTACAAAGCTCTCTAAAAACATGCAAAAGCCTCCATTATTGTTTTATATAAATGCTATAAGTAAAAAATGTATGTAGTAACTTTCATAATAAAATGTAATATTTACATATTTTGCTAATTTAAGCAGAATGGCGGTATTCATTTTACAGACGCATCACATTTGCTTATCCCTTCAACGACAAACACTAAGAATTGTGTAGCAGTATTGCTGAGTGCTGAACAAGAAATACATACTACGGACATAATAAAACAATCACTTTCTGTACAATGTCTGATCTCACTGGGATGCTGACTGATGAGATGTTTATATCTTCCCATTTAGATGAAGAATTAATCATAATCCTCACGAAGGGTTAAAAGTGCCACAAACGAGCGACTTTTCATGTCTTTCTCACCATCTCTGGGTCAAAGTTGAATGTCAAAGTTGACCAACCACTCGGTTTACGGCCACATCCTTCTACTATCCAGGTGAGAGGCATAATTTATCATATAGAATTAACTTCTACTAACTCAGACGTGCTGCAGGGTTTAGTATGTCAATATAGCAGCATAAGATAGTTAGCTCTCTGTGATCGCAGCGCTGAATATGACCTGAATATTAATCAAGTATTAGCGATATGATTACATGAATCATATCGCTAATACTTGATTAATATTCAGATCATGAGATGTAAATAGAGTATTGTTGGTGGGTTTTTTTGGGGGGGGAGGGCTTTATGGGAGGAATAGTGTACTCCAATTACTGCATTGTTAGTCACCTTGTATTTGCTGTATATTACAAAGGGATTGTGAATCAGCAAATTTCCCCCCAAAAAGTGCAGTTCCCCTTTAACTTGCCCTCCTTCCACTGAGGGGACTGGGGGGGTTCAATATCAGACTTCTCCAAATAGAGTCTTTGACTATTTGAAGACAGCCCTAGTATGCGATATATGACATTTATTAAAGGCGAACTGCACTTTTTGGAGAATTTTGGTTATTGTCATAATTATTATAAAAGACATGGCGACAAATGTATTTTAAAAAGAAAAAAAAAACAATTTTCATAACTTCCTAACTTGTAAATAAAAGTCTGCTTACAGCAGAGCCAATGGGAGGTACTCTAAATTTGCCAATAAAACCCAATAAAAGACGTCCCAAAAAAGCCAACAAAGCTCTATTTACATTTTGTGACTTGAATATTAACCAAGTATTAGTGATATTGTTATCATAAGCGCTAACGCAGACAAACTATTCATAGCGGCGCCCTGGTCGCGAACTTGTGAATAAGTGACCGATGAGCTGCTTCCTCGTTTTCTTGCTAGTCAAACTTTATTATAAATCAAAAATTAGGACTGGGCGGTAATATAGTTAATACCGGTATATTTTAGAAAGCGGTATGTATTTGAGATCATACTGCCAAACCGGTATTTTTGATGTGCCTTTGTTACGGCCGTTTGCTCTTTTCTGCGCTTGAAAGGCGAAGCACAGGGCATCCTCTTTGGCTCACCCCCGCCACTTGCGTGTTTACGGCGGCTTGTCTGATGATAACGTGCATCAAAGTTAAAAAAAAAATAAATGTCAACTTGTCAATGTCAATGTCAAATGCCAACTTCTCGACTCCCGTGTTATGCAATGCTTTGGAAAGCGACTTCATTTGGCGATTGGTGAGTTACTACAGCTTTATTTACACTTACACAAAATTGCTTTAGAACCTATAGCTCTCATTGTAGCGACTCTCACTAATCTCCTCTGCTAATGTTGTTCACTACTGTTAGCGGCTTAGCACAGAAGCTAACGATAGCTACTCTCTGCTGCTCGCTCGGTGTGTCAAATGTCTAACTACAACTCTTTTTAAAAGTGCCTCTTCCCATAGCCCATGCAGACTAAGATACTGTAGTGTAGCGGCTGGGTGGCTGAAAAGTAGTTTGAAACTTAACAGCCAGCGGCTTTCACTGCAGTGAGCAAGTAAAAGCTCCATTTGTCCGCGCACGTGTGAGGCTAACATTGATGAACAACATGAAGAATAATGCTTCGACATAGTTAAGGGCTAACTAATTATTTTTTGAGAATAAACAACACGTTACGTTACTGCTTACAAAAAAAATAATCTGAGTACCCTCAACACTGGTTATCTAGCCGTAAAACACTGAGGCAACGTTTTTATAGGATACCGGCATTTGGACTAAAAATACCGCAATATCAGTTTTGATCCATATCGCCCAGCTCTATCATAAATCATGCCTCTCACTTGGATAGTAGAAGGATGAGGACGTATTCCGGCAAGTTGGTACACTTTGACAGCCAATTTATACCCGGAAATGGAGAGAACGACACAAAAAGATGCTTGGTTCCACCCCCCGTTTCTTCACAAGGATTATGAGTCATTCTTCATCTACAAACCCCATTTCCATATGAGTTGGGACATTGTGTTAGATGTAAATATAAACGGAATACAATGATTTGCAAATCCTTTTCAACCCATATTCAATTGAATGCACTACAAAGACAGGATATTTGATGTTCAAACTAATAAACTTTATATATATTTTTTCAAATAATAATTAACTTAGAATTTCATGGCTGCAACACGTGCCAAAGTAGTTGGGAAAGGGCATGTTCACCACTGTGTTACATGGCCTTTCCTTTTAACAACACTTAATAAACGTTTGGGAACTGAGACGACACATTTTTTAAGCTTCTCAGGTGGAATTATTTCCCATTCTTGCTTGATGTACAGCTTAAGTTGTTCAACAGTCCAGGGGTCTCCGTTGTGGTATTTTAGGCTTCATAATGCGCCACACATTTTCAATGGGAGACAGGTCTGGACTACAGGCAGGCCAGTCTAGTACCCTCTTTTACTATGAAGCCACGTTGATGTAACACGTGGCTTGGCATTGTCTTGCTGAAATAAGCAGGGGCGTCCATGGTAACGTTGCTTGGATGGCAACATATGTTGCTCCAAAACCTGTATGTACCTTTCAGCATTAATGGCACCTTCACAGATGTGTAAGTTACCCATGTCTTGGGCACTAATACACCCCCATACCATCACAGATGCTGGCTGTTCAACTTTGCGCCTATAACAATCCGGATGGTTCTTTTCCTCTTTGGTCCGGAGGACACGAGGTCCACAGTTTCCAAAAACAATTTGAAATGTAGACTCGTCAGATCACAGAACACTTTTCCACTTTGTATCAGTCCATCATAGATGAGCTCAGGCCCAGCGAAGCCGACGGCGTTTCTCTGTGTTGTTGATAAACGGTTTTCGCCTTGTATAGGAGAGTTTTAACTTGCACTTACAGATGTAGCGACCAACTGTAGTTCCTGACAGTGGGTTTCTGAAGTGTTCCTGAGCCCATGTGGTGATATCCTTCACCCACTGATGTCGCTTGTTGATGCAGTACAGCCTGAGGGATCGAAGGTCACGGGTTTAGCTGCTTACGTGCAGTGATTTCTCCAGATTCTCTGAACCCTTTGATGATATTACGGACCGTAGATGGTGAAATCCCTAAATTCCTTGCAATAGCTGGTTGAGAAAGGTTTTTCTTAAACTGTTCAACAATTTGCTCACGCATTTGTTGACAAAGTGGTGACCCTCGCCCCATCCTTGTTTGTGAATGACTGAGCATTTCATGGAATCTACTTTTATACCCAATCATGGCACCCACCTGTTCCCAATTTGCCTGTTCACCTGTGGGATGATCCAAATAAGTGTTTGATTAGCATTCCTCAACTTTATCAGTATTTATTGCCACCTTTCCCAACTTCTTTGTCATGTCTTGCTGGCATCAAATTCTAAAGTTAATGATTATTTGCACAAAAAAAAAAGTTTATCAGTTTGAACATCAAATATGTTGTCTTTGTAGCATATTCAACTGAATATGGGTTGGAAAATGATTTGCAAATCATTGTATTCCGTTTATATATACATCTAACACAATTTCCCAACTCATATGGAAAAGGGGTTTGTAAATAGGAATATATGAACATCTATCAGTCGGCATCCTAATGACAGCAGACCTTGTACAGTAAGTGATGTTTTATTATGTTTGTTGGCTCTAATGAAGTCTGCAGTGAGCAGTAATCAGTGATTCTAAAAAAGTGAATGTTACTATAATAAGCCTACTAACAGCATGTATATAAAACCTTATTGGAGGTGTCTGAATGTTTTTTTAAGGGCGACTCCTATAGGCTCAATTGTAAGCGGACTTTTGAAAGCATTTATTTACTATTTAGAATGCATTTAAACAATTTCAAAAAAACAACATGTTTTTCACAAGGATTGTGAACAATAGGCAAAATTCCACAAAAAAGTGCAGTTCCCCTTTAAGTGCTGAGTTACAGTGTATATGTCAAAAGTGGATAAAGTGCACAATAGTGCTTCTTGGAGACAGGCGTGGACAAACAATGCGTTAGCATTAAGGCTAAAGACACACACTAAAGCACTATCAACATGTCTAAATTCCAGCATCAAGAAGACATTTTGGACAATACAATCCTGTGTGACTTCTTAGACTTGCTTAACATTGCTGAAAAATACTGTAATATGAAACCTTTAAGTCCATGTGAAATAATATTTTGTTGTGAGCCAAAAGGTGCTTCAGTCGTATAGGGTGTGCATATTCATGCGCACTGGCGGTGCTAGACAATTGCCCAGGGCAGCAGTTTTTAGGGGGTGCATTTAAAAAAAAAAAGTTTTAAAGCATTTACTATAACCATCACAAATGTCACCTCACACATTTGTAGGTTTTAAACATTTGTAGATAGAGTGTGGCGCCATTTTAGAGGTCTGTGTGCTCACATCTTCCTATCTTCTCCTATACACAATACACAACTAAACAAATGATTGACAAAATGTTCCGCTGCTTGATGATTCCTTGTCAACTGTTTCCCTTTTTCCATCCAGTAAGGACTGTGGTTTTAGTCTATGAGGTTGACTTACCTCGCTTTGTCCATGTTTCACTCAAGTCCTTCCTGACTATGTGCAGGAGTTCACTATATGCTTTGTTCTTTTGCAGATGTTCGCATGAATGTGGAGTGGAGAGGAGCGTAAATGCTGACTTGTATGTCTCTTGAGTTTTTACAGAAGTGCCGGGCTAAGCAGAGTGGGGGATGCTGGCGTGTGGTCAAGAGGTAACAATCTCTCTCGCCGGGCGCCTCCATCCCTTCGATGCCTCAACAGCTGGAAGATATTCTGCGGCAAACAAACGGGTAGAAGGATTTAAAAAGTCTTTATTGTCGCCATGCTCAGGTGTAGTAACAACATGTACCGGTAGCTTGGTTGATAAAAATAACATTGTAAATAGTGAAGTGAATTAATTAACTCATATTATGTTTTGCATATGGTGAATGTTTATATTAATCTGAGAGAAGGCAAACCACCAGTTTAAATGGTAAGTATTTCAGTTTGGGCACATAATAACATAGGGTCCTTTAGTATTGACATTTGTGTGTGGATTGGATTAGTTCTCGCGGAAGAAAAGGCAATAAAATTGGACCTTGATATGCAAAGGTGATGGCCCTATCCGTGAGAAGAGACTACATGTTGGGCTTAATGCCAGCATTTAAGATACGACCTGCATCTGTTGTCTTTCCAGACACTTACACACGAACATCTCCTTTTATGGTCAGGGTGTGCTGTCCTGACTTAGCACACACCCACAGACAGGAAGGAGGAATATAAAACTGATGGTTTGGCTACTCCAAGTTAGGAGTGCCTAATTTTTTTACCTGACCTCCTCCAGGAACTGCAGTCCTGTATAATGACCCTCGCTTGTAATAAAGGAACTTTTGGTTCAGTAAAGCGTCTCCGATGTCTCTTTTGATCCAGCCACACTGCCGTGTCACTCTTCCGTCCAGACGAGGATGACAAGACCAGAAATACACATCAATAGCACCCGACAATTAGTGCCTCTAGAATTTGTTGTGGTCTAAACAGGGTTGAAATGACAGCAGCTTTTTTGGAAAGTTGCGCAAAAGTTGCACAAAAGTTGCCATATTTTGCGGTTTATTTTGTTTTAATAATATTGAATTAACTTCTGATTTTATGAATTTGTTATCAATGTTTGCAACTTGCTCACTGTAACATTTTCAAAAAAAAACATATAACAAGAACACCACCGGCTAGCTTATGTTACCATTAGTGGTTCAACAGAACACACTTGTTTGACAATTGTCCATATTTTTCACAATCACAAAGTTTACGTAATACATTTTTTTACCGGCCTGAATAAAATAATTGGTGTTTACACCGGTCACTCACTCGGTCTCGTCAACATGTGCACACATAGAAAAGCAGTCCAGGCAAGGAACAATTTGTAGTAATGTTGTTGTCATGATATATATTCATTCAATGACAGCTAACGCTAGCTATCCAAATTTATATTATTAGCCAACAACACCTAAAGCTAAAGCATATGTTACGTACGTACGTCATTACGTCAATACGTACGAAAAGCTGTAAGAGGGTGGAATATACTGTGTCAAATACATTGGAAAGTTAGCACCCTCTAGGCATCTGTGTAAATGTTGCAAACAGCCCTTTTAAGTCAGTGTTTCTTAACCATAGGGTTAGGCCGCCAAAAAATATATGTTTCTAAGCTGTGGTTTGTATGCGCCACAGCGGTGCTCAGTTGTGATACACTTTTCCACCACTTGTGGCAGTAATGACAATATCAAACAAACAAAATAAGTCTGGAGTTAAAGTCATAGAAAAGTTTTTTAAGCGCAAAAATTATGACCAAAGTGGTGAAGCTGTATTTTAATTTGCACAGTTCAGTTAAGAAAGATATACATTATCATTTATTATTCAGAATTTATTTATTTTAGCACTGCATAATTGTATGTAAATCTATTTTTGTTCATCAGCTTTTATGAGTCCCTTCTTATGCAGTATATTTGATTGTGTTTATGTTTGTAATCAGCCTGACCTAGGACTTGATTAACAAATGCTTTCATATTATTTGACAAGATATAATCAGATATAATTATTATTAAGATAACTAATTTAGTGTTAATATTTGAGTGGGCCCCAGGCCTCTCTGTAGTTAAAAGGTTGGGCCCGAGGTAAAAAAAAAAAGTTAAGAACTCCTGTCTATAGAGTTCCTTGTAACCTTAACCATAAAAAAACACAGTATTTCAACAGAAATCGGAATACCAATACTGTATTGACATTTTATGCCACACAGATTTAAAAGTAGACACTGGATGGCAGTAAAAGCAGCACATTGGTAAATGACTGTACTGTTTTAATTCATCATAACTAATAATAGTAATAATTGATTATACTGTAATTTCAGAAAGAAACCCCACCATTTTTGTTGGTAAATGAGAGATGATGAGAGATTATCATCACACGTCAACATCCAACATGAAAATGTTGCCTCTTTGCTTGGTCATCATTGCAAATGAGAATCTTTTCCCAAATGCCTTACCCTGAATAAATATATTAATACAGGTAAACAAAGACGTAAATATTTATATACTACATCACCCAGAATGTAGACTGGAACAGGAAGTAGGTCTGAGCTACGTGAGAGGACGGCAATTACGTTGGCTAAGCAGTAAAACGTTAATACATTGTTTCACATTATTGCAGAGGTGGGACCAAGTCATTGCTTTGCAAGTCACAAGTAAGTCTCAAGTCTTTGCCCTCAAGTCTCGAGTCAAGTCCCGAGTCAAGACAGGCAAGTCCCGAGTCAAGTCCAAAGTCAAGACTGGAAAGTCCCAAGTCGAGTCCCAAGTGCTGCGTTTTGAGTTTCGAGTCTTTTCAAGTCCTTTTAACCGCAGACTAATATTTTTACACAGATTGTGTATGCTTTTAAAACGCTGTATTTATTTATTAAAACAAGTGCATTTGAAATTGCAAGAAAAAAAATAGTGCTGACATTGCAATTCATAATAGCACTATTAACAGTAATTTTAATAGTTTAAACAATTTTAAACATTTAACTCATTCCTTTACAGAATAAACACATTTGCAAAAACAAACATTAACATACTATTGGTTGTATTTTATGAAAATAACATTACCACAGAGTTGAGAAGGAGCAAAGATCTTCAATATTTGTATGTGAAAATCACAAATAAATCTTCTGGGGGAGGATGACGCCCCTACAGGGGTTTGGTTTACAAACTTTCAGCCCCACCTAAAACAAAATTCACCAGCCGCCACTGATTATGATGCATTCTCATTTTAGGCAAAATATAAGACAATACTTTCTTAACAGTATAATTGTAACCAAGAATAAGTCTTCAAGTAACAATATTCAAATACTAACATTGTTGGGTAAGACAGAATTTGGTTTTATTCTGAATGTAGTGAAACAAATTGGTGGTTTTAGCTGATATAAAGACTTTCAGGTGTTTATATATGTTTATGTATTTGGCAGACGCTTTTATCCAAAGCGACATACATAAAAAATACATACATAACAATCACTGTAAAAATGATCATTTAAGGGAAGAATGTAATACAAAATATCAATACAAAGTGTCAAGACAGAATAAACTCTCTGCTGCTGCAGCAACAGAGATACAGTCTATAGGTCCCTAAGATATATAGATATCTAATGTATTGATACATTGTTTATGTAGGATATACGCATGTATATATAACCTAGGGATATATAAATAAACATTGATTGATTGATTGATTGATAATCATATTGTTTCTTCAATTTAAAAATAGCTTACTGTTTTTTCCCCCTTCTCTGGGATTATATTCCCAGTTTTGATCTCGGACGTCTGGTCGCTTATAGCGTATAAGAATATTATATTACTGTTAAGCAAACTATGAATAATAAAACTTGCCAAAACATGTGTCCGTTATCATAGCTACACGTATGACAAAAAAGCGCGTGAAAATGAGTGGTATTCAGTGAGGTAAAATGAATTAAATGCGCTGACAGTTCATTGCTCCTGCCAAATGAATTGCACTGAGTGGAGCGGATCACCACTCCAAGATGGCGGCCCCGCGTCTCGTCTGCGCCAGTAGGCAGTAGCGCTCGATGCTGTGTACCCTTATAAGATGTCTATGGTTATGACGTTAGCAGTGAGTTTACAGCCTCACTGATTTAACTACACAGCAAATAAAAGTCATGTTACTTAGCCAATAAACGTTATCTTACATTCAAAACTTACCCTTCTTTGTGCAACTTCAAATGTCGAACGAAGTTGGAAGTTGTTGCGTCTCCGTCTGTAATATTCCAACTGCGTGATTTGCATACGCAATTCGTTTTTTGTTGACCAAGTCGTAGTTTTTATACCCGAATGAAACCAACTTTGGCATAATTGTTTCTCTCTGCCGCATTGTTTGACAACTCTTGTTCGGTGGTTGTCCTGCAATTTGATTGGCTGAATGCTGTGTGATGAAAACAATGTAGATCTCATTTGATTGGCTGTTGTACTGAGAGCACACACGCTGACACGCAGCACACACGCTGACAGATAGACAGACACGTACAAAATGAAAGATACGGAGCGCTCCCAATGAACTTTTAAGCTTTAGGTTTTGGGGAAAGTAGCAAGTCATGTCAAGTCAAAAGGCTCAAGTCCAAGTGAAGTCACAAGTCATTGATGTTAAAGTCTAAGTCGAGTTGCAAGTCTCTTTACATTTTGTCAAGTCGAGTCTAAAGTCATCAAATTCATGACTCGAGTCTGACTCGAGTCCAAGTCATGTGACTCGAGTCCACACCTCTGCATTATTGTTCCTGTTTCATCTGCACAAACAACTATCATACATTTTGATTAGAAGGTTGACGTTTGTGTTCGAGCGCTAAGCAGAGATCAATTAAATTGGGGGAAATGGCATTGTTTTCCATAGACTCATGTACAGTATTTGTGGGGGCCTGCCGCAATTAAATTTGAACCGCCACAAAACGATTTTGCTCCAATTTTTAAAATTTTGTTTTACTTTGGTGTGTTCGCTCTCTCACAAACATAAATAGGACTGTGTCCTTCTCGTGCCGTAAAGGGCATTGTAACCTACAAAAATGCAGAGCTTTACCTTGCCGCACATGCCGTCGTTGGAGCAGTTCCTGTTGTCTTGGTCTGTGGCCTCCTCCTCCACCTGTGGACAACTATAACTTTTATTCGAGCAGGCTATTTTTTAACTACAGTATGATGACTCCCTTTTTAATTAGCTCACCGTGGATCCTTTCCCTTGTCCATAGACAAAAAAAGATACTGTTTGTAGAACCTCTATTTCAGTCACTGTTCCAAGTGAGACAATCTGATACCAGGGAATTAAGGATATCTCGGTTTAGGCCTCGGAGCCGATCCGATTTCCAGTCCCGATCCGATTATTTGAAAGTAGATTATAAAACATAAAATATTTTTAGAAAGCTTACTGCAGTGACTCTGAAACTGTAGTGGTACGTGGGCTCCACCTAGCGGTACGCCAAATTATCACTTAATTGAACGTTCAAACACAGTTTTACTTTTCAAACTGTGTGTAATGTTACATGGCCAAACTATGAAATACTGTATACTTGTTAGATAAAACCTCTGCCTTGTTTTTAATTAATATTTTAGGCCTACTACGCTACTGTATTTTAATGTTGATCATTATGTGGTACCTGGAGAGCCAAGTGTTTTCTGAGGTGGTACTTAGTGAAAAAAAGTGAAAAAAGTTTGAGAAACACCGGCTGGCATACTGTATTTAATTTAGAATTTGCTTGTATTGTGAATCAGATTGTGTATTAAATGTATGGTATTGAATGCTAAATACAATATATTTTTTAACAAAATCAAGTAGTGTGTGCACAATAACTAAAAAAAACAAAAGCTACGGTACTCTTGGCTTGGGATGGATATCGTTTACATTTGAACCGATAATGTATAATGAAAAGGTACCAATTTTCGGTACTTTTGTTTGTGTGTTTTTGATAATAAAATCTAATTTCTTTATTGCACCATTTAAAAATGAGCGGATTATGGTAACTGCTGTCCAGTTATCTTGTTTTATTATCATCATTTTATCATTTGCAAGTATGACAATACATTGCAATTACAGTTGCAACTCCAAGACGTTTGATGGCAGTGGTGGATAAATTGATGCTGTTTTTTTTGTTGCACCCTAAAAAGTGGTAATACTGTAAGTATTCTATTGATTACACACCAGTTGTTTAATTTTAACGTTCATCTTAGTTAAAGTTTCCATTAACACATTTGGAGGTGTTAAAATTGCCATATAAAATCGCTAATGCTAATCAGTCAAGTTTTAATGGCAACGTCAATTATTATTAGCATCAAGGTAGCGCATTTTTGGAAAAGATACGTTTTAGTTTACTTACGTTGGAGCGTTTTTTGAGTCAATTTCTTTGTTGGCGTTGGCATTTGCAAAATTACCTCGAGGTTTGCTCTGCTCGAGTGATCGCCAAATGCCACAGTGTAAAATACTGGCTGAGTTGAAAACCGGGCACGACTTCATGCACAACCCAAAACCGTAACATGGCACTGTTGGTTTTAAGTGAATTGATGCCCGTGTAGCCATCCCTACTATTGGCTTCCATTTAAATAACTTGTATTTTGCCCTCAAAGCCTTCTTGTATCCAGAGACTTACTCTGATGTTTTGGTATTTTTTAACATGTAAAAATTGTAACATTTATCAGTCAGAAAAAGTGGAAAATCATCCCCTTTAAGACCACGGTGAACCAAGACTAGGGATGTCCCGATCCGATATTTGGATCGGATCAGCCACCGATATATTTGCCAAAAAATGCGTACCGGCAAGGCATGGGAAAATGCCGATCCAGATCCAGTTTAAAAAAAACTCTGGTTCGTGTTTTCCAACGCACCGGTTTAAATAATACATTCCACTTTTCTGCTGCTCCCTAATTTCCGTTCCGCATTTTCCAGCACACCTTCAACACATACACAGGTCTGTGTCCTAACCGTTAAGACGGCCATGTGAATTAAAAGTTACCGGTAAAAATGTCAGCTGTCTCTGTGCGATATAGAAAATGACTATATCGTGATATTCGAGTATACGTTCTCACGCAGTTGCTTTTAGCTGCTGGCATTACACTACAGGCTCTCCTCGCTCTTTCCTGTGTCTCCTTCTCACAGACAGACAAGCGCACCTTCTACATACGTCACATACTGTCACGTCATACGTCACATACTGTATGTATACGCCCTCGCGGAGCAGAGAGGTAGCAGCATGGCTAAAGTTAGCTGTGATGCTAGCGCAGCCGTGTGAGCGGTAATAATGAAGGGAGAATTAATTAATTCCCCCAAAAAACAGCAGGGGGTCTATCGTCTGGCGGTGGTTTGGCTTCAAGTGGGAATATGTCGAACAGACAACCGTAATTTGTCAAGTGTGGGGCAAAAGCGTTGCTATAAAAAGTAGCATTACTGCTAATATGTAGCATCATTTGAAAAGTCCCCTGCTAGAAAATGAAGCGTGCTTGAAACTCTGCATGTCAACATCTCCATTGTGTATTATTCAAACTCACCTAATTCAGCTGGCTAGTTGTTATCAAGAGTACTAAAACCCTTTTCAACATGAATCTGACAACTAAGTAGGCTAAATAACTTTAAACTTTAATACATGCTCGGATAAGGCCGGTATCGGCCAGTATCGGTATCGGATCGGAAGTGCAAAAACAACATCGGTATCGGATCGGAAGTGCAAAAACCTGGATCGGGACATCCCTAACCAAGACTTTATAAGATAGCCGACATATTGACTGTCGACATAAGCAGAGCGCCACTGCATTGCCATATATTCGGGAATTGTTCTGTGTAAATGAGAGCCAGTACTGTGTGTCACAAGTGGACTGTTCTTACCTCCTTCTTCCACTTTAGCTCACAGAAAACTCTCTCGAAGCATTCATGCAAGTAGTTGAACTAAAAGGACAAATCAGAGGTCGGTTCTAGATGTAGGACAGAAAAAAAAAAGATCAAAACCTTAGAGCCGTCTACTCACATAAGGTGTAAATATCTTCACCCAGCGTGGTTTTTTCTCCCCGCGCGCATACTCAAAGCAAAAGGCCATGCCCTCTTCGTCCGTGTCCCATCTCTGCATCTCCCCCCACTCAAAGGCTATCGCCTGGTTCTGAAACACAATAAACTCATTAGAGTGTGTTCGTTTGTGTCTGACAAACGGACAGAAGGAACCGTGAAATTGACTGATCCATTCTATTGTAATGACATAGTAACCCATTGGATAACATTAATTACTGCGGCATAAAACTGCAATATGGTGGAACCTCGATTTATGTAGGTTCATACAACTCGGCAGCCATTTTGTGCCTGTCAGCACATCCATTGCTGTTAGCTACTGTGCTAGATGTGTGCTTAGCATTTTTGCCTTTTTTCCAATATGTTTCTAGCTGTGCTAGCTTAATATGAGTCAAAAGAAAACAATGCACAAGTGATGTGTGGTTTGAAAGATCCAGGAAGCATCACCAGCGTGTCGACATTGACCTCCCCTTCCCTTTTCTTCCGCTACACTTGAAGAAAATGAACCAACAAGTTAAAAGGGGATTTTATTTTTTATTTCTAATCATTGTACCGGCCTGGCTATCAAAGTTGAGGACTTTTGTCATTTCAAACTGTGAGTGCACCACAGGGCTAGTGACAATATTTGTGCATGGCGGCTACAAATGAGTGGATCCACCTCCCCCGCTTTCTATTGTGTTAAAAGTGTACAAACTGTTACCGAAATATGGACTTTTGTCGAGGCTTGAACCCATTTTTTCATATTTACATAGTTTTTTTTAATGGAGAAATTTGCTTCAATATTCAAACTTTTTTATTTTGAACCCTGTCCAAGAACCAATTGGGTTTGTAAATCGATACCAGTGCTACACTGTAAAAAAATTACCGTAAAAACTGCAGCAAGCAATTGCTAAATAGCAACAGTAAAACACCGTAAAATCAAAAATAGTTTATCACAGTAGTAAATGCAGTGGATTCCTGCAAACCAAGAAACAGTAGTGACTATGGTTATAATATGTAGAAAACACATGACTTTACTGTGAAAATAATGAAAAATTGTACAAACCACTTACAAATACTGTAATGTCACAAGCATACAAATACTCAAAAAATTGCGCTATTATTCTGTCTAAATAAAATATTTTGCCGATTGTACATTTCAATTTACTGCATACCTTAATTGTTTTAGGGTTTGTGTTCAAGCATTAGCCGAGTTAACTTTTGGCTAACAACATGTTTTCTTGTATTTTTGTGGAAAGTGGTTTTCGACATTGAGAGGGTATGTCTATGTGCTTCATTGTAAACTGCATGGAAAAGAACCACACTGTGAGTTTAAGTGTGTTGGAACTGGTTGCAAGCAGATACGGAACATTAATGGCTAATTTTTAACAGCTCACTTGAAGGAACTTGTTGCGGAAGGCCATGTTGTGAGTTGTCTAGTGAAAGGTTGTACCAATACTTTCAAGTTGAAATCCTCACGGACCGCTCACATGTCTCGGAAACACAGGCATTTTGCAGATACTAGATACAGTGGGTCATGTCTTTGGAGGTCGCAGGAAGCCGGGATACCCGGAGGGAACCCACGCAGTCACAGGGAGAACATGCAAACTCCACACAGAAAGACCCCGGGAACGAACCCAGGACCTTAGTATTCTGAGGCACATGCACTAACCCCTGTTCCACCGTGCTGCCCACAACTCCCAGTATTTAACCATAAATTGTGCAGATTTTTTTTTTTTTTTTTACAGTGTAACATTTCCTCAAACATAGTATTATTTAGCAGCTGAAGTCAAAATATTAGGAAGACCAATAGTTAAATAGATTTTTAGTGTCGCACACTACCTAAAGAAACAGCTGCCCTTACCTCAAGTGTCCCCTCCTCGTTGCAGGCATGCAGCTTGAAGTGCTGAATGCTGATGGCCGCAATGACGTGGCCCTTGCGTCTGGAGTCACAGGAGCAGTGAGGGAACAAGATTTGATTGTAGCCTTCGCAGCCCCTCAACAGATTCAGATACTAGAAGACACAAAAACATTTATTGGATTTTCCATTTTAAAACACACACTGATCTTAAACCAGCATTGAAATCACTGCATGCCATATGCCAAAAAGTCTTGGACAAAAAGGTTTAATTCCATACCACTATGGATTTGAAATATCTAAATGTAAATAAGTACTGAATTTCAGCTTTAAAGTGAATCTATTATGCAAAATTTACTGTTTAACGATGTGACTACAGTAATATGTGCCACTAGCTAGGGAAGGGTACTAAATCCGGTATTTTTTTTGGGCACCGACTGAATCCCGCCAGTCCTACCAGGCACTGATTCACGTAAAATCCAATAGTGACATGTTCCCGGAAGGTTTCATTTCAAATTTTCGGGACTCATGCAGATCCTAAGTACACAAAAACAGGTACCTGTAGGTACGGAAAGTTGGTTTTGCATAACAGGACCCCTTTAAATTAATCAGGCATTTAAAAAGTCATAAAATTGTAGGCCTGCTGATAGTTAAGTCGATTAAATGAACAATTAATTAAAATGAACTTAACTTTGCCGGTGTTCTGTCGAAATGAGCTGCTTCGTCGAAAAAAAGCTACCAATTGCATAATAGCGGAGTCTTGTCAAAATATGCTACCTTAACTTTCGAAACGTCAATTTAGACATTAAAAAAACGCTGCCACTGTAGAATGGCTAATATTTACATCATATAGTGGAAGCACATTCTGACAGGCATGTTAACCATCAAATAATGCTGGGTAAAACACGGCACACTGATAAAGCTTAACCTATTGGTACTATAACAATGTACAAGGTTAATATAGTTTGCTTCTTTTTTTCTCCCCTCAATTAGTCTGCTTTCTTTTGTAATAAAAGTTATCATTACATGTATGTATTTTTGCATTTGAAAAAATTGTCGTTGATAATAGAGGTAATTATTATTATTTATTACCAATAGTGTTATTTCTATTGGTATTTTTATTGCTCCATCTGTAGTGCAATTATGTTAATTTTCCGTTCTGTGTTATTAATATTTACTTCATTAACTGCTTCTTTGCTATAATTTTTGGTATTATATTTGTACATATCGTATTTGCTGATGTTCTTCTGTTGTTATTGTTGTTGTCTCTCTCTTATCCCCCATTTGTCCCCGCAATTTCCCTCCTCTGATTTCTTTTATTTCATAATTTCTTCATTATTAGCGTCAATTATTAGTTCCTCACACTGTAATTGTTTACATGCTTACTTGTCAGAAAACACTATGACAGAAATATACTTGAAAATATTTGCTTAGTTACACAAGCTTATTTTTAATGTTGCAATACAAAAAAGTATTATTACCAAAAACAAAAACAAAAATAATGACACACACAAAAGTAACAAAAATTAGTACCATTGAGATATCGATTTCCAAATGTTAGGAGTGAAAAAAAAAATATTTTTGAAGGTATCGCGATTCTTTTTTGTAATGATTCTTATTCGATTAAAAAACTAAATCCAAAATGTATTTAAAAAAAAAATTGTGTTAAAAACTTCTCTTGTTGCTTTATTTGTATTTGACTTTATAACATGTTTGGGTGGAATTTCATTAAAACAAAACCAGATTTATTTTTCTTAAGAAATACTTTTATTACAGCTGTTTACCCATTTTATGGAGGAATATAGTTAATCATAGAACTGACACCCAATATTATTAAAGTATTGTTTTTTTTAAATAGAGAATTGTTTTTAATCGAGAATCAATTCTGAATCGAATTGTTAACCCCAAGAATCAAATCGAATCGTGTGGTGCCCAAAGATTTCAGCGCTACTAGGTGTACAGGGAATTGGTACCGTATCGGTTTAAATGTGAACGGTACCCATCTCTATCCCTAGCCAAACGTAATGGAACTCTTATTATATCCCTTACTTGTTTGTTCCACTTTTGACACAAGAGGCGCTCAAAAGCTGTCTTTTCAAGTTCCATGGAGCTGAATAGCAAAATGCACAGCATGTGTGTGATTCATGAATGGGCCAATAATGTTCATCATGCTGTTTATATTTTGACAAGACAACACCTAATTTGTCGACATTACCTCACCCACTGAGCTCAGAGTGTTAGAGTCATGGGCAGGTTGCAACCCAAATACACAGCGACTTATTGAATATGATAAATAAAATAAATCACCTGATGTGCATTCTGCAGCTCAGATCCTAAAACATCGAGTAGTGCAAAAAGTACTGAAACACAAACCGTGGTCATTGAAAAGTTTAGAATAGGTCAAATTAACTTGTTATACATTTGATCTTAATCCTGAAATTCCACCCGATAACTGAATATGCTTAACATTTTGTGAGTCGTGTATTAATGTGCATAAAAACAGCAAGACCTTCTGTACTTTTTGCCAAATACTCAAAATTACAGTGCAGTACTGCTTTGCCTGTCATAAATAGTACGAGCTTGTCATTCAAGGGACTGCAGGATGACATATTCCAAATCATAAATAAGGTGCAGCCGACATTAAAAGCTGCAGTAGTCGTTATTCACGTCTTTAGTGTTTACAATGGACATCTTCTGCTGCTCTGCCAGCTTCTGTAGCTGATAGGACTTCTGCTCCACTTTGACGGAACCTTTCGTCACTTCCTCCACAGCCTGCAAAATGATATAGGATCTATTTACAGATGGAGAGAAAAACAATCACAAACACACACACATGCAGACACACACCTGGTGGAAGAAGTAACAGACGGCAAGTTGGTTGTCATTGAGCAAGCTCTCCTCCTCCGTAGTGAAGAGCCACTTCCGCAGGGTGAGGCAGGTTCCTGGGATTGCCGAGGTATAGTTCTGCACGTACAGCTTGTGGGGGAACTCATTGGGGGCGAGTTTGCGTACTGAACCAACAGCAAAAAAACGGGTTAGCGTTGCAACGTTACCCGGTAATCTTGGTTCATATCGGATTGGCTCATTATCTGTACAGTAGGAGAACAAAATGTAAAACCTGAAACTGCTATGCTTTTGTGTAAGCATCTTTAATAGGATTTAAAATGAGAATGAACAAAATCATGAAATGGAAAGAAAAAGAAACTAACGTAGAGAAAAATATATTCGGCCACTTAGTTATTAAGACAATCCGATGTAGCTTAATATACGCTAAGCAATACGAACATCACATTCATGCTTTATTTTTAAACATTGCACAGGGTACATAAAACAAGCTAATTTAGGCGGCCCCTGAACTCACTGTAGTTTGTTTACATGTACAACTTTCTCTGATGCT
Organism: Entelurus aequoreus; assembly: GCF_033978785.1. NCBI lineage: Eukaryota > Metazoa > Chordata > Actinopteri > Syngnathiformes > Syngnathidae > Entelurus > Entelurus aequoreus. The sequence goes on along the minus strand of NC_084750.1, from coordinate 30,379,989 downwards.
GCCACAGTAAGACGTGTTTTATACCACTTCTTCTTTGTCTCATTTTGTCCACCAAATTTTTATACTGTGCGTGAATGCACAAAGTTGAGCTTTGTTGTCGTTATTGACTTGTTGGAGTGCCAATCAGGCATATTTGGTCAGTGCATGACTGCAAGCTAATCGATGCTAACATGCTATTTAGGCTAGCTGTATGTACATATTGCATCATTATGCCTCATTTGTAGGTATTTGAGCTCATTTAATTTCCTTTACTAATGTCCTTTGGGTATTTAATTTATATTTGCATGTCTCATGACATATCTGTATGTAATATTGACTGCATTTCTAATAGTTGTTTGTGTGCCATTATAGACCACAGCAAACGTTACCCGGCTTGCAAAGATTGTAATGCATTCATTTGAAGAAAACAGCCTGCCGTTTCCATTAACTTGGAAACACACATCTATACTTTTGGCCATTCTAGGTCAGTCATTTCCAGGTGTTATCTCAACCTCTGAAAAGCCTCTGTTTTACTAAGGTTTTCCAATGTTGTAAAAATGTGTAGAATAAATATTACATTTCAAGATTTCTGTGAATGAAGATTTGAGTCAGCCTGCGACACATAGTAGGCTGTTATAGCTAATACAGACACATCATGTGTTGCCTTCATTATAACACTTATATAAGGCTATTAATTTTTTGCAGCTCAAGACAGATTTTCTTTTTGTATTTTTGGTCCAATATGGCTCTTTCAACATTTTGGGTTGCCGACCCTTGGGCTAGGTTCACACTGCAGGTTATAGGATGTCCAATATGAATATTTTTTCCCAATTCCGATCTTTTTATGTAATCGTTCATATTACAAGAAAAATGCGATGTCTATTGTGAACGTAATCTGACCCGCATAAAGTCACGACGTCATCCAATCCAATCTATTTTATTTATATAGCACATTTAAAAAAACAATAAAGGTTTCACAAAGTGCTGCACAGTAGTTAAAACACACATAAAAGCAGGATAAAAAATTAAGGACAGCCAAATGTAGGAAACATTTAACTGAAAAAACCCATAAAATACATACAAATAAAATAAAATAGATTAAGATCACACATGCAGCATTCTCATGCTGGTTTAGAAGCCAATGATTAAAAAAAATGTTTTTAAGACATGATTTAACACTTATTACAGAGGAAGACGTCCGAATAACCAGAAGGATATCCTTCCAAAATTTCAGAGTCAAAGCCGAAAATGCACATACCCTTTGGATATTAATCAGGTTTTTGGGACAACAAGGACAACAATTGTTCATCAGACCTCAGAAACCTTGTTGGGGAGTAGATTTTTAAATGGTCTGAAATATATTGTGGTCCTAATCCTTTAAGAAATTTAAAAACAATAGCATTTTAAATGAATTCTGAAATGAACTGGGAGCCAGTGAAACAATGCTAAAATGGGGGTATGGTGTTTATGGTTTTTTGTGCCAGTTAAAAGGCGAGCAGCAGCATTTTGGACAAACTGCAATCAAGCGAGTGAGGCCTGGGTCACTCCAACAAAGTTAGTTGCGATAGTCCAAATGTAATGAAACCAAACGTCATGACGTCACAGGTGCTGCTACGTTTACAGGATAGTTAGTTACGGAGTTTGCGAGTCATTTGCTTCGATGTCTGCTCCGAAGAGCGTGTGGGCTAGCAGTCAGAGACAGGAATGGTGGAACACAGACGTGAGTTCCTAAAGGATATTATTTTCGCCTGTTTTTGCTCATTTGTTAACTATTCTGCAACCGTCTATTTTGGGTGTGCAATATGAAGCGTAGCACTTTTTGATGAGGTATTGGTCGGAGACACATATCCGATTGATGTCCACATAAGAAAGAGGCCCGGGTCGAATTTGAAAAACTCAGAATTGTACTGTTCACATTGACATGAAAAAAATCAGATATAGGGCAATTATGGGAAAAAAAATCGGAATTGACCTGCAATGCGAACAAAGCCAAAGATAAAGATACTTTTTCACTTCCAATGCGATATCGAAAGTGGAGCCTTGAGTATTGGCCGATATTGATATTAATGCAATGCGATATCAGCATGAGTCAACATACTTTTATATTTTGTAGTATACAATATTAAAAAAAACTTGATCAAGTGAAATCGCCCAGATAAAAATGGTAAGTATAAAAAAAAAAAAAACTAATAACAGACTCATGCTTTTTAAGTGAAGTGGTAATTTGTTATTGGTGACACATAAAGGTCACAATAATTGATTAAGTTAAACTCATCACTCAGTTAGTGGAGTGATGCGGACACGATTGTTACTGGACACTTTCTATAACGCATGTACTTTGGAGACTTTGTATGTATAAGTAATACGCAACCATAATTATTTCATATTTTTTCATTATTTGCAAATAGTGTGTTTTAGGCTACAGCTGTTCAATTTAGGACAATTATATGGAAGTGTTATTGTAGCAAAACTATTTGCAAACGTGTATCTCAATTAGGGCTGCAACAACTAATCGGTTAAATCGATTAAAATCGATTACCAAAATAGTTGGCGATTAATTTAGTCATCGATTCGTTGGAACTATGCTATGCGCATGCCCGCAGGCTTTTTTTTAATTTTTTTTATTTTTTTGGTTATTTTATTTATTTATTTTTTTATAAACCTTTATTTATAAACTGCAATATTTACAAACAGCTGAGAAACAATAATCAAAATAAGTACAAAAACAGTACAAAACAGCGCCAGGGCGGCGGTTAGGCTACGTCTCATGAGGTGGCGTAAGCTAGCCAATGATGTGTCATGTGCAGCTCACGTGACGACGGAGTCTCCTTTGCTGGAAAAATTCGAAAAATGCCGCAGGAAAACACTACCGATAGTTTAGCGGAGAAACATCTTGAGGTTATTGCTTCAATGGAGAAAAGTGTACGACCTAAGTCATCAAAAGTGTGGGAACACTTTACTTTAAAGACTTCAAAGAAGACCGTTTCCTGCAAAATGGCACGGAAGTACAACATAGCTTCTGGAGCACCTGAAGAAGAAACATGTTGGAGCCATGGATGAAGGGAATAACTCACAGTACGTAACTTTTTAAGTCCATAGTGGCAACAAGCATTCATGAGTTCAGCTTTTTTGTGAGTAACGTTAAAGTTATGCCTTTGTTGCAACGCGGGGCTGATAATGTGTCTCCGGCACATTTGACTCCGTTTTGAGAGAGAAAACGCACGGTTACCAATTTCTAAATAAACGTAACGGACAGAAATATCTCAGGTTGGTTTCATAATGGATCAATGTAGCCGGGCTGATAAAGCTATATAAATATATTTAGATTTGAGTGACGCTTTAGTATAACTAAACCTTATGAAGGTGCTGGAATATTTCATGCTATTATTCAGAGGCAGCCTAAAATGAATCCTTTATTATTCACAACAGAAACGTGTACAATATCTGATTCAGTTCTGATGAGTTACATTTCTGTGTTATTATTGGTGTATGCTGCACCCCCAATGTCCATAACATGGTGCCAGTATGCTAGTTTTTTTCAATAAAATACTGGAAAGGATAGAAATGTAGTTCGTCTCTTTTATCCGATTATTAATCGATTAATCGAAGTAATAATCGACAGATTAATCGATTATCAAATTAATCGTTAGTTGCAGCCCTAATCTCAATATGTGCGCATGTAATCCAATTAGCGTGCGCATGTACTCATTTGTGTGTCTGTATATCATCTGATTCTGTGTATTCAGATCCGCGTACATGTGTTTTAAGTTGTCTGTCTGTCCCTAATCAGAAAAAACCCGCAATAGGCTGTCTACTTACATGTGACTTTTGCTACACTTCTGCCGTGTAAGATTTGAGCGTGCGCATCCAGATTTGTGAGCGTGTAATACAACTTATGCATGTAACACAATCTGCGTGTGCGTATCTAAGGTGTGCCTACATTTAACCAAATACGGAAGACACCACGCAATTTAAACCAATCAGAAACTACGTACAGCTGTCACGTGTAAAAGAGAGACGCCAAGACCCTCCTTACGTTGTTTCTGATTGGTTTAAATTGCGTAGTGTCTTCTGTGGTTGGTTAAATGTAGGCACAGTGGATTAATGGCTTGGTCTGAGATTGGGTATTTCGATCAATCAATCATAGTTATTCGAACCACGGCAAGCTGCAAGAACCAAAGTTTATCATTATGAAAAAAATTGGAGTAGTAAATGAGGAATATAAGCGTAAGGAATGTCAAGTGTGACATATAGCGTGTGAAATGGTTAAATTGCGTGTCTGTCACACTCAAAGCGTGAAGCTTGGCAGCTCTGAGCAAGTGTACGAGAGTGGTCTATTGTTGTTGACTTCAATGCAGAACAACATGATCAGTGGCTGCTAGGCACCGACTAGTGGTGAGTATAAATAAAGGCAAGGGGGAGTTCCAGACAGACAACTCTTTTTACATGGTCAAATCGCTGCACAGACAGATCGAAATACCCAATCTAAGACCAAACCATCAATCCACTGTGGCTACATTTAACCAACCACAGACACGACCCAATTTAAACCATTCAGAAACAACATTAGGTGGGATGGCGTCTCCCTTTCGCACACCTCAACTGTACGTGGTTTCTGATTGGTTTAAATTACGTGGTGTCTTCCGTGGTTGGTTAAATGTCGGTACACCTCAGATACGTACACGCAGATTGTGCTACATGCACGCACGTCTGAATGCGTGCACACAAGTTGTATTACATGCTCACACATCTGGATGCACGCACTCAAATCTTAGACGGCAGAAGTGTCGCAAAAGTCTCGTGTAAGTAGACAGCCTATCGAGGGTTCTTTCTGATTAGGCACAGACAGACAAGTGGATCTGAATAAACACACACATGATATACAGACACACAAATTGGTACACACACTCGCAAATTGGATTATATGCGCACAGATTGAGATACACGTTTGCAAATAATTTTGCTACAATAATACTTCCATACAAATATTACTTACATCTAGCTTGTGTGCTTAGCTGTTGCGTAGCCGCTAGCTCCTAGTAACCCATAGCCTACCATGTTTACCTTTTGTAAATTGCTTAATTAAAACACGTAGACGAAAACATCAACCTTGTGTGCTTGTTGGAGGACATTTAGTAATACATAAATTATTGGAGGACATTTAGATGTTAACCGGCTGTCCAGCTTTGCACAAATACAACATGCTGCAGGTCTGCTTGTATCAAAGGTTTTAGGATGCAAGTTGATATCATCCATACTTGTTTTTCCCGCCGATATCGGACATTAGTAGTGAATGAAGTGTAGTTCCGGTTTGTAGTTCAGTTTCCCATCTCCACTGAACAATGGTGGCACACTGCTTTCATCTTACCTACTTGTCTTTGTTCGCTTACGCATTTCACGAGGAACGCCAAAGTTTTTGTACCGAAAGGTCTGATTACAAATGTACTGTTGCATTGTATCCATATAAAAGGGGCCCAATTAAGTTTGGACTCACAGAAGGTGTGGTTGATGACCTCAAACAGTGCAAAGTAGCTAGCCGTGATGCTATCCATCCCTAGTTTCATGAAGACAGCCTGAAAGATAGAAAGTACATTATACAGAATGACCCTGATAAGTAGTGTAATCAGGACTCTCTGTTGTTGTTGTTTTGGTACCTGGTAGACATGGTCTGTGGTGGAATTTTTGCGAACCCGCACAGTGAGTGTGGTCTGATCAGGCATTGCTATTCTCAACTCCACATCCCACACTCCATTATAGTTCTGGGGGGAAAGACTTGTTGAGGAAGCAGCTAAAGACACAAAGCGTCATCATTCCTTCGTACCTCATCCGACTCAGACAGGAATTCTTGCATGATGTCGCTTTCCCCAATAACCCTCACAGAGCACACTGCAGACCACAAGCACAAGAAATACAGTCAGTAAATACCAAGATGTAGATTTCTTTTTTAGGAGCCTTCTCACCTCTCTCAAGATATTCCTCAAGGCCTCTACGCCGTGCATCAAGCTGCTGCTCGGACAGAGTAAATGGCCATTTCCCAGGGAGCTTGGGGAACGTGAAGTTGGCAAACTCTTTCTTGAGGTTTTGGTGAAGAATCACAAACTCCCGGTAGCGTTTGGCGCACAGCTGCCTTCCCGCCATGTAGACATTATATACCTGGAGAGAAGAAAATATCCTGGGTATAAATATACACCGATTTCCTCCAATAGCGCAGTTTGTGTACTAAAACGCAGAGAGTACTCGGTATCAAGGAAAACAGGTTGAGGGGTTTGATTTCTGCAATTGCTTTTTATTACTATTATTACCGTGGATTCTGGACTATAAGCCGCTACTTTTTTCCTATTCTTTGAACTCTGCGTCTTATAAAACGGTACAGCTAATGTATGGCTTTTTTCTTCTTCTGATGTCCATAATGCAGATAGTTTTCATGAAACACATGCAAACACTCTGAAATAGTGTGTTATTGTTTGTGTTATGGCACCATCTTTTGGACAGGTACTGTTGGGTGAATGCCTACAGTGTTTCCTGCTCTTTAAAGCTTTGAACCGCACCTACAAGTGCCATTCCATCTTCTAATCAACCATAGCGTTTCTACTCTTATGAATTCTTTATTCATCTCTCCAAGCAACATTTGTAATTTTTTACAGTATAACTAAAACAATTCATAGCGACTGAACAGTCCCTTGTGTGATGTCTGTAGAAGTGTTTTTATGCATATTTGTACGTGCTATCATAAGGTTATCAGGTGAGCGTCGTTAGCATCAGCTAATATGCGAACACGTTTTACGAGTGTCTGTGTTAGTATTATTAACTTACAAGGGCATTATTTTTGAATTGTTTCAGTTTCCCAAATTCCTTAGTAAATTCACCAAAAACATCACCGTGGAGTTATTGAGTCTGTTTAGCTGATTAGAGAGCTCACTTCTGCAGCTGGTGGATCCATGACAATGATTTTGTTTGATCAGCCCTTTTACTAACGTGGTACAGACACCTTTGGGAAACAATTAAGGTATGTGAATAAATAATTACAAAGTCTTTCTATGTAAATAACTCATTTCGCAACATATACTGTATATATCTGTGAATTATAGTCCAGTGTGGCTAATACAGTGTATATGTAAGAAAAAAATATATATCTATAAATGTAATGGGTTCTGCTTATATGCGCTCTATAGTCCGGAAAATACGCTAGTTATTTTGTTTTATATTACTATTCAATATTATTACGCAGTAGAAAAAATATCATTGTTCGATGACTTCTTCGTTGATCACTATTACCTTCAAGTTAGCATCTTAATGCCTCCTCTGTTTTTGCTAATTTGCTAGCAACCTATGTGACACTTAAAAGTCTAAATTTCTGTTTTGTGTGGGTGACAAGATGAAAAGCTCGGACTTCAGTAGTCGTTGGGCGCCACCTGCTGACTTGCATGTGTAAAGCTCTAGACCTCAATATAAGAAAATCAGTTTTTTACAGATGAGGGGGAAAAGACCCTTTGTTCTTTCAGGAATGTTCCAATCAGTTTTTTGCTGCCAATTTCGATCGTCCATGAGCAAGATTGGCTGATACCAATCACCTGTATTACCTCTGAATTGTAATCCCCATGATAATCAGAAAAAAGGGTAACCTTATCAACAAATTATTTAATAATATATTATAAAAATTTTTTATAAAATCAAGATGGCGACGCTGTAGTTGTGACCTCCTCTAACGCCCTTTTGTGTTCTTCATGTTTCCCTCTTATTTTCATGTGTTTTATGCCTTTTGGTGCGGGCCCCTTCGGTAGTAAGCAACAACGGGTGGCACTTTTGTGACTTCTGCAGTGCTTTTTGTGAACTTTCGGATCTGCCTTTGGGGAGCCTTTGGCCATGGCCTTGTTTGCACCAGAGACCAGCTGCTGGCCACACCGGAGTCCGCGTGGAGAGAACGGAGGAAAAGATGGGGCAGCGGAGCTATCTTTGAGCGTCGAGTTGACCGAGCTTCACAGAGCCCTGGCTGAATGAGCATCTATATGACACTTCGGTCTCCCTGGACGGGTTCTCACTCATCTGCGTGGACTGAAAATTGTCTGAGAGCTTGTGGGCAGCCTAGTATGGAGTCGGCTCTCTTGGTTGCTTTGTTGGGTCTGTTCCTGATACTGGTTGTGCTGCACCCACCACAGCAGGCGATGGTGTATATGGGTGTTGAAATGGTGTTTTTGTTTTGTTTTATTTTGTTTTGTTGTTCATCTATGCACGGTGCAATAATATACACGCAATATGCATTATTTATTGGTCTTTGTTTTAGTATTGTTGTTGTTTTACTTTTGTAGCTGTATGTAGAAATGGACCGCTGAAGTGTCAGCCTGTTGAATCAGCTCTGTGCTATTTTGATGTCTTCAATGTCCTTTGTGTTCTTTGATGTTTCCCTTTTGTTTTCATGAGTTTACCTTAGATTTTTTTTGGTGGACTTTTTGTATCTGCACTGCAACCACATAATTTTCCCATTGTGGGATAAATAAAGTCTATTGTATCCTATCCCATCCTTAAACTAATTCCTTCTTCTCATTTGTTACAACATTTAAACTATTCCTTATTCTCTTTTATTACATACAATCGTTTGAGCAAAACAATAATACACAGTAACTAAACAAACTCTAAAGCAAAAAACGACCATCTACTACTCATTTAAATCAGAAATTCTCCTGTGTCCAAGGACTTATCCCCTGAATTTGTGAACATTAATAATAACAATTACTTTGCTGAAATGAAAATATCAATCTAATCACTAGTACCAATTGTATACTGATACTACCCTTGGTATGGACACTACGGATCAATCCGCCTTCTCCTTAAGTGTACGCCAGACCGCTACTACACAGCAACAGAGCACCTGTGTTTAGTTGCCCTCATAATATCTTTGCTCTAAACTCTTATTAATCTACTTGTTAATTTCCTGTTAATAACTGCTCACTTTCTGCCGTAACACGCTTCCACCAACACGCCCTAAAGTTTAATAAGCACTTATTTCTTCTGTCACAGTGTCTGCCAAGAAAGATTCTGCCCATTGGTCTAATGTAATTGAGGACCCCTGGTTTACGTATCACATTGTCTTCTGTGATAAAAGAGCCACACGCCTACCACAAACTTCTCCTGGTTGAGCTCAGTGTGTTTGTAGCTGGGCACAGAGATGGGGACGGCCTGCTTGTCTGAGTAGTCGTAGCAGAACTGGGCCGAGCTGTCGTCTCCTAGGTCCAGGCAGTCCGCTTCCTGAGGCGGAACTGAGAGCACAGCCAGAACCAGCTCGCTATCACCGGCCCTGATCAGATCCACGACCTGCTTGTGCGTCACGCCCTCCACGTTCACTCCGTTACTATTTGAAAGAGGACAGAGAAGCAGTCAAGAGAGGTAAATTCTAGGGCTGTTAATCTTCGGGCACCACATGGTGTGATTCGATTTTTGGGGGTAACGATTCGATTCAGAATTGATTCTCGAGTCAAAACAATTTTCGATTCAAAATCTATAATTTGGTGTACATTGGATTACGGTTCTAAGATTAACTACGTTTCACCATAAAATAGATAAACTGAGCACACACAGACAAGCAACCACTAACGACTATAACTCCACACATAACTGCAATTGCAGACAAAGGCTTAATTGCACACTTAACGGAAACCGTTTAAAAACATCAGTTGATTACCAAGCCAGTGTCACCTGCAAGGACACCTTAAACACGGAGACATAGATTGGACTCACAGAAAACACCTTTAAAACCCGTTATAACAGCCACACAGCATCATTCCGTAGGCCCCAACTCAAGAACTCTACATAGCTGAGCAAATACATATGGACTCTTAAAGACAATAAAATTGATTAAGCTATTACATGGTGAATTGTTACATATATCTCACCATACAACACTGCAACTAAAAGATGTAACCTGTGCCTGAAAGAAAAACATTTTATTATATACCACCCCAGCATGTCCACATTAGACAAACGCAACAAACTGGTCTCATCATGCCGGCACAGAAGCAAGGCACTACTGTATTGCAATGGCCACACCCCCATGTAATGTACCCTATATATATGTAACAACCACAGACGCTTCAATAAACTCTCCTGAAGAGCAGGGAAACCTGCGAAACAGGCTTGTAGGGATCAGAATCAGAATCAGAATCAGAATCGTTTTATTGCCATTGTTTGAGAACGGGTTCACAAACTAGGAATTTTTCTTGGTGCAAACGTGCGACATAAAACACATATAACACATATTTGGTATAAAAAAGAGCTGTGACTGAGCTATCAGATAGACTTAGAAGGGATTCAAGGAATTCAAGGAGCTGCTGTTAGGAGTTATTGTTAATTTGCCTGATGGCCGAGGGGAAAAAACTGTTCAGGTGGCGGGAGGTGTGGGTCAGGATGGAGCGTAGTCTCCTGTCTGAGGGGAGAGGGGAGAATAGCGTGTGTCCAGGGGGAGAAGAGTCAGCTGTGATCCGACCCACACGCCTCCTGGTCCTGGAGGAGAACAAGTCCTGGAGGGATGCGAGCTTGCAGCCAATCACCTTCTCAGCAGCACGTTATGATGCACTGCAGTCTATTCTTATCCTGGACTGTGGCGCCGGGGAACCACACTGTGATAGAGGAGGTCAGGATGGACTCTATGATGGCTGAGTAAAACTGCACCAGCATCTCTGTCGGCACCTTAAGTTTCCTCAGCTGCCGCAGGAAGTACATCCTCTGCTGGGCCTTCTTGATGAGGGAGCTGATGGTCAGCTCCCACTTGAGGTCCTGGGTGATGGTGGTGCCCAAGAAACGGAAGGAGTCCACAATGGGGACGGGGGTGGGAGAGTCAATCAGGGTGGGGGGGGATGGTGGGGCTGTGACTTTCCTGAAGTCCATGATCATCTCCACTGTTTTCTGGGCGTTCAGCTCCAGGTTGTTGAGGCTGCACCAGGACGTCAGCCGGTCCACCTCTCTCCTGTAGGCGGACTCATCGCCATTCGAGATGAGCCCCATGAGGGTGATGTCATCCGCAAACTTGAGCAGTTTTACGGATTGGTGACTGGAGGTGCAGCAGTTTGTATACAGGGAGAAGAGCCAGGGGGAGAGTACACAGCCCTGAGGAGTACCAGTGTTTGTGGTTCGACTGTCCGAGACAATCTTCCCCAGCCGTACGTGCTGTCTTCGGTCTGTCAGGAAGTCATTAATCCAACTGCAGAGGGAGTTGGGCACGCTGAGCTGGTAGAGCTTGTCTCGTAGCAGTCCAGGGAGGATGGTGTTGAAGGCAGAGCTGAAGTCCACAAACAGGATCCTAGCGTAGGTTCCTGGTGAGTCCAGATGCTCCAGGATGAAGTGGAGGGCCAGGTTCACTGCATCATCCACAGACCTGTTGGCTCTGTAGGCGAACTGCAGTGGGTCCAGGAGGGGGGCGGTGATGTCCTTGAGGTGGGGCAGGACCAAGCGCTCAAAGGACTTCATGACCACAGACGTCAGCGCGACCGGCCTGTAGTCATTTAGTCCTGTGATCCGTGCTTTCTTGGGGACAGGGACAATGGTAGAGGTCTTAAAGCAGGACGGCACGCGGCATAGCTCCAGAGAGGTGTTAAAAATGTCAGTGAAGACAGGAGCCAGCTGGTCCGCACAGTGTCTGAGAGTGGAGGGGGAGACACCATCCGGCCCGGGGGCCTTCCGCGTATTCAGCTTCAAGAACTGCCGGCGTACATCCTCTTCTTTGATGGAGAGGGTCTTTACAGTCTTATGATGTTTTTGGAGTCCTGTGATGTCATTGGAGTCCTTTGAGTCCTTTAACTCCTTTAATGATGTGCTGGCATTGGTGGGGAGGGTGATGGTGGGGGGAGCATGGCTTTGATGAGCTGAAGGCCGTTCATGACGACAGTAATGTGTGTTGAGGCCCTGAGCGAGAGTCCGGTCATTCAGGGCCTGGGGGGTTTTGGGCTTATAGTTCGTAAGGGCCCTTAGACCTCTCCAAACTGCCGCAGAATCATTGGAGCGGAACTGTTCCTGTAGACGGTTAGAGTACACAGATTTAGCTTTCTCCACTTCCCTGGTGAAGTGGTACTTCGCTTCTCTGTATGTACTTCGGTCCCCGCTTCTCCACGCAGCCTCCTTCTTCTTGCGCAGCTGTCGGAGCTTGGGTGTGAACCAGGGCTTGTCGTTGTTATAACAAACCCTGGTGCGCGTTGGAATGATGCGCGCCTCATTGAACTGTATGTATGAGGTCACAGTGTCCGTATACTCGTCCAGATTGTTCGTGGCCGCTCCAATTGCCTCGCAGTCTGTCGTTTCCCAACAAGCACGCAACTCGTCCACAGACTCGGCGGTGAAACACTTAATGTTCCTCATAACAGGTTTAGCCAGTTTCAGTCTCTGTCTGTATGAAGGGATTAAGTGCACCATCACGTGATCTGATAGTCCAAGAGCAGCGCGCGGGACTGCATGAAAAGCCTTGCTCAGTGTAGTGTAGCAGTGATCCAGCGTGTTCTCCTCTCTGGTCGGGCATTTAATAAACTGTCTATACTTTGGTAATTCCTGGCTCAAATTTCCCTTGTTAAAGTCACCAAGCACGATAACAAGAGAGTCAGGAAAAGACCGTTCCACATGTAAGATCTGTCCTGCGAGCGCGCGCTGAGCGTCACGCACGTCCGCGCCGGGCGGGATGTAAACAGCCACGAGAATGAATGAAACAATCTCACGCGGTGAGTAAAAGGGCTTACAGTGGATGAAATAATATTCCAGAGAGGAAGAACAGTGTCTAAAAATGACAGTCACGTCTGTGCACCAGCTATTGTTGATAAAGAAGCATAGTCCCCCGCCTCTTTTTTTGCCAGAGAGCGCCGCGTCTCGGTCCGCGCGGAGGAGATGAAAGCCCTCCAGTTGAAGCGCGCTGTCCGGGACACTTGCGCTCAGCCAAGTCTCCGTGAAACACAACACACATGATGAGGAGAAGTCCTTGTTCCTTCTCATCAGCAACGCTAGCTCGTCCATCTTGTTGGCAAGTGAGCGGACGTTGGAGAGGAAGATGCCTGGTAGAGGCGTGCGTAATCCCCGTCCGCGAAGACGGACAAGTGCGCCCGCTCTCTTTCCTCGTCGATGCGGTTTCCCTCTTTTGATCGCAGAATGGACCAAATCCGCAGCTGACGCTAAGATGACCGATAACAAGTCCATAGGGATGGTGGATCTGATGTTCAGTAGCTCTTCACGGGTGTAAGAGCACCCGGAAACACAATTTATGCACAAAAACAAACAAAACAAAGCGCACGAAAGCACCGAGGCAGCCTTCATCGGCGCCATGATGATGAAATAGCCTCCCTGTTTTTTCCTGACCTAGAGAATATACATATGCATACATATACACTACCGTTCAAAAGTTTGGGGTCACATTGAAATGTCCTTATTTTTGAAGGAAAAGCAATGTACTTTTCAATGAAGATAACTTTAAACTAGTCTTAACTTTAAAGAAATACACTCTATACATTGCTAATGTGGTAAATGACTATTCTAGCTGCAAATGTCTGGTTTTTGGTGCAATATCTACATAGGTGTATATGAGGCTCATTTCCAGCAACTATCACTCCAGTGTTCTAATGGTACAATGTGTTTGCTCATTGGCTCAGAAGGCTAATTGATGATTAGAAAACCCTTGTGCAATCATGTTCACACATTTGAAAACAGTTTAGCTCGTTACAGAAGCTACAAAACTAACCTTCCTTTGAGCAGATTGAGTTTCTGGAGCATCACATTTGTGGGGTCAATTAAACGCTCAAAATGGCCAGAAAAAGAGAACTTTCATCTGAAACTCGACAGTCTATTCTTGTTCTTAAAAATGAAGGCTATTCCACAAAGTTGTTTGGGTCACCCCAAACTTTTGAACGGTAGTGTATGTATGTATTTATATATATACACATTATATATACAGTATATAAGGTATGTATACGATATATACATACATACGTACACATATACAGTGCATCCGGAAAGTATTTACAGCGCCTGACCCTAACCCAAAAAATAAAGAATAAATAATAATAATGTATCTACTATTTTAGTTGCGCATAGAGCTGTGCCGCCATTGACCAACACATCTCAGGTTGTACAATTTCAAAGTTGACCCCAGAAAATTGTGAAACAATGCCATTAAAGCAGTTCTTCGCAAATAGTGGGGTGGGGCCCCCTGGGTGTGTGACCCAGAAGACCATGCTTTATCAGTATGATGCTTCAAACGCCACTTTGAAAAGTTGTGCACTACAAAACGTGCTCATGATAGCCATTAATCCTGACTTCCTCATTTTGATTTAAAAAAAGTAAATAAATCACAAATTAAATTTTCATTTTGTTTTGTTGGTTGAAGTACTTCAACTGTTGTGCTTCTGGGTTAATATTGTTGATCAATTTGAATGTATTATCATTTATTGAGTGTATGTATTACATTTTAAGGCATACAATGGTTCAAGTCAATCAAAAATTTTTTATAGCTGAAATAATGATACTATTTTTTTTTTCAGGCAAATTAATACACTTTAAATATTTTCTGTCACAGATTACTATAATATTGTTAATAAAGTTATTCTTTGTTATTAAGTGAAGTGAATTATATTTATATAGCGCTTTTCTTTAGCGACTCAAAGCGCTTTACATATTATTATTATATCAAAGTTACATATAAACCAGTGTGGGTGACACTAAAAACAGGTGGGTAAAGTGTCTTGCACAAGGACACAACAGCAGTGACTAGGATGGCGGAAGCGGGGATCTAATCTGGAACCCTCAAATTGCTTGCACGGCCGCTCTCCCAAACGAACCACGCCGACCCGTGAGTTGATCTATAGGTATTTCTTTTTATTTAATGTTAATAAGGATACAATGTTATGCAGATGTAAGGCTGCAGCTAACGATTATTTTTCTATCGATTAATCTATAGATTATTTTTTTCGATTAATCGGTTAATCTATAGATTATTTTTCGATTAATCTATAGATTATTTTTCCTTTTACCGATTATTTTTTTATTCAAAATGAAGATGAAAAAATAAATGTAGGCCAGTTTTTTCAAAAGGCATGGCTTTTATTTACAAAAAAAAGAAGTATGGCCGCTCAGTCAACATTGACAACAACATGACTAAATATTCTGTAACAATGTAAACATTTAAAACTTTTAACATTTAACAAAATTAAAATTAGCTTATTTGCTTTTTAATGTGCAAATATAAAAGTCAACATCCAGTGCAAATCTTAATATTCTGCAATAGTATAAGCATTTTAAAAGTAAAAGTATTGCTTATTTTGCTTTAAAATGTGCAAAAATAAAGATAAACATCCAATACAAAAAAGTGCAAAACGAAATATTCTGTAACAACAGTGTAAACATTTCAACAAAAGTGAAAGTATTGCTTATTTGCTAAAATGTGCAAAAATAAAGATAAACATCCAATACAAAAAAGTGTCAATCTAAATATTCTGGAGCACTGTGAACATTAAGTATTGCTTTTAAAATGTGCAAAATAAACATCCAGTCCAACACAGTACACAATAACCAATTCTACTCATTCCAGTGAGTGACTAACAGTTGTAATGAAGAAAGGTTAGCATGTGTACATGCTCTGGTTCTTTTCTTGTTTACAATGTTCCCAGCAGCTGAAAATAGGCGCTCAGAAGGGGTCGATGTGGCTGGAACTGAGAGCTAATTAGCCTTCACCTCAAGCCAGGACTGCGAGTGAGCTGAGCTGCAGTTTAAGTTTCTAGAAGGTCAACGGGCTCATAGTGATGTTACTAGTAGTTGACTGGGAGGTGTTTATTATCATTTGGGGAGAGTCCGCTGCCTGATGCTCACCTGCTAAACACCTATCTGCTCCACGCTGAAGCGCTGACTACATACGCTATGAATACGCACTGCTGATTGGCTGGTAACGTTTTGAATACGCACTGCTGATTGGCTGATAATGCTTCGTGTGTACCAATCAGATGGTTGTGTGGGTGGGACAATGCTGCGTGCTGAGACAGAAGCATAAGGAGCAAAGCAGCTTGTTATTGTTAAGACTTTAGCAGCTAAAGTTAGCTTTAGCTTAGAAACTCGTTCGGTACACCCCCGTACCAAACCGAAAGCCCCGTAGCGAAACGGTTCAATACAAAACACGTACCGTTACACCCCTAGCAGATACAAATGACACATTCATGTTTTTGTGTAATGATGACAACGTATACTCGCGCGGACGATTGACTAGTTGATGGTTGATGGTTTTCTTTTCAAACGTTCGTTCATAGCCGTTGTGCTGCTATGATAGGCCATTTCCGCTCGACACAGCGTGCATACAACAACATTATTAGGCCGTTTATTGAAATACTCCCACACTTTTGACGACTTTTGGCGTGATTTTTCTCCCTCGCTCGCACCGCTCGCATCGTCTGCTTTGCGCTTCGCCATGACGGTAGTGTGACGTAAATATGCGACGCGTCGACGCACAAAAACGGCGTCGATGAATTTACGTAACCGATGACGTCGACTCGTCGTTTCAGCCTTATGCAGATGTGTACTTATAACAATTTTATAGACAAATTATACTATTAATATATGCAACGGAGAGTGGAGTGAGGGGCGCAAAATGTTTTCTTCTTCCTGGGGGGACTGGAAAGGGGTGTAACAAATAATAATTGAGAAGCAGTGCGTTAAAGTCACACAAAACCACCGTCGGACCTGTGTTCAGGCAGCTGTGTCAACATGTTGCTTTTTCTTTGGCTTTTTTTGCTAAACACTTACAGAGTAAACATGGACAAGCCCTTAACAGGGGTTATTAATAGAAGACTGATCTACAGCTTAAGTTGCGTGTGTAATAGTGTTTTAATGTATTGATATTTTTCCAACAACAGCGATTAACTTCTTTGTACACTTAAGTGACAGCTAAGAATGTTCAAATGTTAGTTCAAACATGGTGGGTTTTATGATTATGTAAAAGTTTCCATGTGCAATGCTTTCCTCCTAAACTAGTATATACAGTACCTGTTAAAGGTTTGGACGCACCTTCGCATTCTAATGCTTAAGAAAGTCTCAACAAACCTTTTTTTACTATCATTCTGTTTTGTGTTGGGGTTTCATAATAGTGTGGAGGCAAACACTTTGCAACAGTCAGCTGGAACACAGACAAACAGGAAATGGCTCTAAGTGGAACTTGTGACAGGCAGCTGATTTGGTGTCAGTCGTATTTGGTCTGCTGAGTTTATTCAAGCTCTCTGTGGGGATATAGGAAAATAAAGTCAGAGTAACCCGGGCAAGGGCGTGTGAGGCAACTTGCAGGTGGAGTGACAAAAAAAAAACTTGTTACATCGCAAAGCACAGACTTAGCACTTTGGCAGCACCTTTACGACCCTTTAAGCACCTGATATAGTGACTTTTGGTCCAGTAGCTTCAGCACTTTTTGTCTTTTCCACTGCATCATGTAGTCAGTTGATCGCCGTTTTCAAGGTAATGATTTCTGCATTTGCTGAGGATTACCTTTCAGGGGTTTCTTTGTTTCTTATTCATGACTCAGTGCAAAACTCAAAAGGCCCCATTGTGTAGTATTTTTCAACAATTTCAAATAAGTCACAAAGATATAGTGTTCGGGAAAATTACTTTTAAAAAACAAATAATTATAGTTACTGGTTCTTGACCAAAAAACGGAATTACTCTTTAATAAATGTAATTAATTACTAGGGAAAGTAATTAATGTCTTACTTTAAAAAACATAACTTCCAATATATAGCTTCTACAGCAGCATTTTAGCTCAGCTGTGTTTGTTAGCTTAGCAGCGGCAATTTGCCTGCAGTGACGGCAGCTCTGTTGTATCTTTTTACTGGATTGTGTTATTGCCTCTGGTTAATAAAGAGATTGAATGTCTTTTGATGGCTGTCATATCTTCTTGCCCACAAACCGGTATTGTAGGATTGCAGGCTTGTCACTTCAATCATTGATCTGCTGTTCATTATTCCCTTGTGGTAGTAGTGTGTATGTGTGTGTATACTAACAAGTGTGTTGTTTGCTGTGTGATGTTGCCTCCTTTTTGATATCAAGTTGTTGGTGATGTTTATCGTTGCTATCATTAGTAAAACCTGCATTGAACTTGCCGTGCTTCTGACACTGTCTTGTTGACATACAACCACATCAAGAGAAGCCGACCATGTTAAATTAAGCGTATCGCTAACATACATAAAAGGTAACTAATTAGATAATGTGTTACTAGTAAAAGTAACCTTACTAACGTTGTTATTATCTTACTTTATTACGAACACAGAGGTCCCACAGAAGTGTATTAGCCAATACTTTATCCATATCATAGAGTTGCATACGGAAACATCTGATTCCAAGTACATGTACCCCTACTTTGTAGTAGTGCTGGAAAATTACGGCAAAAATAATAATCATGATTATTATGATTGATATTGTAATCACGATTAATTACAGGATTATTCATTAATTTGAAAACACAAGTATTTGTTCCACCAAAACTCTATTTTAAATAGTTAAAAAACTGATATAAACAAACCACAACAATTAAAATAATAGTAATAACAATACATTTGAATAAAAATAGCAATATAAAAAACAACACAATTCATTTTTTATATTTTGTCTTTAGTTTCTTTTTTTTTTTTTTACCTTTTACACTTATTTTACCACCATAGAGTGTGTGCTTTTTGTGTCAAATATTTTTTTTAATCAAATGTTTGTTAATTAAATGCAAAATCTCTCACATTTTTAGTGCAGTACATCTTTGGACAATTTTGACCAGTATTTTAGGTCAAAGCATAATAATTGTGTACATGTATCAATAAGTGCTTTAAGTTAATTATGCTTGTGTAAGGTACTTTTTAAAAATGTTAAATTTATTAGCACAGTCAGCGGTTGTGGCGCACCAAGTATAAGGTTGTGGCCATAAACGGAGAAGTTTGTCAACTTTGACATTTAACTTATACCCGGAGATAGCAAGAATAACACAAAAAGACGCTCGTTTGCGGCCACTGATTTTATTTAGTTTTTTACCTGAGTGAGGATTAGGATTAATTCTTCATCTAAACAAGAAGATATAAACAACTCATTAGTTGGGATCCCAATTTAATTAACCTGCTAAAATGCCAGCAGTTAATCAATAATCAACAATTTACCGGTACATGTGTGCAACTTTTTAAACACATCATCACAAAATGCTTGTTTCTTTTTGAGGAAGTTAGATAGCTTCAGTGTTTGTTTTTTTTGCTGATATTTCTGTTGTCCTTTGTTTTCATAAAACAGTACACTTGTTTGGTCAGCACTGGCCTGTCCTTGCTTTTAAATGGACAAAAACATGATAGTTATTTTGTTTTTTGTAACAGCCTGATGAGCAGCACAGTTAAAGTATAAAAAATGTCTATGAATGTATAAAAAAAATATTTCTGGACGGATTAGTCACATTTTAAGCCAAATTTAAAAGCAGATGACTAAATGAGACACTGAATCTAATTAGTAAATGTTTTTCTTGTATATATATATATATATATATATATATATATATTTATTTTTATTTAGCCTTATTTTAATTTAATTTGTGTACTTAGTTCTTTGATTGGCAATCTATGCCCTTTGCTGCTATAATGCTGTAAATTTCCTCGTTGTGGGATAAATAACGGATTATCTTATTTTACCTTACCTGGGAATCGATACCAATACTCAACGGTACAATTTTTTGTACTTTTGTGTGTATTAATGAATATTAATTGTTTTTGATAATAAAATATAATTTTTTATTGCACAATTTAAAAATCAGCTGATTATAATAACTGCTGTCCAGTTGTTATATCTTGTTTTATTATCACATGTCTGAGTCTCAATTACAGTTGTAGTCTTTTGCTGTGCCCTAAAAGTGTTAGTACTGTACGTATTGGACTTATTACATACCAGCTGTTTAATTGTAATGTGCATTTTAGTTGTAGTTTTCATTAACAAATTTGGAGGTGTTGAAATTGCTATGTCAAATCGGTAAGCCTTATCAGTAGCATGACAATAGCAAAGCCAATGTATTATTTTCGGAAAAGTAGAGCCTGTTTACGTTTTGAGCGCCATGTGTCAAAGTGCAAAGAGTCGGCAACCGGACATGACGTCACACGCAACCCAGGGACCATAACATGGCACTGTTGGATTTCACGTAAATTGGTAAGACTGGCGGGATTCAGTCAGTGCCAGAAAAGTACAGAATTCGGTACCATCTAGGGCTGGGTTGATAAAACGATATTAATATATATCATGATAAACATGTCATCAATATCAATAAAAATGTGTTCGAGAAGTATATATATTTTGGTCGAAAGAAACCTGAAGTTACGGGACAAGGTTGATTGCATGAACAAAGGCACTCGCTCTCTGGTAACGAAGCAACGCAGGAAGTGATCACTGATCAGTGGGAGTGACACGCTAACAGTATTAACTATCAAGTTTGGTTGCGCCATCTTGTTAACTCCCTGCTTATTCTCTGCATGGATGGCAGTAAAAATGACTGCTGCAGAGAGCGAAGAAATTGTGGATGTAAACATGAAACGTCACCTCGACAGTATTTTTTCGAACGGACCGTAGTCCTCAGCCGCGTTAACCTCTTTTCTTTTCAGTTCTCATCCGTTCCGTCGGGTACATCAAAACAACAGGTAGGAACTAAAGTGCAGGAATATATAAATAAAATAAAGTACAAAATATGACAAATGTGCTATTAAAAAATAATAGTATTTTGGTCCAATAATAGTTAAAACGATTACTGCAAACCATACATTTATTTCCATACTTATATAAGATTAACAGACAAAATTAAATGTTACATAGCCGTAAGTTCCTGGCACTAAACCGGCAGAGAGTAGTTGTGGTAGCCATTTTTTGAAAGATGGCTTAGGCCTACTGCACTACTGCACTTTGGTGTTGGTCATTGTGGTGGTGCTTGATGAATACTTTGGCCTACTGTGCTACTGTACTTACATTTTTCTCATTATGGTTGTGGTAGCCATTTTTGTGTTATTTATATTTCTCTAGTACTGCATATATTAAGTTAAATTATTATTCTTTTATAATTGCCATGAAAATATATTTTAAAATAATGCAAGTTAATTTATTGAATTAGAAACCGTCATTTACATTCTGTGTAATTTACAGCAACTGTAACAAGAGCATATAGGGGCGCACAGGTGAAATTGATTAGGTAAATGTCGGGTTGAGCAACTGGCGGTGAAAACAGTTTTTGACCAGTTCTAACGTAACACTTGAGCCTTAGTTTTTTGTTTATAGCTTTGTATGCAGTTAAACGTGTTTTCGTTCACCTTGGATGTACTGTTGGATGTACATGAAATTAAAGGCCTACTGAAACCCACTACTACCGACCACACAGTCTGATAGTTTATATATCAATGATGAAATCTTAACATTGCAACACATGCCAATACGGCCGGGTTAACTTATAAAGTGCAATTTTAAATTTCCCGCGAAACTTCCGGTTGAAAACGTCTATGTATGATGACGTATGCGCGTGACGTCAATCGTTGAAACGGAAGTATTCGGACACCATTGTATCCAATACAAAAAGCTCTGTTTTCATCGCAAAATTCCACAGTATTCTGGACATCTGTGTTGGTGAATATTTTGCAATTTGTTTAATGAACAATGAAGACTGCAAAGAAGAAAGCTGTAGGTGGGATCGGTGTATTAGCGGCTGGCTGCAGCAACACAACCAGGAGGACTTTGACTTGGATAGCAGACGCGCTATCCGACGCTAGCCGCCGACCGCATCGATGATCGGGTGAAGTCCTTCGTCGCTCCGTTGATCGCTGGAACGCAGGTGAGCACGGGTGTTGATGAGCAGATGAGGGCTAGCTGGCGTAGGTGAATAGCTAATGTTTTTAGCATAGCTCTGTGAGGTCCCGTAGCTAAGTTAGCTTCAATGGCTTCGTTAGCAACAGCATTGTTAAGCTTCGCCAGGCTTGAAAGCATTAACCGTGTAGTTACAGGTCCATGGTTTAATAGTATTGTTGATTTTATGTCTATCCTTCCAGTCAGGGGTTTATTTCTTTTGTTTCTGTCTGCAGTTAAGCCCAATGCTATCACGTTAGCTCCGTAGCTAAAGTGCTTCGCCGATGTATTGTCGTGGAGATAAAAGTCACAGTGAATGTCCATTTCGCATTCTCGACTCTCATTTTCAAGAGGATATAGTATCCGAGGTGGTTTAAAATACAAATCCGTGATCCACAATAGAAAAAGGAGAAAGTGTGGAATCCAATGAGCCCTTGTACCTAAGTTACGGTCAGAGCCAAAAAAGATACGTCCTGCACTGCACTCTAGTCCTTCACTCTCACGTTCCTCATCCACAAATCTTTCATCCTCGCTCAAATTAATGGGGTAATCTTCGCTTTCTCAGTCCGAATCTCTCTCGCTGCTGGTGTAAACAATGGGGAAATGTGAGGAGCCTTTCAACCTGCGACGTCACGCTACTTCCGGTACAGGCAAGGCTTTTTTTTATCAGCGACCAAAAGTTGCGAACTTTATCGCCGATGTTCTCTAATAAATCCTTTCAGCAAAAATATGGCAATATCGCGAAATGATCAAGTATGACACATAGAATGGATCTGCTATCCGCGTTTGAATAAAAACAAATCATTTCAGTCGGCCTTCAAGACCTTTTTGCAAACATATCTACTATTGAGAAACTTAAGTTGGAGTCAGAAGTGCATTTGAAAGTGCACCACCTGTCCTGGCTCAGCCCACGGCCTTTGGTTTAAAACCTGGGAAATCTTGGAAAAGCCAATACAGTAGTTCTTCTGAGGTTTCTCTATGTTTCCTTTTTTAACACTTTGCACTATTTTGTTACACTTTATCACACATTTCTTACATATTTCCATAGTTTTGCACTTTCATTTTAAGGGGTAATTGTTAAATGTTCTACTTTACAATTTTGTTAACATTGTTTGAGTGTTTTCCATGCTTGTGTTGACATTTACTTTACTTTCTAACTTGATAGCTGAGGGGATTATAATCAGAGGAAGGTTACATTTGAAATAAAAATGTTTACATTTCTTTTATTTTTCTACTGCTCCTTATTTTTATTAGGTCATAAAAAAATACGGTATCAGTAATTATTTATTTTATATGTTTTAAGACAACCAAATTTCCGGTGCATCGCTTGTCAATAGTGCGCAAATAATAGGTTATGTATATATATGTTTTCGATTCATTAGTACCGCGATACTATACTAGTACCGATGTACCGTACAACCCTAACTTGGACTGTATGTAAAATAGATAAGTCAGACAAAATATCACAATGCTCCACCGCAGAAATTCAAAATGACACCAAATAGTACTAATATTCAAATATTAATATCAAAAGTATGCAGAGCAGATTGTCAATACTAGTAAATCCCTTCCAAACAATAATGTGACTACCCTGTAAAACCCTGTTGCATCACCATTGTACTGTCCAGAAAACCGTAAACAAGATTTTTGTTTTCAAAATGTTTACTTAATAAATGGCCCCAAAAATGATATCCTGAATTCAACCAGATAGCTAACATCAAAGCTACAAATTAAAAAGAGACAAAATGGACTGCGAAAACAGGCCCAAAAAAATATGGAGAAAATGCAATGACCTGGATGAATGAGCACATCCATACATACGGAGAAAATCCATCATGGTTAATTGGTGTTTGTATGATGAGTCACAATTGGCTAAGGTTAGGGCAAAACATTACGGACTGGCCAATCAGAGGCAAGATAAGGCGTGTCTGCTTGTAAGTACTCTGTGATTGCGCGTTGCCAAACATGCTCCTCTGCTCGTAAAACCAGCAATGCCACGACGCGCCGTCATACCCGTTAAAAAAGGGAGAGGGGAAGGGGACCAGTACTTTTTAGAGGCGGTATAGTACCGAATATAATTAATTGAGTATTGATGTACTATACTAATACCGTTATACCGTACAACCCTCCCAAATATATTAAATTACATACATTCGTTCATACATTATATTACTTTAATTTACTTACATGTAAAAAAAACACTCATTTTTAAGGTATTTCCACTTTTATTTGATTTTGTAGTAGTAGCGACTTCCTCCCTCTCAACTTGCTTTGTTTTCACTTTATTGAAGTGCGCATGGAAGTGACATCGAGGCCACATTGGGGTCTGTGTGCGTTTATACTGGAGTCTGATGAAAATCACATTTTCCTTGCAGTGCAAACAGTCAGATGGAAAGAATCAGATTTAAAAAAAATCTGATTTAGGCCACTTTGGCCTGCAGTGTAAACGTAGTAACTGAGCGAGGGCCCAACTATAGTGTCAAAACCAGTGGTGTGCCGTCAGGGTCACCAAGGCCTTCTTTGCTGGCCTAACATAACCAGAAATCATGATCATAATTAAAGATAAAAGTATTTTTTTATTTACTTTCCCTGTAAATCTAAAATTATTCATATTCTCTTCATGTCCTATTATGCTCCATCCAGCACTGTTGTTTTTAGGTTGTAGAGTTTTTATCCAATCAAAATTCAGTTAGCTTACCAAATCTGCCCGAAGCCTTCAGAATCAACGTCAATAAGTGAACGGGCACATACAGTTGATAGACAGTTGCGATAGCCAATCGGATCACGAGTTGTTGTCAGTAAGGCCTTCTAGATGGCCTAAGGCAGATATATATTGTGATGTTATGAGCTAGGTAACATAAGAACTCCACTACCCAGCAGTAGTGAAGGGCATGCGCAGTAGCCGCGTTTAGCCATGCCGGCAGCGGGATGTTTTTGATGAGCACCTTGTGGAGTAAACTTTAAGAACTCTGCCAATACGCCTTGTCTGCATCTTTTATGATTAGACAAGACAACACATATATTTGCAAGGCCATTTTCAAGAAGGAAGGGTGGTAGGGTCTTAAACAACCATTGTGTGTGTGTGGACAAGGATAAGGTTAGGTGGGATTTACCCTGGATAACCTTAGAAGGGACCTGAGCGAGGGCCCAACTAGTGTCAAATCTATTTGCGGTGTTGTAAATTTACTTGCAACAGGCCGCTACAAACAAATGAACATATACTACCGGAACCACTCCAGTCAGTTTGTGCATGAGTCGAAAAGGCATTACCAAATGTGTGTTTTGGCAGGGGAAAGGTAGGAATGAGACACAGAAATAATGGGGTCACCAAACTGCCAGGTTACTGTGGGCCATCCATCCACAAATCTGCAAAGAGCAGCCAACCAATGAGAAGGAGCCTTAGACAGGGCGAAGCCAATCAGGGAAGGAAGCAAGCACACTTCTGTCTTTCTGCATACCTTAACTGCAAACACACACCCACCCACCCACACACACACACTTGATGCAGATCCCACATGCTCCTCTCCATAGCAACAGAAGCTAACATCAGCCGGTCTCCATGGTTGTAGCAAGTCAAAGGCAGTGATGCTGATGAGAGTGCAGGATGCATGGATGTAAATAAGATGGAGAAGGTTAAAGTGTGACATCCCACACAGGAGAAGACTCCTATACAGATCCGCATTCAAGTCGCCCAACCCGCGTTACTGTCACATTCGTTTTGGCTTCGCCTAGAGGATACAGCTCCGCCTCTGAAAATTGTACGGTCAGACAGCTGATCCTGAGCGGACTCGTGTCTGATTCGCATACGCGGACGCGACAAACTAAACCGGCGCGCGCCGCCTAGAGTTATAGGCTCCGCCTACGCGCGCTGAGCCGACCAATGTCTGCACCCGCAGACGTGGACGCGCCTACTAGCGTGTACGCGCATGAGCCAAGATCATCATTTCTGGACTTTCTTTGCTGGAACACGAACGTAAGTATAGATTTATTGATTTATTGCTACATTCGCAGTAAAGATCGGCCTTTGTGTTTCTATCATCATTTATGTATGATTGTAATGACGTTGTTTGATATTAGGACTAGCAGTAAAACTTTATATTCTGTAAAAAAAGGCTATTTCCAGCGCCGCCTCCCAGAATGCTTTGCATGGGGACGTGCGTCTGACGTCACGTATCCAGGAAAAATTCGAAATGGCTGCACGCAGTAGGTGAGGCCCGAGCGAAGAAAAGTGGAAAAGAGTGTTATTCGTCAAAAAACCCACACAACGACGGTCATTTTTTGGCCGTGCTATTGTAAAATTGTCTTTTATCTGTGTTTTGTGTTCCGGGGGACCCCAACTCCAGAATTTGAAAGTTTCCCGCGTGAAGCCGGTGAGTAAAAAGTTCAATACAGTTAACTTAGGCTATCTTTTGTTAGACGCTGTGAATGTGTGTAGGTTACATGCTACGATATTCCACATATTTCCAACTGCTTGAAACGAAAGTGTATTACTTCATTGTCAGTGTTGTTTAGGCCCAGGTCGCTAACGTTACTTCGTTAGTCAACAACGTAACGTTAACGGAGTGGAAACAGCCGTTCTTTGCTATTAATATGAGTGTGTATTATTTCTTTCTTTGTTCTTTAGTGGAGCTCGAGATCCTGTTTACTTTGGACTAGCTGTGTCTGTGTTTTTTGGCATAGTTAATTGTAGAAGAAAATATAAAATGAGGTCATGTGAGTGGGAAAAATTGCTGCACATATTAAGGATCCTTTTTCTTGATCTATATTTTTGTTATTTGCTGATGTATATATTTTATATACTGTTTTTTATTTAATTAATTTATTAGAGACTATTTTATGCTTTATTTACCTTTTTTTATTATTATTATTTTATTTACTATTATTATTATTATTTCCACATGTAAGCATAAATAATTGATCATATTAGTACATTGTTTGATTGCTTTGCTTAATCCATTCCATAATTTAATTCCACATACTGATATACTGAAGGTCTTAAGTGTTGTACGTGCATACAAATGTTTTAAATTACATTTCTCTATAAGATTATTTTTCTCCTCTTTTTTTGAGAAGGATTGTTGTATATTCTTGGGTAGCAGGTTATAGTTTGCTTTGTTTATAATTTTAGCTGTTTGCAAATTCACTATGTCGTGGAATTTCAGTATCTTTGATTCAATAAAGAAAGGATTTGTGTGTTGTCTATATCCAACATTATATATTATTCTAACTGATCTTTTTTGTAACACCGTTAATGAATGAAGTGTACTTTTGTAATTATTTCCCATATTTCTACACAATAAGTCAGATATGTAACACTAGTGAACAGTAGAGAATATGAAGTCATTTTTGGTCTAGAACATGTTTTGCTTTATTCACTATTGACGTGTTTCTTGCTACTTTATGTTGTATATTTTTTACTTGAGATTTCCAGTTCAATTTATCATCAGTCATTATACCTAGACATTTGGTTTCATTTACTCTTTCAATTTCTATTCCGTCTATTTGTATTTGTGTTTGACTTTCTCTTCTACTGTTACCAAATAGCATTATTTTAGTTTTACTGAGATTCAAAGATAGTCTGTTTTTGTCAAACCATCTTTTTAATGTGTTCATTTCTTCTGTTATTATTTGTATTATCTTCTGTGTGTTCTCTCCTGAACAAAACGCTGTTGTATCATCCGCAAATAATACTAACTTTAAATCTTTTGTAACTTTACAAATGTCATTTATCTAGACATTGAATAATTTAGGTCCTATATTGATCCCTGAGGTACACCACAGGATATATTTAGCGTTGTAGACGTGTGTTCGCCTAGCTTCACGTATTGTTTCCTGTTCGTTAGATAACTTCTTATCCAGTTTAAGACTAACCCTCTGATGCCATATCGTTCTAGTTTTTTGATTAAAATATTGTGATTAATTGTGTCAAATGCTTTAGTTGGATCCATAAAAACTGCTGCCGCACATTTTTTACTATCTATTGCATTGGTCATTTCTTCTGTAATTTCAATTAAAGCCATTGAAGTTGAAACATTAGCTCTGTATCCATATTGGTTCTCTCCGAGTATTCTATTTTTATTTATGAAACTCTCTAAT
Source organism: Entelurus aequoreus (assembly GCF_033978785.1). Lineage (NCBI taxonomy): Eukaryota > Metazoa > Chordata > Actinopteri > Syngnathiformes > Syngnathidae > Entelurus > Entelurus aequoreus. The sequence continues at coordinate 30,352,089 of NC_084750.1, read as the reverse complement.
CTGTTATTGAACAGTTTTTCAATGATTTTAGAAAATTGTGGAAGTAAAGAAACAGGTCTATAATTTGTAAATTGATGTTTGTCTCCAGTCTTATAAATTGGTGCAACTTTAGCTATTTTCATTTTGTTTGGAAATTTACCTGTTTGACATGATAGTAGTGATGGGTTGATGAGGCCTCATGAAGCGTTTCGACACATTGCAAAACTGTATTGATACTGTGTCGATACTGTGTCACTAAATACTGACATCTGCTGGACATTAAAAATCCCTACAGGCAACCTATGGACCGACTCAACTGACACTGATTTTATGACCTAGTATATACAATAATATAAACCAAGTCATTGTATTTCATTTAGGATTATTTAATATCTTCATTTAAATAAAAATATATTTTTATCTTTTTTAGATACAGTCAAATAATGTGAACATGTATCATGACTAGGATGGTAGAAGGTGGGGATTGAACCCCAGTAACCGATTGCTGGCACGGCCACGCTACCAACTTCGCCACGCCGTCATTCCTGTACCTTCTCTAGTAACAGTAGTGATGGGTCCTGCAACACAGATGCATCAGCGCATGCGTCGAGCTCATAGAGCGAAACCCTGTGTCGGTGCGCGTACCGCTTTTAGAAAGTCACGTGACCGATCATGAGCTGCTTTGGTCACGTGACCGATACGCGAACTGTATCGCACTGACGCCTCCTCTGTGCCCTGTGAGCAACATTCCCTCTAAGGTGCGCGCCTGCGCAATTGCGCAGTGCTCAGGCGTCCTCCGCGCACACCGTGCGCCGCACAGCCAATATATGCCGCGCACCAAATCAAACCCATCTGAATTCTAAACAAAATAAACACATTTATTCTGTGTAATTTTGAAATGCAACTTTGAGTGACAGTGACAACAAGCGGCCCTAACGGTGTTCGTCAACAACACGCATTGCGCCGCTTCCTAATAAACAGTTTGACGCGCAGGCGTCAGTGCGATACAGTTCATGAGCGGTCACGTGACCAGAACGGCTCATGAGCGGTCACGTGACCAAAACAGCTCGTGTTCGGTCACGTGACTTTCTAAAAGCGATACGCGCACCGACACAGGGTATCGCTCTATGAGCTCGACGCATGCGCCGATGCATCGGTGTTGCCGGACCCATCACTACATGATAGGTTACTAATATACATCAATGGTCCTGAGATCTCTTCAATAACCTTTTTTATCGTTTCCATATCAATTCCGTTACAATCAGTTGAAGTCTTAGATTTAAACATTTTTCAGGATTGTAACTATTTCCTCCTGTGTCACATTACTGAGGAACATGGAGTTGGGATTTGCAATCTGAGGCAGAGAATGAGGAGCTGCCAGAAAAAAGGAACAGGAAGCCAGTGTAAGTGTGTTCCGTCTTGTTTTTGTCATGTTTCTACAGTAATAGGAAGGTTATTTCCGGTAGCATTCAAAAATAGACCAGAGATGCTTGTACTATATGTATATTTGGCAATTTTGGTATTGCAATAATCCTAATGATATGGTTACCCAACAGCCATCGTCTCAGGGACTCGGATGATAGCGAAGAAGACCCGGGAAATGGTGACCTCGCATCTCTGGGGTTGGCAAGCCAATTGCACAGGCAGAGTAAGGAATAATCTCTTAACATCGAAAAAAACGAAACCACCACATTAATATTAAAGATATGGTTAACATTCTTAGTACTAAAGATATTCCCCTCTCCTTGTATCCCTTCTCCCAGCTCCACCGTCTCGCCGAGTGCCAGCAAGAGTCATGAGTACTTGTCAACTCGACTCCTCAACTGGAGATAACTTTCTAGGTAAAGACTGATCTCTGAAATAATATCTCAGCATCCAGTAACCATGGTTAACAGATCACAACCATTTAATACCAATTTATCTCCCTTAGCACCTCACCATGGGGAAGGACGCATTCATATGCCTTCACCAGCACCTGCATTAAACATGCAGAGAGTTACACAAGGTAGGGACTGATCTCTGAAATATTAGTGTATAGATAGGCCCCTTGGGTATTACCAGTCATGGTTAACTGATGGCTCTCTCACAATGCCCACCTCACTAGGAACGGCAGTCCCTCCTCGACTCCCTCCACCCCCCTCACCAGCAGCCCTCAAAATGTGGCAGACAGAGGAGCCTGGATCCAGCCTGGCCTACAGGCCAACATGGCGAGGGGGAAGAATGGCCGACAACATTTCCTGCTCTGGTGAGCAAATACCGGATGGTCATTCTGTGCCACAAATTTTGGAAAAAATTCAAATTCACAAGCAATCACATATTTTCTTCAAACTTTGTCAATAACTTTTGTCATTAACTAAGGTCAATAGCTAATGTCAGGATTATGAGTAATGAGGATAAACACTGAAACATGTTAATTTTATACTGCTGTTTGTCAACAGCGCCTGAGGTAATCCAGGGGCCGTACTTATCAAGCTTCTTAGAGTGCCATTTTACACTTAAGTCCTGAGAATTTGCGAAATGTAGTCCTACTCTCAAATTTAAGAATAAAAGCTTTTTATCAACGTTCTTAAGTCTAAGAATCACTCCTACTCTCCACGATATTTAAGAGACCTTCAGAGGTGTCTTAAGTGGTTAGGAGTTGCCAGCAGGGGATGGCACTGAGGCGAGAGAGACGTGCGCGAACGTTCAGGGAACGGAACAATGTTGGGGTTTTTTTTATGACGAGCAGCTGATCAAACGGTATCGTTTAGACAGAGCGGATATTATTTTTGTCACAGATTTAGTACTTTTCGATTCCTTGTTGATTTCTGCATGTGTCTGCAGTGGGCTAGTATATATAGAGCCACCCACACCAGTTTCAAATTAGTTGCCTAATTAATGAATTGGAAAGAAAATGTTATGACAGTAGCGTATGTGTGTGGCCGTGAGGTGAGTGACGTCAGTGAGTGTGTGGGCGATAGAAGAGAGGGAGCGGTAGCGTGAGTGCCGGCGGGGACTAGTTTGTTTTGTATTATTTTGTAGTTTATTGTCAAAATATACACTCCCATTGTCCACTTAAATATTTCCAAGATATTTCTTTATTCTTAGACAACGGATTCCCTTCCGTGATTGGTCATTTCTATGGACACAGAAATGACGTCACCTAAAATTCCGTTTACGGCACATAGTAATGTCGTAATTCAGCTCTGAGTGTGACACTTAAGATTCAGTCCTACACTTCGCTGAAAGTGTGAGTAAGACGCTTGATAACTAACTTTTAAGTGCAGCTTTCAGCGAATAATTTATTTACTCTTAAGTCAACTCTTAGCAGACTTCTTAGGAGTAATTCTAAGAAGCTTGATAAGTACGGCCCCAGATCCTTAGCCTGCTGGAAACTATTAAGCACAACCAAGACCAGCTGATTGCGAAGGTAAACTTCTTAAGCCTTGAATAGGTCAATAATTCATAATGACATTGATTTGGATTCATTATTATTTTTTAAAGAAAGAAACAGCCTACATGGCAGCTTTGTGTGATTAGAGTAAACATTGCTACATTTTCTTGTTACATTTCAACTGTTTGCTCTTTAAATACCACTTTTAATGTTTTTTATTTATTTCGATCGTATTTTTAAAAAATGTGCCCTGGGGCCGTTAAAAAATGACCTGCAGGCCGCAAATAGCCCCCGGGCCGCACTTTGGACACCCCTGGCCTACACGAATACAAACATAGTACAATAGTACAAATATAATAAGAAAACAATGTCAACCTCCCAAAGTTGGGTTATGGATATTTATTTATGCCCCCCAACCCCCCGCCGCCGTCATCCAACAGAGCCAAACAAGTACGCTGATCAAGGAACCAAATAACGATATTGTTTAAACATTATGGATGGATTTTGGATTTCTTGCACACCTATACCCTGATCACAAATTCATAGTTTAAGCACCTTATTTTAACCACCTCCAGTAACTTTAAAGGCCTACTGAAATGAATTTTTTTTATTTAAACGGGGATAGCAGATCTATTCTATGTGTCATACTTGATCATTTCGCGATATTGCCATATTTTTGCTGAAAGGATTTAGTATAGAACAACGACGATAAAGATTGCAACTTTTGGTATCTGATAAAAAAAAGGCTTGCACCTACCGGAAGTAGCGTGACGTAGTCAGTTGAACATATACGCAAAGTTCCCTATTGTTTACAATGATGGCCGCATGAAGTGAGAGAGATTCGGACCGAGAAAGCGACAATTTCCCCATTAATTTGAGCGAGGATGAAAGATTTGTGGATGAGTAAAGTGCAAGTGAAGGACTAGTGGGGAGTTGAAGCTATTCAGATAGGGAAGATGCTGTGAGAGCCGGGGGTGACCTGATATTCAGCTGGGAATGACTACAACAGTAAATAAACACAAGACATATATATACTCTATTAGCCACAACACAACCAGGCTTATATTTAATATGCCACAAATTAATCCTGCATAAAAACACCTGCGTGTTTGTTACGCTAGCTCCTAGCTCCTCTGCTAGCTCCTAGCTCCATAGAACACGCCAATACAATTCAAACACCTGATCAACACACACAATCACTCAGCCCAAAAGACCGTTCACCTAACCCAAGGTTCATAAAGCTTATATATTTTTAAAAAGTTACGTACATACGCAAAAAAAAGTTGCGCACATACGGTCAAGCGATCAAATGTTTAGAAGCCAAAGCTGCATACTCACAGTAGCACGTCTGCGTCTTTGTCATCCAAATCAAAGTAATCCTGGTAAGAGTCTGTGTTGTCCCAGTTCTCTACAGGCGTCTGTGTATCGAAGTCAAAAGTCCTCCTGGTTAGAATCTCTGTTATCCGAGTTCTTCCATCTTGACTGCATCTTCCGGGAATGTAAACAAAGAAGCGCCGGCTGTGTACTGTTGTTGCTGACTACGTTCGAAAAATACGTCCATTTCGCACCGACAACTTTCTTCTTTGCTTGCTCAGCTTCCTTCTCCATAATGCAATGAACATGATTGCAACAGATTCACGAACACAGATGTCCAGAATACTGTGGAATTATGAAATGAAAACAGAGCTTTTTCGTATTGGCTTCAATGTGGAAGGCATACCCGTGTTCGCCGGTCTACGTCACGTGCATACGTCATCCTCAGAGGCGTTTCGAACCGGAAGTTTAGCGGCAAATTTAAAATGTCACTTTATAAGTTAACCCGGCCGTATTGGCATGTGTTATAATGTTAAGATTTCATCATTGATATATAAACTATCAGACTGCGTGGTCGGTAGTAGTGGGTTTCAGTAGGCCTTTAAGTCATGTTTTTTTTTTCAAATGTAATCTCCTTAATACCTATCACATATTTTGTATTGTGTAAGCATACTTGGCTTTGGATGCTTCCTACCATAAACATAAACGTATCTGTCTTGTAATCTTGTTTGATTACAGGTGCTGTGAGTAAAAATGTGTTGACAAGGTCAGCCACGGACGCTGAGGTCACCAAACACGCCATCAGGTGGTTCAACTTGGCGGGGGATCGGGCAACGAGGAGACGAGTCCCGCTTCCACCTCCTCAGGAGGAATAGAGATGTATATGTATAAATAAACAACCTTTTATTGGACTTCTTGTCATTCACCAGTTATTCATTTTCTGATATGTTAGCTGTGCATGGAGCAGCGTTTCCTTGAAGTTGTAGCGTAATAGATTAAATACGTATATTTACTTTTTAAATATATATTATATATATTTACTTTATAGAGTGAATTGACCATTTTCTGTTTCTGCCTATTGACAATATTGTTAGTTTAAAAATACAAGGCAATGCATATGTAAGCATATATTGCTGTAGTAGGGCTTAGTGATTTTTTTAGTTTCCTATTTTATCCTACAGCAAGAACAGAAGGGATTTTGAAAATAAGATAAAGGGGTCCAAAACGGCCAGATGAGCCAGGGTTTTTATGAGTCCGTTGCTGGTCCGCGGCGGGAGGTTAGGCTTTGATCATGGGTGCGGAGCGGATGGCACCCACCGCGGAAATAAGGCTTTGATCATGGGTGCGGAGCGGATGCAGCGCGCCGCCACGGCGGATCCGTACGTTCCTAAGAGCAAGTGGACGCCGATGCGGGTCCGTTTCGCGGTTCCGTTCCGGAAAGCGCGATACCTACGCGGGGGATCCGCCGCGGAGTGTTTTTGCTGTGTGGGATGAATGCTGGATGAATGATGCATCAATCTTTCAGGGAACAAACGAGCCCTCTATCAACAAGCCAGTACAACCATTGCATTCATCCACACACACACACACACCGGTGCCATCCCGTGACTCTGTAAACACAACCGAAGCTGCACTTTTAACAAAGTAAAGTATTAAATCCACTTACACTTGAAGGATCCTGTCCCCCTTTGATATGCCGGCTCTGTCGGCGGCACCCCCCGGTAGGACCGCGCTGACATGCTGCAGCGGAGCGTACAGCTCCCCGTTGATGCTTCGGAGTTGGCCCCCTTCGCTGACTTGGCCGCGCACGTTGAAGCCATAGCCCGAGTCGGACTTCACAATTCGGACGAGGCGCGGTCCCGCAGTGACGTCGGTTCCCGGGCTCCGGAAGCCGCCGCCGCCGCAACCGGCGTCCGGCGTAACATCGCCGCTCCCCGTGCCGTGACTCGCCGAGTGTTGAGGGAGCGACGAGGGAAAGCCCAACTGTCCCTTGACATCTGCCATTTGTTTACCACATCCGTGCCATCCGCCGCGGCGAGGAACACACGAGATAACAGACGACAGAGCGGCGTGGGCTAGGGAGAAGCAGCATGCTAATCGGCAGCAGTCTAATCAGCTGTGCTGGTTTACTGGCCGGAGAGCGGCGGAAAATGCCGACAGGAGCCGGGGATTCATGAGCATACTTGCCAACCTTGAGACCTCCAATATCGGGAGGTGGGGGGTAGGGGTGGGGGGCTTGGTCCGGGGTGGGGGGTGGGGGGTGGGGGGGTTGGGAGTGGGGGCTGTGGTTGGGGGCGTGGTTATTTACAGCTAGAATTCACCAACTCGAGTATTTCATATATATTTCATATATATATATATATGTATGAAATACTTGACTTTCAGTGAATTCTAGCTATATATATATATATATATATATATATATATATATATATATATATATATATATATATATATATATATATATATATATATATATATATATATATTTATTTATTTTATTTACATTTAAAAAAAAAAATACTTGAATTTCAGTGGTCCTGTGGCTGTCCATTAGATGGCAGTATTGTCCTGTTTAACTTCTCCGTTCTTAATGAGTATATCATTTCGGCCACTGTGTTCAAAGGAGAAGTCTGTTCTACAAAATTTACAGGAAACATACACCTTCCCCTTCAAACTGTCCTGGATGAACTGAAATTCTTGTTTCCATTCGTTTTGGAACTTGCAAGCGTATTTCTTCATCTTGCCCCCACGCAGTCTCAGGTCCGCATTGAGCTGGAGGGGGCGTGGCCTCCAGCTCCGGCTGTATACCGGGAGTTTGTCGGGAGAAAATCTCTGCCGGGAGGTTGTCGGGAGAGGCGCTGAATACCGGGATTCTCCCGCTAAAAACGGGAGGGTTGGCAAGTATGATTCACGACTCAGTGCACGGGATGGGTGATACCGCAAGTTTTGGTGTCGACCCAAAACTCATTATCCAAGTTATGTGAATAATAACAGGACAAGGGGCGAAATAAATGTGTAAATATAACAACAATGTTATCAACAAAGTTCAAATTTATGAAAACAAACATTGACGAGAATTGATCGCGTTTGTATCGATTCAATACTGACACTACCCTCGGTAACGACAGTATTGATATCTGGGTCAATCTGCACACCCTTGTTGTATTATAATTTTAATTTAAACTGACTAGAATATTCTTAAACGTATATGTCCCATCAAAGCACCAATATGATTCAGTTTAAAGGCCTACTGAAATGATTTTTTTAAATTTAAACGGGGATAGCAGATCCATTCTATGTGTCATACTTGATCATTTCGCGATATTGCCATATTTTTGCTGAAAGGATTTAGTAGAGAACAACGACGATAAAGTTTGCAACTTTTGGTCGCTGATAAAAAAAAGCCTTGCCTATACCGGAAGTAGCGTGAGGTCACAGGAAGAAGGGCTGCTCACATTTTCCCATTGTTTACAATGCAGCGAGAGAGATTCGGATGAGAAAGCGTCGATTACCCCATTAATTTGAGCGAGGATGAAAGATTTGTGGATGAGGAACATGAGAGTAAAGGATTAGAGTGCAGTGCAGGACGTATCTTTTTTCGCTCTGACCGTAACTTAGGTACAAGGGTTCATTGGATTCCACACTTTCTCCTTTTTCTATTGTGGATCACGGATTTGTATTTTAAACCACCTCGGATACTATATCCTCTTGAAAATGAGAGTCAAGAACGCGAAATGGACATTCACAGTGACTTTTATCTCCACGAAATACATAGGCGAAACACTTTAGCTACGGAGCTAACGTGATAGCATCGGGCTCAAATGCACATATAAACAAAATAAATAAACCCCTGACTGGAAGGATAGACAGAAAATCAACAATACTATTTAACCATGTACATGTAAATACACGGTTAATAATTTCCAGCCTGGCGAAGTTTAACAATGCTGTTGCTAACAACGCCATTGAAGCTAACTTAGCTACGGGACCTCGTCAGAGCTATGATAAAAACATTAGCTCTCCACCTACACCAGCCAGCCCTCATCTGCTCATCAACACCCGTGCTCTCCTGCGTTCCAGCGATCGACGGAGCGACGAAGGACTTCTTATGATGAACATCTTGAACTCTTTTTTTTCCCCTTTTTTTTTATTGAGACAAATATTATTTATGTATCTAATATTTGTATGCTTAATATATATGCTTAATATTATATTGTGGTGACCCAAACCATATAATGAGAGACATTCACCTAAGAGGACACTGTAGCTTTAAGAGAAGAAGCGGAGGGGGAGTTAGGAACTTCCGCTTCCGTGTTGAGAGGTCGTTGTTGTTGTCGAATGTATGACATGCTAGGTTGGAGCTAGTAAACTTCCTCGACTACGCTCACGTCTCCTGTCTCGTTGTTTACAAACTCCACATTGGTGACCCCGAGAATACGAACTACGAATACGAGCATGTCAGACAATGAAGGCGCTGACAATTTTGTTGACGCGGTACCCGCAGACGGAGTAGCTGCTGCTAACAACAACATGGCTAACGCGGTACCCGCAGGCGGAGTAGCTACTGCTAACAACATGGCTAACGCGGGAATCTACGCCGCTACTGTGAAGTTACCCGATTTCTGGCAGCATAACCCACGGCCGTGGTTTCAACACGTGGAAGCCCAGTTCCAGCTAAGGGGAATAACGCAGGATTCTACGAAGTACTTCCATGTAGTGGCGGCGTTGGACGCATCAACGACGGCGCGAGCGATGACACTGTTGGAGGCTCCACCGCCTGCTGGCAAATACGATGCTTTAAAGACTTTCCTCCTGAAGTTATTTGAGCTGTCGGAGCTGGAAAAAGCGGACCGTTTACTGTCCCTACACGGCCTTGGTGACGGGAAACCGTCTGAACTGATGGAAAAAATGCTGTCTGTGCTGGGATCAGCCGACCCGGCGTTTCTGTTTACACACATTTTCCTGAGGCAGCTCCCCGCACCGGTACGCACACCGATAGCCAGTTCTCCACTCGCCGCCTCCAAGGACTACCGTGCTTTGGCCGCTGAGGCGGACAGGGTTTTCCTGGCCAACCGGCAACAGTTTGTGCATGCCCTGCTGCCCCACCAGGCCGTCCCGCCACCTCCTGTGGATGACTATGTGGACACCGCGGCTGCGGTGACGGCTCGCCGCCAACCTGAAGACGGGCTCTGTTTTTACCATGCCAGGTTCGGGGCCAAGGCGAAGCAGTGTCGCAAACCCTGCAGTTACAGGATTCAGGGAAACGCCAGGGCCGGCGCTCGTTAGCGGCTATGGGCGCCGGCCGTGACTGCAAGCTGTTGTTCATCAGGGACTCCTTGTCGGGCCGGCGGCTGCTGGTGGACTCTGGTGCGCAACGCAGTATACTACCAGCACAAGCTGTGGACACGATGACCGGCAGCCACGGCCCCCAGATGGACGCCGCCAACGGCACCTCCATTCGGACGTACGGTGTCAGGCGCGTGGATGTTAGTTTTGGCGGCCGACGGTTCGGTTGGGATTTTGTGATGGCTGCTGTATCCACCCCGCTGCTAGGTGCGGATTTCCTCTGCGCGTTCAACCTGCTGGTGGATATTAAGAACTGTCGCTTGATTGATGCCGTCTCTTTTGCGTCATACCCCTGCACGCTTGGGGGGGCTGGGGCGTTGTGCCTCGCTAACACACTCGCCACCGGGGATCCATACCAACGCCTGCTCGCCGGTTTCCCTGGGCTCACCACGCCCACCTTTTCCTCGGCGGTGGCCAAGCACGGTGTGGAACATCACATCGCCACTGTGGGCCGCCCGGTTTACGCCCGGGCCCGACGCCTCGACTCGTCCAAGCTCGCAATAGCCAGGGAGGAGTTTTCGATGATGGAACGCCTCGGCATTGTCCGCCGTTCGGACAGCCCGTGGGCTTCTCCGCTACATATGGTTACTAAGGCCGGCGGGGGTTGGCGCCCTTGCGGAGACTTCCGTCGCCTAAACAACGCCACGACCCCCGACCGGTACCCCATACCGCACATCCAAGATTTCTCTTCCCACTTGGCGGGCGCTACCATCTATTCCAAAATTGACTTAGTGCGAGGCTACCACCAGGTACCGGTCCACCCGCGAGATGTCCCAAAAACGGCTGTCATCACACCCTTCGGGCTCTTCGAGTTCTTACGTATGCCGTTTGGCCTTACGGGGGCGGCGCAGACGTTCCAACGTCTTATGGACTCTGTGCTCCGGGACATGCCATTTTTGTTTGTGTACTTGGACGACATCCTTGTGGCCAGCGCGTCGGTGGAGGAACACATAACACACCTCAGGCAGCTGTTCGAGAGGCTTAGCGAGCACGGCCTCATCATCAACCCAGCCAAGTGTCAGTTCGGGGAGTCGTCCATCACCTTCCTCGGGCACCACATCACTCCGCAGGGGGCCGTTCCCCTGCCCGACAGGGTTGAGGCTGTCGCCGCGTTCCCCCGTCCCCCTACTGTACAGGCCTTGCAGGAGTTTTTGGGCATGGTGAACTTTTATAACCGTTTCCTGCCTCGTGCTGCACACGTCATGCGTCCCCTTTATGGGGCCCACCGGGGGAAGAAGTCTAAGGACAAGTTGGACTGGTGCCCAGAGATGGATGAGGCTTTTGAGGCTGCCAAGTCTGCGCTGGCCAATGCTGCGCTGCTAGCTCACCCGTCGCCGGCCGCCCCTATAGCCCTTACGACGGACGCCTCCGACTATGCCGTGGGGGCCGTATGTGAGCAGTGGGTGGCTGGTGGATGGCAGCCATTGGCGTTCTTCAGTAAACAGCTCCGGGAAAATGAGCGCAAGTACAGCACCTTTGATAGGGAGCTACTGGGACTTTTCCTCGCAACCAGACACTTTCGGTTCCTGTTGGAGGGCCGGCAGTTCACCGCTTTCGTGGACCACAAACCGCTGACGTTCTGCATGGCCAAAACTTCGGAGCCGTGGTCTGGGCGTCAGCAGCGCCATCTCGCGGCGGTCTCTGAGTTCACTACGGACATACAACATGTGTCTGGCAAGGATAACTTTGTCGCCGACTGCCTTTCACGGGCTGTTGTTAACTCCGTTCACTTGGGGCTCGACTACGCCGCTATGGCAGCGGACCAGGCCAAGGACGCGGCTGTTCAGGACTACCGGTCGGGCCCTACGGCGCTGCGCCTGGAGGACGTGGCGTTCGACGCGGCTAACACTACCCTCCTCTGCGACGTCTCCACCGGCCAACCGCGACCCCTGGTGCCTGCTTCCTGGCGGCGCCGGGTTTTCGACACCGTTCACGGCCTTTCACATCCTGGGGGGAAGGCCTCGACCAAGATGGTGAGTGTCAAGTTTGTTTGGCCGGGACTCCGCAAGGATGTTAGAGCCTGGGCCAGCTCGTGTGTGGCGTGCCAGCGCGCCAAGGTGCACCGCCATACCAAAGCCCCTTTGGCGCCGTTTGTGGTTCCAGAGAGGCGGTTCGACCACGTGAATGTTGACCTTGTGGGCCCTCTGCCTCCCTCCCGTGGTTATACCTTCCTCCTCACTATTGTGGACAGGGCTACCAGATGGCCGGAGGCTATCCCCTTGTCCTCGACGACGGCCGCGGAGGTGGCACGGGCGTTCATCGGCTGCTGGGTGGCCCGTTTTGGCACGCCTGGTGACATCACAAGCGACCGAGGCTCCCAATTTACCTCTGAGCTCTGGACGGCGGTTGCTGAGCACCTCGGGATGAAGATCCACCGCACTACTGCCTACAACCCGCAGAGCAACGGACTGTGCGAGCGGTTCCATCGGGACATGAAAGCAGCTCTGCGGGCCAGCCTCACGGGCGGCGACTGGGTGGACCGGCTTCCGTGGGTCATGCTCGGCCTGCGTTCAGCCCCTAAGGAGGACCTCCAGGCATCCGCCGCGGAGCTGGTGTATGGCGAGCCTCTACGGGTTCCAGGGGCGTTCCTTCCGACTGCTACGGCTCCCTGGTCGCCCGCCTCTCACCTCAGTGCGTCCCGGAGCGCTGCTGACGCCTTCGTTCCCGTTCCGACGTCTCGACACTGCCTTCCCCAGTCCTACGTCCCCAAGGATCTGCCATCGGCGAAATACGTCTTCATAAGACACGACAGCCATCGATCCCCGCTGCAGCCTCCATACGACGGGCCCTTCCGTGTCCTGGAGGCGGGGGATAAGAACTTTGTGGTAGAGATGGGGGGCAGACCGGAGCGGGTGGCTATAGACCGTCTCAAGCCTGCTCACGTGGACATTGGGGAGCCGGTGCAAGTGGCCCTGCCGCCGCGACGGGGGCGCCCTCCTCGGTCGGCCCCTGCGCCTGCCTCTCTTCCGGCCCCAGCTCCACCTGTGGCTCGCGTTTCGGGCCCATCTGTTTCCCCTCCTGTCAAGCACAGCCGTTACGGACGGAAGGTCCTCCCCCCGGCCCGTCACCTGTTGTCCCATTGACTTTACACTGTGTTGGTTACTGTTCATTTACTGCAGGGTCATGTTTTTCTGTTATGCAATTGCACTTTTTCTGTTTTGCAGGGTTTTGTGTAGGTGAATTCTGGGGGGGCCTGTGTGGTGACCCAAACCATATAATGAGAGACATTCACCTAAGAGGACACTGTAGCTTTAAGAGAAGAAGCGGAGGGGGAGTTAGGAACTTCCGCTTCCGTGTTGAGAGGTCGTTGTTGTTGTCGAATGTATGACATGCTAGGTTGGAGCTAGTAAACTTCCTCGACTACGCTCACGTCTCCTGTCTCGTTGTTTACAAACTCCACAATATATTATTTATTTGTTCACTGTTCTGTTACAGAGAACAAGGAAATTTGATACAATTGCTAAGGGGTATAGGATTAAATAATCTCTGCTTTTTCCTACTCCTTTTCGGACGTGCTGTAATGAAACAACTGGAACGGTGAGATGCATTACATTGTATCATATGCATGTTCGAAATAAACTGAAACTGAACTGAATATATTTTTTGGTTTTAGTTATTGATTCTAATGGAGATGAATGTGTGTCTTTAATAGGAAAAATGGAATTGGGACACTGAATTTATGTAACTGATTTTTTTATTTTTTTACATCAAATTATGTTGACAATTTCATTGAATGCAAATGCAAATCCGGTGGCCATGGATGAAGTGCTTGCTGTCCAGAGTCGGGACCCCGGGTGGACCGCTAGCCTGTGCATCGGTTGGGGACATCTCTGAGCTGCTGACCCGTCTCCGGTCGGGACGGTTTCCTGCTGGCCCCACTATGGACTGGACTCTCGCTGATGTGTTGGATCCACTGTGGACTGTGTTGGACTTTCACAATATTATGTCAGACCCACTCGACATCCATTGCTTTCGGTCTCCCCTAGAGGGGGAGGAGGGGTTACCCACATATGCGGTCCTCTCCAAGGTTTCTCATAGTCATTCACATCGACGTCCCACTGGGGTGAGTTTTTCCTTGCCCGTATGTGGGTTCTGTACCGAGGATGTCGTTGTGGCTTGTGCAGCCCTTTGAGACACTTGTGATTTAGGGCTATATAAATAAACATTGACTGATTGATTGATTGATTGATTGATTGATTGAAATTTGTGAGCAAGATTCAGGTGTTTACACATTCAGATTGTCAAATTTCAGTGTTTTAAAAGTCGGTTTGTAAAATTCAGTGTTAAACATTTCAGTTTAAAAAAAATATGTGTTTTCAAATTCATCCATCCATCCATTTCTACCGCTTTGTTCCTTCCGGGGTCGCAGTGGATAAAAAAGACTCGTGCAGAAATATTAATTGCTTCAAAACTTAAGACTCATTTAAGACTAAATAATCGATCATGTCTCAAACCTGCAGCCAATGAGGTGAGTTTTGAAGCAACAAATATTTCAGCACAAAAGTTTTTTACACGGAATTTGTATACACTGATTTTTTTTTTGCACTGAATTTTTACAGAGTTTATTAACACTGTATTTTGACCAAATTAATTTTTAAACGTGCACATTTTGCTTACAAATGTTTATTCAATGTAAAAAAAAAATCAGTTCACAAAATTCAAACAGAAAAAAAATCAGTTACATAAATTCGGTGAAAAAAATAGCTTTCGTAATAAAGACACAAATTATCTCCATAAATGATACAGTAAACAGTCCGTTAGATAGAGCCAAATCCCCATGCTTTGACAGTGAGATCACTATTTAGAATTTTCCCTCGCCTAAAAAACAAACAAAAAAAACTTCATGGCGTAATAAAAACTGACATACAAAGTAATTTTACTGGAACATTTCCCACACAATAACATTTAAACGCTAAATAAAACAATTTAAATTGTTAGATAAGAATGAAAATGTATAAATGTATTGAATAAAATATAAACACAATAATAGAAATAGGACCTGATGAAAATAGGAATGCAAATAAATAAAACAAGATTACAAAAAATACTTCCAAAATACCATAATGTAGGATAATTTGAGCCCTTCAATACATGATATCAGGCAGCAAACACAAACAGGATACATTCTGCACTGCATCTGTTGTGCATTGTTTCGCGGGCCTCTTTGCAGCCAGGTGGGGGCGCTGTTCTGCCAGTGGTAGGTCTAATTCAACACTGCTGTTAGTTCATTTAAAGTCAAAAGTACCAATGATTGTCACACACACACACAAGGTGTGGCGAAATTATTCTCTGCATTTGACCCATCAACCTTGATCACCCCCTGGGAGGTGAGGGGAGCAGTGAACAGCAGCGGTGGCCGTGCCCGGGAATAATTTTGGTGATTTAACCCCCAACTCCAACCCTTGATGCTGAGTGCCAAGCAGGGAGGTAATGGGTCCCATTCTTATAGTGTTTGGTATGACTTATTGAAACAAATTTATCATAATATTATGTGCCTGTAATACGGCCAATTAAATGTATTGTAAATATATTGTACTATCATATAATTACCCCTATTATACACACAATTGTATTGTTTGCACACGCTGCTTAGAGTGTGGCATTTGGATCTTATGAGATCAGGCCCAAAGTGTACTACTATTAGTGTGTGTTTTGCGGCTGAGCTACTAAGACTGCATGTACAAATAAGTGCAAAAGTGGTGCAAACTGCCATTTTTAAATGAGCATTTTGCATGTAATCAGCTGTCACCATGGAGACGCTCATTTTTGTATTTGTTTTGTGTCATGCTGTGACTAAATTGGCCCTAGTGTGTGAATGTGAGTGTGAATGTTGTCTGTCTATCTGTGTTGGTCCTGTGATGAGGTGGCGACTTGTCCAGGGTGTACCCCGCCTTCCACCCAAATGCAGCTGACATAGACTCCAGCACCCCCCGCGACCCCGAAAGGGACAAGCGGTAGAAAATGGATGGATGGATGTTGACATGCAGGACACAAACATGATTTGTACTACCTTTTTCAGGGTATTTTGAAGCGCAATCTAGACAACAAAACCTGCTTTTAGCATGCTGATGGTGTTGTGATGGTGCGTCTGCAATGATCCAGCCGCAAGAAAATGCATACTGCGACGGCTTTTTTCTCACAATGAAAATATGTATTTAAAAAAAAAAAAAAAGCACCAGCAGACACCAATACGAATCAATTGAATTTGTTTTAATCAAGCAGCGGTACAATTATAAAATGTCATTTAAATGTTTATTTCTGACAGTCCTAATATGATGAAACCCACTAGCGATGGAACATTCTCCCCTCTCCATTGATTGTCTTTGAGGCATGTATCTCATCCTCTCTCACGGCCATTTGTGCATAACTGTGCCAGTGAAAAGAAGTGTGCTAAATATAGATGCAGAACAGCAGCCGCAGAACAGTTTCAGTCTTGATAAATCACATTGCGATTGCTAAATTTTTATATGTGCATCTCCTTCTCCCAGTATTGTGGGCGTTCTGATAATAAGCATATATTCTGCATATACATAAAGACAAACACGCTAAATGGTTTGCACTCTCTATTTTGATCATTTAAGAGGCGCAATCCTCCCTGCGTACTAGCTTGGTAAATGAACTTTATGTGAGCTATCAAATTTGCACATGATTTAGTACACGCATACCTTGAGCAGCGCAGGCCCTAAGTCTATTGTTTACAGTCGGGGTGTCATGCATGATATTTTTCATTTTCAAAACCAATACAATACTGTACATATATTTTTTTTACCCTTAAAGCCCCATCAAGCTTGGTTTAAGGGATCCTAAAGGGTTTCAGTCAAAAAAAAGTAAAAAATAAGTCATATTGTATATATTTTTTTGGTTCTCTTTTTTTTTACTAATTTTTAAAAAAAAATGTAAATACATTTAAGGTCTATCTGTTGATATGAAGTTAATCATTATTATTATTATGTTAATGTTTTATGCCCTTTGTTTTGAAAACCTTGTTTTCTATGGCAAAAACACAAAATATGCAATATTTTCCCACCAAAACATTTTCAAAGTGGAATATGTCATGTGAAGTAATTGGAGCCTTGAATAGGTCAATAATCCATAACATCATTGGTTTTGAAACATTATTATTTTTTGAGCAATGGCATTTAAAAAAAAATCCCACTAAATGATTGTGGATCTAAAAGGGCAACACCACTCATATGTGTTATAAATAAGTCATGCATTTTTTCATAACTTTCAACACATAAAAAAACTTTTGTATTTATATGACAAAAACACAAAATATGCAATATTTTCCCCAAAAAATATTGTAAAGTGGAATTTTTGATGTGAAGTAATTGTAGCCTTGAATGGGTCAATAAATCATAACAACATTGAGTTTGATGACCGACTTTGTGGTTGTGTCTTCGGATTTGCAGTCTCATGTTTGGACACTCGGGTGAAGAGAGGGGCAGAGCTTTTTACCGATCACCGCCTGGTGGTGAGTTGACTCCGATGGTGGAGGAGGATGCTGGCCAGACCTGGCAGACGCCTCAGAA
>NC_084750.1:30285306-30334522 GCF_033978785.1 Entelurus aequoreus | reverse complement strand
AAAACAACTGAAATATTATTGATTGCTAAAACAAAGTAGATGCTGGAAATATCGTTCAAAGGAAGACATGAAGCTGCTACAGGAAAATACCAAAACAAAAACAAAAAAGCCACCAAAATAGGAGCGCAAGACAAGAACTAAAACACTACACACAGGAAAACAGCAAAAAAAACCTCCAAATAAGTCATGGCATGATGTGACAGGTCGTGAGAGTACACCTACTTTGAGACAAGAGCTATAGTGATGCATGCTTGGTTATGGTTTAAAGTCATATCCAACAATTGCGACAATGACTTTTAACTGTCAACTGAGTTTATGATTTCTGCTGGTGGTGTGCCTCCGGATTTTTTAACGCAAAAAATGTGCCTTGGCTCAAAAAAGGTTGAAAAACACTGACCTAAATTAATTTAGTTTTGGTCAACAAATTTACTCAACATTTTAGTGGACTAAAATTACAGTAAATTTTGTCAACTAAAATACAAAGTATAGCAGAGAACGCATGAAGTTGTCTTGAAAGCACTTTTATTAACTAGAAAATTCCCACGGAAATTTTGCTGGGCCTGCTATCTGTGCCCTGGACCTCTGGCCGGGGGTTGTCGGAAGCCGCCGTACTTTGACGATGGTGCAGAGTGTCGGAAACTGTGAGTTTTAGGTGTAACGTTACAAAATGAGCTACACAGCTAGACTTCCTTCCGATGGCCATCCAGCCAAAACCAAAAATTGGACATCAAAACCTTTTAGCCTGAGTTAAAATAGGGGGGGGGGCAGTACATCTAAGAAGGACAGTTCCAGACTGGAGAAACTGATCAGGCGAGACTAAAACTAGACTCACTGGTGATGGTGGCAGAGAAAAGGACTGTGGAAAAACTAGTGAGCATCATGGATGATGCCAGTCACCCTCTGCATAGCTTTATCAGTAGCCAGAGGAGCCTGTTCAGTGCTAGACTGCTTCATCCCAAGTGCAGCACTAATAGACTCAAAAACTCTTTTGTCCCACACACCATCAGACTGTGCAACTCCTCTCTGGGGATGCAAAACAATAACATATACCCCCATTATTTAATTTTTACTTTTTAAATTCGATCTCAATTCTGTACACTGCTGCTGGAATTTTAATTTTCCTGAGGGAACTCTCCTGAAGGAATCAATAAAGAACTATCTATCTATCTATCTATCTATCTATCTATCTATCTATCTATCTATCTATCTATCTATCTATCTATCTATCTATCTATCTGTATACCTGCTACAAAGACATATTGTAATGATGTGTGTAGCAATACGGAATAGGGATGTAACGATTTCAGAATTTCGTAGTCCCCGTTATTGTGACCAAAATCTTCAGGGTTATTATTATTTTTATTGTGGAATGTGCTCAAACTTCTGGCAGGAGTTGTTGTGTCTGTCCTACTTTGTTCAGCGGTACATGAACACACTTTAAAAACACCTCATCACAGGAAAGATCGATCATCCTAGTTCCGTGCTGAGAGAGCACAGCTTGTAGGTTCAGTGTGCACAACTGAATAGCTTAGTTGCTCAGACAGTAATGTGTTTATAGAAGTTTAAATTGTAGTATGTTGTTTTCAACAGGGAAATACATATGTTTCTTGTTTTTATGTTAGTTAAGCTATAGCGAGCGGGCACCAGTAAGTCCGCCGTGGACCGTGAGCTTATAAATTTAATATTTATATTTATTTATATTTATATTTTTAAAATATTTATTATATTAACATTTAATGGACCACAGTGGAAACAAGCCTTTTGGCTTTTTGTGCCATCCATTTGCCCTTTTAAAGCATTACATGGAAGGTCAATAAACTTCTCAATCAATCTAGCTATCAATTTCGGTTTTAAGATCATTTTAATTTAAAAGGGTAATACTAACTGTCGGGAGTGTTGTCCCTGTCATCATTATTACCATTTATCGTTACATCCCTACAATATAGTTTGGAAAAATCCAAATACTTTGTCTTGATTTACCCCTAGCACTCTCCTGCATGTGATTAGATGGATTCCTCACCTGTCCCACCCATCTAAAGATGAAATTAAATAGGATTGGATTTCGTCTGTCAATTATTTACATCTTGTTTTTATTCGTCAACTAAATTGTCAATTAATTCCGTCATTGTTTTTTGTCAACGTCAATTTGTTTTGACGTGTTATCGTCCTATTTCAGTCAGGGGAAACCGGGTCATTGACGATAACTAAGACAAACATTTTTAGTCAACAAAATTAACACTGCTTTCAATCCAGCAAACACACAACTCCAGAGTCCACACACACTTTGTTCCTAAAAATACTAAATTGTTTTTTCTGCCTTTTATCTACGGCTCCCAAATGGAAATGTTGTGTCATTTGCCGCCTAACTTTACTTAGGTTTTGTGTGTGGATAAGGGATTATTATTGCCTAATTTTTTGCATTCATTTGCTTACATTCGCATTCTTACTTTTGCTTATTCAAACTTGTATCTGCACAAAAACAAGTGAACAAAACAGTGTCAGTAAATCCATTAACAGGTAAGGGCTGATGTGATTCCTCCTTATTTCTCCTATTTTGACTAGATTATCTCTCTTCTTTAGCATGAGCCCAGGTCAGTTTCTGATAGGGCTAACAACACTGTTGAGAAAATTATCTTTAAAAAGTTATTCATTATAGTTACTTGGTACTTTACAAAAAAGTAATTAAATTACTAAAATAATTATTCTTTAATAAATGTAATTAGTTACTAGTGAAAGTAATCAATACATTACCTAAATACAACTTTAAATATCTGGCATATGCAGCTGAGGGACGTTTCATGACAGCAGAGTGTGTGTGTGTCTTTAAAAGACAAGTGAAGTGTGATGTCAGCGAGAGCGCGCTCAGAGCAGCATTTTAGCTCAGCTGTGTTTGTTAGCTTAGCAGCAGCCATTTACCGGCAGTGATGACAGCTCTGTTAAATGTTTTCACTGATTGTGTTAGTGAGAGAGTAAATGCACTTCGATGACTGTAGTCTCCTTGTCCACAAACGGGTGTGTGGGATTGTAAGCTTGTCGCGTCAATCATGCATTTGCTGTTAATTATGCCCACGTAGTATTAACAGTGTGTGTATTTATGTGTGTGTGTACTAAGCCTACATGTTGTTTGCTGTGTAATGTTGCTTTTTCCTATTTATCATCAGTTTAATTTGCTTTCATTAGTAAAAAGTTACTTCCTGCATTGAACTTGCTGTGCTTCTGACGCTGTCTTGTTGACATACAACCACCTAAAAAGCAGCATGCCACGTTACATCAAACACATTGGTAACAGCGTTGGAACGTACTGTACGTAAAAGTAATTAACCAATGCCGTTATCATGTAACGTGTGTATGTTTTGTAATGTATGTTTTTTGCTATCACTGGCCAATAACGTCCAAGGCATTTTTTGATAACATGTGCACCGATTTTTCTATCCATCCATCCATCTTCTTCCGCTTATCCAAAGTCGGGTCGCGGGGGCAGCAGCCTATGCAGAGAAGCCCAGACTTCCCTCCCCCAAGATACTTCGTCCAGCTCTTCCCGGGGGATCCCGAGGCGTTCCCAGGCCAGCTGGGAGACAGTCTCTCCACCATGTCCTGGGTCTTCCCCTTGGTCTCCTACCTGTCGGATGTGATCTACACACCTCCCAAGACGTCCAGATGCCCGAACCACCTCATCTGGCTCCTCTCGATGTGGAGGAGCAGCGGCTTTACTGTGAGCTCCCCCCGAATGACAGAGTTTCTCACCCTATCTCTAAGGGAGAGCCCCGCCACCCGACGGAGGAAACTAATTTTGGACGCTTGTACCCGTGATTTTGTCCTTTCGGTCATAACCCAAAGCTCATGACCATAGGTGAGGATGGGAACGTAGATCAACCGGTAAATTGAGAGCTATGCCTTTCGGCTTAGCTCCTTCTTCACCACGACGGACTGCATCACTGCACCAATCCGCCTGTCGATCTCACGAACCACTCTTTCCTAACTTGTTAACATGACCCCGAGGTACTTGAACTCCTCCACTTGGGACAGGATCTCCTCCCCAACCCAGAGATGGCACTCCGCCCTTTTCCGGGCGAGAACCATGGACTCGTACTTGGAAGTGCTGATTTTCATCCCAGTTGCTTCACACTCAGCTGCGAACCGATCCAGTGAGAGTTGAAGATCTTGGTCAGATGAAGCCATCAGAGACCTAATCCTGCAGCCACCTCTCAACGCCCTGACTGTTGACAAAGGGCAGCCCTGGCGGAGTCCAACCCTCACTGGAAACATGTTCGACTTACTGCCGGCAATGCGGACCAGGCTCTGACACTGACCATACAGTGTATATGACATACGATTTTTTAAAATATTATTCATTTTTATCATGTTTTGTAGGGCAGCACGGTGGAAACAGGGGTTAGTGCATGTTCCTCACAATACGAAGGTCCTGAGTTCAATCCCGGGCTCGAGATCTTTCTGTGTAGAGTTTGCATGTTCTCCCCGTGATTGCGTAGGTTCCCTCCGGGTACTCCGGCTTCCTCCCACCTCCAAAGACATGCACCTGGGGATTGTTTGCAACACTCAATTGGCCCTAGTGTGTGAATGAGAGTGTGAATATTGTCTCTGTGTTGGCCCTGTGAAGAGGTGGCGACTTGTCCAGGGTGTACCCAGCCTTCTGCCCGAATGAGCTGAGATAAGCTCCAGCACCCTTCGAAACACCCCCCTTGTCCCCGAAAGGGACAAGCGGTAGAAAATGAATGGATGGATGGATAATTTTTTGTAATTAATTAGTTTCGGGTGGTGGCGACATTTGTCCCCTTTACTTTTTTAAAAGGCAGTTTTGGTCCAGAAATATTGTATATTGAATGGAGACGAGTCAAACAGGAGCACCAAGCGGAAAATGTCTGCTCAAGCCATACTTGCCAACCCTCCCGATTTTCCCGGGAGACTCCCAAATTTCAGTGCCCCTCCCGAAAATCTCCCGGGGCAACCATTCTCCAGAATTTCTCCCGATTTCCACCCGGACAACAGTATTGGAGGCGTGCCTTAAAGGCACTGCCCTTAACATCCTCTACAACCTGTAGTCACGTCCGCTTTTCCTCCATACAAACAGCGTGCCGGCCCAGTCACATAATAAATGCGGCTTTTACACACACAAGTGAATGCAAAGCATACTTTATCAACAGTCATACAGGTCACACTGAGGGTCCGTATAAACAACTTTAACACTGTTACAAATATGCGCCACACTGTGAACCCACACCAAACAAGAATGACAAACACATTTCGGGAGAACATCCGCACCTTAACACAACATAAACACAACAGAACAAATACCCAGAACCCCTTGCAGCACTAAGTCTTCCGGGACACACCAAACCCCGCCCCACAACCACTCCCCCCCTTCCACCTCAACCCCGCCCCCCCATCTCCCGAATTCGGAGGTCTCAAGGTTGGCAAGTATGGCTCAAGCTAAAGTCTTTTTACCTTTAGACCGCCCACAAGCTCACTGATTGGCTCAGTGGAGCTGCCGATTCTTACTAACATAACAATGGTTGTAAGCATGCAGCAGCTGACCAATCAGCAGTCAGATGCGCCAAAGGGCAACTTTGGATGCAGGCAAAGAGAAGAATTGGCCTTCATGAGCAAGTAAGGGAAAGAGGAAATCAAAACAAGAGGAACCTTGTGCTCCACTTGTCGTTGGTTATGTTTGTTGAAATAAAACGTTGTGACAAAAACAGCAGTTGTTCCTGCTAAGAGAATAAGAAAACATATTACACCTCCATTTGCTGTCTATACTTGTGCAATGACTCACATTCATGCCTTTTATTGACAATAGTTTAATCCTCAGCCAGGTCATACAAGGTAAACAAACTAAATCATGCAATAGTGAAAAAAATAAATAAAATGTTTGTTTACACTGTTATTTTGTACATAAAATAAAATAAAACAATTGTTCTTAAGCGTAGTCACAATTACACAATGCCCTCAACTTCAAACGTGAAACTACTATGTGATATTAATGTTAAGAACTGGTCAAGGGGGTGACCCCGGGATGCAGAGACGGGAGGCAAGTTTGAATAACAAAAGGGAATCAATTTAATGAGTCCAAAAAGTGTAACAAAAAGCGATGGGGTAGAAGTGCACACCATGAATACTTAAATGAAACAGGTTCCTTAGTGGTCAGCAGGGGGAGAAGCCAGGGCACACTAAACACAGGGTACAGTCCTTGTTGCCTCAAGGAGGCTAGGAAACAAACACAACAACGTTAGGAATTACAGGACTAAGGAAAAACAACGTACCAGGACTGATGAGGCGAAGCAGGCGCATGCACATGGAAGGTGCACGATAAATTAACCAACAAGAGCCAGCTGTGGGAGGCAAGCTTAAATAGTCCTCTGTAGAAATAGGTTGCAGGTGTGCCTTAGTGTCCGCCCCTCGCTGGACACTAATGAGCTGAGGAAACACATCACAACAAAAGAGAAGACAGGGAAATAAAAACACAACAATTAAAACTCATTACATGCAAAGTGAGATGTGCTAGGCCTGTATTTGTTGTAATTTTGAGAATCATGACTTACAGTTCTGGAAAACCCCACATTTGCTGTGATTTTTAATTCACGGTTTTCATAAACCGAAAGTCATGGTTATGAGCCTACCTCTGCATGATTTTCCAATTTTTTGAGTTTTACCAGTATATTTTCCGGGGACATGACAAAATTCCTTAAAGTTTTGAGAATGTTACTAAATGTTACAAACACAAAAATGTTTATTTATTGTGTTATTTAAAAAAATGTCTATGATTTGTGCCTCTGAAGACCTCAGTGTTAGTTAGCTTTGTAAGGTCATGTTATCTCTAAACTAAACATGATGAGAATCCACCTGTCTATCTCTTTTTTTCCAAATAAGAGTCAATAAGAGAACCGACACAGGCTACGTTCACACTGAGGGTTGATTTTTTTGTCAAATTCAATCTTTTTATGTGGCCGTTCATATTACAAAAATGTTCAATTTCTCATGTGAATGCAACCTGACCTGTATGCGGACATGACGTCATGTTGTCATGACGTCGCTCGCTCTGCAGTGCTTACGGAAGTAAACATGGCTTCAACTTTAGTCGGCCTCAGTATTGGCGCATTTGTGGCAATTTCAAGGATTTGTGCAAACCAAGTCAACATTTTCTGAACCGAATTATTGCACGTAGAAGATTAGAAAAAAGTATTTTGGCCCTGGCAGTTTTAGAGGATAATTGCCTTTCATGTACAGTACAGGCCAAACGTTTGAAAACACCTTCTCATTCAATGTGTTTCCTTTATTTTCATGACTATTTACATTGTAGATTGTCACATTAAAACTATGAACACATATGGAGTTATGTACTTAACAAAAAAAGGGGAATTAACTAAAAACATGTTTTATATTCTATTTTTTTCAAAATACCGGTAGCCACCCTTTGCTCTGATTACTGCTTTGCACACTTTTGGCAATCTCTCGATGAGCTTCAAGCACACCTGTGAAGCGAAAACTATTTCAGGTGACTACCTCTTGAAGCTCATCGAGAGAATGCCAAGAGTGTGCAAAAAAGTAATCAGAGCAAAGGGTGGCTATTTTGAAGAAACTAGAATATTAAAACACGTTTTCAGTTATTTCACCTTTTTTTGTTAAGTACATAACTCCACATGTGTTCATTCATAGTTTTGATGGCTTCAGTGACAATCTACAATGTAAATAGTCATGAAAATAAAGAAAACACATTGCATGAGAAGATGTGTACAAACTTTTGGCCTGTACTGTATGTCTGAAGAGCGTGTCTGTGGGCGAGCAGTCGGTGACAGGAGTGTTGTAACTTTCACGTGAGTTCCTAAAACATATTATTTTGACCTGTTTTCTGCGCCGTTGTCAACTATTTATTTTGTAACTCTCTGTTTGGGTGAATAATTATGACGCTTATCGCTTTTTGATGAAATTCTGGTTGGATAAATGCGACCTGAGTGCGGGAGCGTTTACTTTGGGGACGCATCGCATGTATCAATCAATCAATCAATCAATGTTTATTTATATAGCCCTAAATCACAAGTGTCTCAAAGGGCTGTACAAGCCACAACGACATCCTCGGTACAGAGCCCACATACGGGCAAGGAAAACTCACCTCAGTGGGACGTCAATGTGAATGAATATGAGAAACCTTGGAGAGGACCGCATATGTGGGTAGCCCCCCCCCCCCTCTAGGGGAGACCGAAAGCAATGGATGTCGAGTGGGTCTGACATAATATTGTGAAAGTCCAACACATCAGCGAAAGTCCAGTCCATAGTGGGGCCAGCAGGAACCATCCCGAGCGGAGACGGGTCTCTTTCATATGTGGAAATAAATCGGGCATGTATACCCGATTTATTTCCACATATGAAAGAGGCCTGTCCTGGATATGAAAAATTCGGAATTGCAATGTTCACACTGACATGGAAAAATCATATACAGGTCACACTTGGGAAAAAAAATCGGAATTGATATAAAGTGTGAACGAGGTCATAGAAGTAAATCGTTAAGCAGAATCGAAAGTGGAATCGAACCGGACAAATCTTATCAATTCTCGTCGCTAGTCTTAAACCAGTGGATTTAAATGGGTGTAATTTTGAATGTATTTTATGGCGTTTGGACGTTTTTCATAATATCCACAATGTTCAGTGAGCAGGTTGTGTTATGTGTGACTATGTGTGTTGACCTTTATGTTAGTTGCAATTATTTTATTTGTTTGCACCATGACTAGGGGAGGTTGTTTAAATTGTGTCATATAAGTAAATGCATTTCAAGGTACTTTCAAGGGTCATTGATCTGATTTACCCCCATTGTCCATAAGATTACAGCAAATATGAAACATTCATAGACCGCCTGGTATTTAAGATTATTTGAAAGCTCTCTGCTTTGCATACAGTCCAAGTTAGGGTTGTACAGTATACCGGTACTAGTATAGTATAGCGGTACTAATGAATCGAAAACGGTGCATACTCTGTTTGAAAAGTACCGGTTTGCCATATTTTTTTGAACGTGCATGCTGGCGCGTCGTCACGTCATGACATTGCTGATTTTACGAGCAGAGGAGCATGTTCGGCAGCGCACAATCACGGAGTACTCACAAGCAGACACAGTGTGTAGA
Source organism: Entelurus aequoreus (assembly GCF_033978785.1). Lineage (NCBI taxonomy): Eukaryota > Metazoa > Chordata > Actinopteri > Syngnathiformes > Syngnathidae > Entelurus > Entelurus aequoreus. The sequence goes on along the minus strand of NC_084750.1, from coordinate 30,325,394 downwards.
CAGAAAAGGGACAATTGACAAATTTTGTCTTAAAAACTAACAATAAAGGTGAAGCTATAACACTGAAACGGCATCAGCAAGAGGTGCTTTAAGACATAGCTCGCTAGCTAGCAACTAATGTGCATCCGTAATCAGTAGTGTTTTAGCTTCTTCTAAATCACTAATCCTCGCCTCCATGGCGACAAATAAAGTGACTTTCTTACAAGTATCATCCCTGCAGGATGAGGAATAGCTAAGCATGCCTCACTACACACCGTAGGAGGATACAATGTAACACACGCAATGTAAACAAATGCCATGGGTGGATCTACACATGACATCCACTGTAATGATACCAAGTAAAGGAGCGTATCTAGTTGATACTACTGTGATTACATTAATATTTTTTATCGTCACTAAATATTTTTTTCTTTTAAATTCATATTATATTCATAAACTCAGGAAATATGTGCCTGGACACATGAGAACTTAAATTATGACCATTGTATGATCCTGTAACTACTTGGTTTTCGGATCGATACTTATATTTGTAGTATCATCCAAAACTAATGTAAAGTATCCAAACAACAGAAGAATACGTGATTACTACTTTTAACAGAAGTGTCGATAGATCATGTTGAAATGGAAAAAACCCCAGGTATTAACAGTAAATGAACAAGTAGATTAACAATACATTTTTACAGCTTGTCCTTAATAATTTTGACATAATAATAGAATGAGAAATGACACAATATGTTACTGCATACATCAGCAGACTAATTAGGAGCCTTTGTTTGTTTACTAACTACTAAAAGACAAGTTGTCTAGTATGTTCGCTATTTTATTTAAGGACAAAATTGTTCTTAGATTGCAATAAGAAACAGATGTATAATGTACCCCAAGATTTTTTGTTAAAATAAAGCCAATAATGCCGTTTTTTTGTGGTCGCCTTTATTTAGAAAAGTATTGAAATACATTTTGGAATAAATATTGGTATCGGGACAACCCTAGTCCAAGCTTAGTCCAAGTTTAATTTGATCTTTTGAAATAAAAAAGGGAGTGGAATAGTTATAGTATGATAAGCATGCACTTTGTAATACAAGGTATGTGCAAATAAATGGGTTTCATTTATGGTGTAAGAGCACAAGTAGGTTGCAGTAGGTTCGGTTTTGATAAGAAGTGATTTATTTGTGTCATGTGACTTTATTCGTCACGTCCCCATTCAAGTCTCCAAAATGTGTGAATTACAACCTCAAAGTTTGCCACCGCCTTGTTGTTTTTTTGTTCTGTTTTTTAAATTCACAACACCGACCTAAAAAGTGCTTATTTTGACGACCTGTTTTGTGCGTACTGTTGTGGGATTTCTCCTTCTCAATAATGAATGTCCAGAGAAAGCAAGTCCTTTTAGTTATTTATTTGAGATGTCAAATAACATCAGTTTACAGAGAAGCAAGTCTATGCTGCTGACAGAAGAAGGAAGAGAGCGAAAGAGAGGGAAAGAAAACTTTTTAGATTGCTATATTTACGTTGGGAATGAGAGAAGAGAGGGGGAAGGTTCAAAGTCACCCGTTTTTAGGAGGGAAACACGGACTTTATCTGATTGTGAACAGAAATTTTTCGGTTAACCATTGGGAAAGGCAGTAATATAGCATCAATCACAAAACAATCCAATTTGGAGAGTAACCTCTAACCAAAAGACACTATAAGTTGTCATCTTCTGCCTCACAACAGTCCATGTCTCATGTTCTTGGGAGGTAAAGGGGTAGGGTGTACGAAGAACCAAGCAGAGCGAACTCCACAGGGTCAGAAGAATTTAGCAGGGGGCTATAAAAGAGTCGTATCTTTTTAGACACAGAACAGTCCAAAACAGGAGTGTTAAATCATGTTTATTGTGAAAGTTCTTTAAATAAATGATACATCTTTTATTATCAAGGGTATGCACTTTTGGTAGCCATCCACAAGCTTCTGGTAAGCTTCTGGTTGAATTTTTGACCACTCCTCTTGACAAAATTGGTGCAGTTCAGCTAAATTTATTGGTTTTCTGATATGGACTTGTTTCTTCAGCATTGTCCACACGTTTAAGTCAGGACTTTGGGAAGGCCATTCTAAAACCTTAATTTTAGCCTGATTTAGCCATTCCTTTACCACTTTTGACGTGCGTTTGGGGTCATTGTCCTGTTGGAATACCCAACTACGCCCAAGACCCAACCTCCGGGCTGATGATTTTAAGTCGTCCTGAAGAATTTGGAGGTAATCCTCTTTTTTCATTGTCCCATTTACTCTCTGAAAACAGGCCCAGAGCATAATACTACTACCACCACCATGCTTGACAGTAGGAATGGTGCTCCTGGGATTAAAGGCCTCACGTTTTCTCCTCCAAACATATTGCTGGGTATTGTGGCCAAACAACTCCATTTTTGTTTCATCTGACATCACATGGACAAAGATAAGTTCTGTGGTCAGATGAAACAAAAATTGAGGAGTTATATCACCTTCTGAGTAGCCTCTGATTCACTAATGGTTTCTAATGTTGTAAAAATGTGTAGAATAAATATTCAATTTCAACATTTCTGTCAACGAAGATTTGCTTCAGCCTGCGACACATAGTAATTTTGATAATAGGGTATTATAGCTAATATAGACACTTACATCATGTGTTGCCTTCATAATAAGACTTATATACGGCTTTTAATTTTTTGCGGCTCGAGACAGATTTGTTTTTTGTATTTTTGGTCCAATGTGGCTCTTTCAACATTGTGTTGCCGACCCCTGCTCCAGGATATCACGGTCGCGCCAATCCATGCAAATTCAACCAATCCCCGCTATATATAATATAATAATGTTTAAATATCATCTCCTTATTGCTAAAAGAGCTCAACGGTCGTCCTCTCGCATAGCTCAGACCTGTTTCTGGTTCCTGTGTACGACGCTAAGCCTTCTGGGTAATGCTGTATATGAACATTTTGCAACACACTGGCGTCTAACTTCCTCGTTTACATGTATTGTATATATTTATTTAATTTAATTATTTAATCTTTACTTATCCAAACACGTTTTAAACATAAAACATGCGCAGGGAGTGTCTGCCACTTGTAGACGACAGAGCAGACATGAGACAATAAGGAAGCCTTTGGTGGTGTTTCTTCTTGTAATTACAAATAATTAAATGTTTTTTTTCCACTAATTGCCACAATGTATGTTCACTATTTTATTTAAGGCCAAAATTGTTCTTTGATTGCAATAAGAAACGTATGTTTAATGTACCCTAAATTGTTTAGTTAAAACAAAAAGCCAATAATGACATTTTTATGGTGCCCTTTATTTAGAAGAGTTGTAAGTCAAGATCTATATTCCTTTCTTTTTCCTTTTCTTTAATGTCAATAAGGATACAGTGTTATGCAGAGGAGGACTTATAACAATTTTAAAGACAAATGATACAATTTATAGTCGGATTTCTGTGTAAGTATATTATGATATACTGAATATATATATATATATATATATATATATATATATATATATATATATATATATATATATATATATATATATATATATATATATATATATATATATATATATATATATATATATATATATATATATTAGGGCTGCAACTAACGATTAATTTGATAATCGATTAATCTGTCGATTATTACTTCGATTAATTATCGGATAAAAGAGACAAACTACATTTTTATCCTTTCAAGTATTTTATTGGGAAAAAAACAGCATACTGGCACCATACTTATTTTGATTATTGTTTCTCAGCTGTTTGTAAATGTTGCAGTTTATAAAGGTTTATAAAAAATAAAAAATAAATAAATATATATATATATATATATATATATATATATATATATATATATATATATATATATATATATATATATATATATATATATATATATATATATATATATATATATATATATATATAAAGAAGCCTCTGCGCATGCGCATAGCATGGATCCAACGAATTGATGACTAAATTAATCGCCAACTATTTTGATAATCGATTTAATCGATTAGTTGTTGCAGCCCTAATACATATATATATATATATATATATATATATATATATATATATATATATATATATATATATATATATATATATATATATATATATATATATATATATATATATATATATATATATATATATATATATATATGTATATATATATATATATATATATATATATATATATATATATATATATATATATATATATATATATATATATATATATATATATATATATATATATATATATATATATATATATATATATATTTATATATATATATATATATATAGATTGTATTATATGGTGTATTATCCAATAAATAATTACATTTATTTACATATTTATTTTGAACGGTACTATCCGGCCACTGTAGTCGATGTCACCTGCTGTCAGTGCAGTATATCCTCCCGAGAACCAGTAAAAATCTTATTTTTTCTCTAGAATGAGTAATTTGGCAAAATAAATCAATCAAAAGCAAAAGGTCCATTGCGGGTTCTCTGAAGGACATGCTCTTTTAAAGACCTACTGCAAAAAACAAAAGAAACAGGAGAGAACAAAAATTCTAGATGTGTTTTTCTTCTTTATTATGCTTTAAAAGACTCCATCATCATCATAAAAGACGCCATGAGAACACAAAACTCGGTGAAGTCGATAACGCCATCCCCATTGATTGGAATCCAGAGAATCAAAGAAGTCCTTCTTCTTGTCGGCGTCCTTGACCTACGCAAGTAAAAAACAGAAAGTCAAAAGCCGAAAATGGTTTAAGCATTGTGATGTGTTCTTTTTTCTTCTTTTCTCACATCCATGCAGCAGTCTTTGCGAAGCATTTCAGCAAAATCTCCCTTGGTTATAGTTTTGGGGTCTCCACTTTTCTTTGCATGCTCATAGAAGCATTCCTGGAGCAGGACCATTCCACATATTAGCTTCGGTGGTGACTGGGACATGTTGGCTGTCAATAAAAAGCATAGCTCACTCCACTGCAGTTAGAAAGTAACACGCTTTTGAAGAGCGCGGTTTATTCTATACATAAATACATATTTTAAAGAATTTTGGAATGAATCTCCTGCACTTACCAAAGTCGTCTGGATTTCAGTGTCGTTCAAGATGCCGCTGCAAATGTCAATGGAAGACAGCAAGAGTGCACCGCTCAGACCTCTTATATTGCACATGAGGACACACCCTCACCCGGGACACCGCCTCACCTGATACTTGTGAAACACGTGACTTGTTGTTCCGCGTTGAGCATGAATCACAAGACCCAACCTGTGCAGGGTGTTATGTAAACTAAGGTTGGGTCTCTCCAGGCAGACTACGCCTATGCGTATAGGGCCTCTGCTTCCAACAAACGCCGCACGTTGAGTATTAACGCCACGTCCAAATGAGCGAGGAGACTTTTAGAAGGCGTTGAAACGCACGTGTGCTGCATGATCAAAAACGATCACTGTTCTGCATACACAGCAGGGGACTGCATGGCAATTTTAGCCATGACGTCATTTCCGAAGGCGGCACTGAAGGGAACATGGCGAGCAACAGCAAGAAAAGGGCATATCAAGCTCTATTTTTATTATTATTATTTTTTGTTGTTGTAATTTTTTTTTTTTTTTTTTTTGAACCATTGGCGTTGTTAGGCCTATTTTAGGGGGGCTCAAGCCCCCCTAAAATGTTCTTAAGCCCCCCTAAACAATTTGGTGTTAAAAAAAAAATAAAAATGTTACAAATACATGCCGACATATTTATTATAAAGTGGCCCGAATATGAGTTTAAATAAATAATAATATAACCCGTCATTATTCACTCCGTTTCCCCTCACTTCATAGCGTAAGATAGAGAGCCCCTTTAGTGCGTCGGTATCCAATCCATTCCACTTGTTCATAGAGAAAATGCCCACATCACTCAAAATCCAGTCCGCATTTTCTCTGCGACCTTCCTTGCGGTCCTGCAGGTGTACGAAGCACATTAGCACACAGCACTGCAGAACAAGAACCTTGTGTCTGCAATTGTAAATAATTTAGTTTTTAAGTTTTGTGTTTCTTGTAAAATCTATATACAGTTAAAATATTGAAAAAACCATCATTAAATATATTTGTTTTATTGTATTGTTACATTAATAGCTGTTGTATTATTATAGGATGGCTTGTTAAACATTTCATAGGATTTTCAGAGGGTGGAAAAACCAAGACATTTAATATAAAATGTAAAATGAATAAATACATAAAAAGAAAAAGAAAGAAAATGGTTAAAAGCCATCGTCCCGGGGAGCATTTAATTTCGTCCCGTGCATTTTTTTTACCGTCCCCGTGACGACGGGACTACGTTGATCTCAAGCCCTGGAAGTTACATTTTATTCTTTGCATTATTTGTTTCAGCATTGCACTTTGAAGATGGTCCCTCAGCTCTTTGACAGCTTTGGCTCTTTTTCAGATCAGCAGACAGTCGGACTCTAAGTCTTTCTTATTTACAGTATATATAAAAGTTTCTCATTTCTATTCAGACTTCCATATATATTTAATTTCCTTAACGGCTTGCCATAATATATATATATATATATATATATATATATATATATATATATATATATATATATATATATATATATATATATATATATATATATATATATATATATATATATATATATATATATATATATATATATATATATATATATATACATATATATATATATATATATATATATATATATATATATATATATATATATATATATATATATATATATATATATATATATATATATATATATATATATATATATATATATATATATATATATATATATATATATATATATATATATATATATATATATATATATATATATATATATATATATATATATATATATATATATATATATATATATATATATATATATATATATATATATATATATATATATATATTATATACAAGCCAAATTATCCCGATCCAGATATTACTTTAATTCAAGTAATTAAGTAATATTTCCAGGGCTTGAATTTACAACCATTTTAGTCACATATGTGCCCAAATGTAATCTGTGCAACTTCAAAATATTTGAGAACAAACAATTATTGTATTGTGAGCTAAAGTGGTGGCATTAGCCTCTAATTTGTGAATTAATAACACAGAGGCTAATGCCATGACTTTCATTGTGTTTCAGTGTATCTTGAAGGATCATGCAAGTAATTGTTTCTTGTTGATGCTGTAAACAAAATGTCACTGTGCAAACCCATGTTTGTTGTTGTACTGAACACACATTGAAAATAAACCCACTGAAATAATAATAATAACAATGATTAATTTCTAAATCTTTGTAAGCCGTTTGTGAAGTTTTGTGCTAGTGCGCTACGTTCGCTCGCATCCTGTGCATCTCCTGGGGGCTAAGCCCCCCCTGTCCTTAAAAGCTAGTGATGCACCTGGTTTGAACTATTAAATGAACCTCAAATATTGGACACAAGCTTGTCAAGCTTATGAGATGCGATGCGATGCAAGTAAAAGTACCACTGATAGTCACTAGGTGTGGTGAAATTACTCACTGCATTCGACCCATCCCCTTGTTCCACCTCCTGGGAGGTGAGGGGACCAGTGAGCAGCAGTGGAGGCAGCGCTCGGGAAGCCCCAATTCCAACCCTTGATGCTGACTGAGTGCCAAGCAGGGAGGTAATGGGTCCCATTTTATAGTCTTTGGTATGACTCGGCCGGGGTTTGAACTCACGACCTACCGATCTCAGGGCGGACACTCCAACCACAAGGCCACTGAGCAAGCGTAAGCCACTTTGGAACTATTGTTCATTTTTAAATGTTTTTAAAATGGCTGTGATGATAGTGTAAATGAGGGATTTCTAATCACTGCTATGTTGGAATTTTTATTAATATTGATACTGTTGTTGATATTATTCCTTTTTGTTTGACAACTTTTGGATTGTTTTGTGTCATGTTTGTGTGTCTTCTCAATTGCTCTGTTGATTGATATTCTGAATGTTGCTGTGCCGGGTTTGGTTTTAGTATTGTAATTGTATTATTATGGTAGTATGGGGACGGCGTGGTGAAGTTGGGAGAGTGGCCGTGCCAGCAATCTGAGGTTTACTGGTTCAATCCCCACCTTCTACCATCCTAGTCACGTCCGTTGTGTCCTTGAGCAAGACACTTCACCCTTGCTCCTGATGGGCCTGGTTAGCGCCGTGCATGGCAGCTCCCGCCATCAGTGTGTGAATGTGTGTGTGTGAATGGGTGAATGTGGAAATAGTGTCAAAGCGCTTTGAGTTCCTTAAAATGGTAGAAAAGCGCTATACAAGTACAACCCATTTAGTATTGTGTATGATTTTGTTGGACTGATTAATTAAAAAAAAGCCCTCTTTTTGTCAATGTAGTGCGAAAGTATAAGCATATTCGCGCTTAAAAATGCAGTAAGTGCTTCCATTATGTTGAAAGCCGGCGTTGATTGCAATCAAACTTTTTAAGGGGGAAAGTTATGGTATCATTAGACTGAGGACAATCCTGACTCCTCCCTAAAGCTGTACGCACACTTAAGACAGAGTTTTGAATCTCATACTAGTGATGTGCGATATTTTCTTTCCAATCCGATACCAAGTAAAATTCAGGCTGATATAGGGCAGGCCCAGGGGCCATTTGCGGCCCGCAGCTAATTGTTTACCGGCCCGCCACACATTCTGCAAAAATTGCAAAATTGATAATATTGCAAAAATTTTAAAAAACATTTAAAAAAAGTGGAATGAGGTGAAATCTAACAAGAAAAAGTTGCAATGTTGACACAAAGCTGCCATGCAGGCTGTTTTTTTTCTTTTGTCTTTATTTTTATTTTTTTTGCCATTGCTAAAAAAAAAAAAGACTAAAAATCTATGTTTTAATGAACTTAAAAAATATCACTTTAAAATGTTTTATGTGGAAAAAATATTGCATATATTGTGTGGTTGCCATATAAAAACATCAAAGTTTTATTTGACAAAAGAGCATAAAACAAACAAAATAATAGTTCAAACGTAAAATCGACAGATATATCTGAAGTTGATCTCGTAATTTAAGTGTTAAAAGTAAAAAAAAACTAATAAAAATGTATCACTTTATGAGTGGGGGACCTTTGGGATCCCAAATATATTTAGTAGGATTTTATTTAACTTTTCACTGTGATTACTCAAAAATATTAAAGACTAAAATCAATGGTGTCCTGCATTATTGATCTTTTAAGAATCTAATTACTAAATACTGCATATTTCAGTTTTACTATAAAAACAAAGTTGTCTTTGACAGAAAACCTTTTTTTTTTTTTACTTTATATCAACCTCAAGTTGATATAGAGATTTACTGTAAGCGTTAAATAAAAAATAATAATAATAATTTGACTTATTTTTGACAGTTTAATGACTGAGACCCTTTATAGTCCCCGGGGGCCCTAAAGGTAAAAAAAATCCATATATTTTGTTAAGGTTTGAAAATGAAAAATATCAAAATAGCCCCCGCATGCTTAAATTTTTCCGTGTACGGCCCTCAGTGGAAAAAGATTGGACACCCCTGATATAGGGGATACCGATCCGATACCGATATTTTGTGCAAATATAAGTAACGGTAGGGATGAATCAAAAAACGGTTCTTATTCAGAACCGGTTACCAGTGTATCAATTCTTTGGATTCGCTTGCCATTTTTTCAAACGGTTCCCTTATCGATTCTTCCGGGTGGGGATGATGTCATTACACAACGTGCGTAGTGACGTCAGAGCGCGAAATGGCGATGCCCGTGTGGCAGACTTTTGAATGGTCTCTTTGATGAAAAACTTTGACACTCCACTTCTGAGACCCTGTCTACATTAAGCAGGAAATAACTTATTAAACGAATAATTATTCAGCCTAAGCCCCGTTTCAGCCACACTAAATCATCGTTTAAGGTTCCCCTCCTTGGATAATTTTTTACACGGGTAAGTGCGCCGTGTATTTCTGAATCTCCGGCTCTTAGCTTGGTATGGACTCATTGATCGTTTACAATCTGAGTTCGGAGAGGAAGTGACTGCAGAAAGACCGCGCCCCACACAGGAAGTGACGTCAGAAAGAACGTGCCACAGCCAGCTTCATAATAAAGCGGTTTCGTAACTCGGAAGTAACCACTGGAAATATGGAGGCGAGTCATCCAGACATGCCGTGTTTCTCCTTCCGTCTGTACAGATGCTTGTGTAAATCACACATGAATACCTTAAGAGAAAGCGTTTGCAGCTATTTCGGATACAACACTTCTCAGACAGCAAGAGAACTTTCGAATGTCCAGGTCAGCTGTGATTCTACTTACCAAAAATCTTTGTCCATTTGTCGAAGGAGAGACAACGAGAATGCGGGCTCCCATCATGGATGTGATAAAAAAAAAAAAAAGGTAGCATGTGCTTTGTATTACCTGGCCGTCGAGGCAAGACTACAGAAAACAGCAAATGCTTTTGGACTGGCAAAGCAGACTGTATCAGTTATTGTCCGCCATGTCTAAGTCTAGAGTATATAAAGTCCCCAAAAAACGAATGGGCAATGAAGGTGAAGGCAAAAGAGTGAGGAGTGTCCTGACCAGATATCTAGATCCCTAAATTGATTGATGTAAAATGTTCTTTATCACATTGTTTACTTTCACATGCTCATTAAATATATGATTAATTTATTATGTCTCAGGTGTGATTCACTACAATAGGGCCCCACAGCACACTGGATTCCAGTTAATTGAAATACCACAACACTGGATATTGTTCAGATAAGTTAAATTTAAGAACTTGAGCACAAAGCAACACTGGAGGTGACTATGACGTGCGCATTTTTCGCGCATGCGTACTAGGTTGGTTGCGCCGGCGGATGGAGGGGGGCGGGGGTCTTAAACGACCATTGTGTGTGTGTGGACAATGATAAGGTTAGGTGACAACTGGACGGAACCAAAGAAAAATATGTGCATACATATTATTTTGCCCAAAAGAACAAGCAGGATTTGAGAAGGTTCACACACAGACAAAAAAAATTTAAATTTTGAAAAGCACTTTTTCACTCAGCTACACCCGGGTGCAGCAAACACTCTTCAGTTGACTATATTTGACAAGAAAAGATTGCTACAGCGCTACTTGTAACAATTATAAGGCTGCTCTTTCATCAAGAGGAGGACATGAGAGCAATATGCTGAAACATTTGAACACAGCATGCAATAATTATAAATGAAAGTGGCCAGCTTGTCATTTGAATGCAACAGGTACTAACTAACACCTCCTATCATGTTAGCGCTATTATTTGTTACATTGAAATGAATCTCTTCTCATTTAGATGTGCATGACGAGAGACTGATTCTGGCTGGCTCCAAGGCGGGCAGTTCCCGCTCCAGCGACTATGTCTGTGGTCAAAAGTTTGCATTTTCGGTAGGTGCATGTTTTCCTGCAACTTCTGTCATTATATTATACAGGTGAAACTCATAAAATTAGAATATGGTGTAAAAGTCCACTCATGTCGGCAAATAACTTCAAATTTGAAACTAAAATGTGAAGTGGGGTATGTCAAGCCTTTATTTGTTATAATTCTGATCATCATGGCTACCCACTCAGTGGCCTAGTGGTTAGAGTGTCTGCCCTGAGATCGGTAGGTTGTGAGTTCAAACCCCGGCCGAGTCATACCAAAGACTATGAAAACGGGACCCATTACCTCCCTGCTTGGCACTCAGCATCAAGGGTTGGAATTGGGGGTTAAATCGCCAAAAATGATTCCCGGGCACTGCTCCCCTCACCTCCCACGGGGTTATCTAGGGTCAAATGCAGAGAGTAATTTCGCCACACCTATTGTGTGTGTGACAATCATTGGTACTTTAACTTTAATTTACAGTTTTTCAAATCTTGCATTTTCTGAGACTTTCAAGTCAAAATTTTCATAAACTGTAAGCTATAATCATCAACATTATACCCAATACAGGCTTGACATATCTCATGTTGCATGTAATAAGTTAATATCACATGTTACTAAATGTTACATTCTCGTGTAATTTGCACATGATTAAATTCTATAGAAGAATTTCAATTTCTTATATATTTTATACACATTTTTTTTTTTTTCTCCTATGCTATGTATGTGCCTCCTGATACCTCACTGTAGGCTTTGTAAGGTAATGTTACCTCTAAACTAGACTAAATGCTAATGCTAATCAACCTTTTGTTTCTGTTTTTTCTCCAAATAAGAATCGATAAGACAACCGTTAAGGAACCGAATGGTTAAGCAGAATTGTAATTGGAATCGGAACCGGAAAAATCTTATTAATTCCCATCCCTACTGTCTAAAATGTTCAAAGTTGTGTATTTTCAAAAGTAACATTTCCATCTAAAAAACACCAGTAAAAATGTAAGAAAAAAATAGCCAACAATCGGAATGTAAAAAAAGCTGACTTTTTAAAACTAATAATTAATAATGATATATATTACTTAAATTATAAACAAAGTTTAGTTAGTTAATTTAAACAAATATATACTAACGTTTAAATTAATTAGAAAAAAATACCACAACCATAATAAAGACTGTTAAATGTGAAACTGAACATTAATATTTTCGGACAGGCAGAATTTTTGGCACACTAGATTGTGCAGTTACACAATTGTATTATTATATTTTTTATTCTATTCTTACATGGGGGAAAAAACAATAGCAAAAATGTATGAAAAAAGAGCAAAAAAAAATTGGTATGTAATGAGAAAAAGCTGAAATGTACTAATAATTATTAATAACATACATGGTCACCTATATAAATAGCTGAAACAATATCTGTTTTTAGCATTTTTTTTTTTTACAAAAAAATGTCAATATGGTTCCCGCATACTTTGACGTTGCATTATCCCGCCCTTGGTGGAAAAAGTTTGGACACCCCTGAACTAAAGTATCAAAAGTCAATTTGATTTGAGGATTGATATTACAGCATAAAGATCTGTTATCGGTGGTATCGATATTTAGTATCGATCTGCACATTACTATCTCATACCCTGATTTTTCAAAAGTGTGTGATTTTAAAACGGTCATATTATGATTTTTTTTGTTTTACATTTAAAACACTTCCTTGTGGGCTACATAAAATGCTATTGTGTTTTTTTGGTCAAAATGTTGCATAGATGATGTTTTACAGATCGCTTTCAAGCCGCTTTCTGACCTTCAGGATGCGCCGTTTTGTGGGCGGTCTCATTTACGTGCCTCCACCTCAACTGCATCTTCTCCACGTTATAGTTTTTAGCGCTTCCATAGCCAGTCTACCAACAGGTTATGTTTGCACTATACGTTACTTTGTTTTAGAAATGTCCGAGCAAGTCTGCTCCACAACAAGAGGATGAAGAAAGAGAAGCTTATTGATTAAAGCGCCAGGCTACAATGGCGGACCCCCACAAAGCATTTTGGGTAAATCTCTACCAGATACAATTGGGAAAAACGTCACCAAATGGGAAAATTCCAAATGGCTTGTGTGCAAAATTGTTTTATAAATATCATCACCATGCCTCTATAGTTTGATTTAAAAAGTCCAGAGTTTACACAGATTACAAATATGCAACAGCCGGTACCAAAAGGTAAGAAAATTTGGTTTTGCATAAAAGGGCCCCTTTAAGGACAAAATAATACGTTTTGGTGTGGGCAAGATTAGGAACTGACTGAGTTGCTTGCAGCGTGACCCCCAAGATGCAGAGACGACCGGCGGAATTAAGGTGAAAAGTATATTTAATGAATGCAACTGGAAACTAGTGCAGCTCGGGAGTGCACAAAAAAGGCTATGCCTGACGTGGTGGCAAAAATGTTTAGATGTTTAGATAACATGACCGTAGCAAGTGCACAAAACACAACAAAACGTGTTCAAAGGACAGGGCTGCCATATAAAGAACCACTCTGATTGACAACCAGGAACAGGTATGTCCTGATTGCCTATCTGCACTCAGTGGCAGACAAGGCAAATGCCACACATGAAGTGGAAACTCTGCAATGCAAATAACACCAAAACAGTAAAATAGTAAACCATGAAGAGTCATGACACAAGTAGCCAAGACGCGTATACAAGTTTTTAACGTACCCATGTCCGTGTGGACATAGCCTAAGTCAGCCCAAGAGAAGAGTAATCAGACACCTTGGGGACTTGATGACAAGGCGCATACAGACAAGGAGTCATTAAAAAAAACCATCTACCGAAATATCTGGTCTATAAGTCTATTTTTCCATTCCGCGTTGAACTTTTCATGAGCTTAACATGCCGCCAGTACATTTATCCTAGTCATATCAAATACCCCGCCTTCCGCCCGAATGCAGCTGAGATAGGCTCCAGCACCCCCTGCAACCCTGAAAGGGACAAGCGGTAGAAAATGGATGGATGGATATCAAATCAATTGGTCACATTAAATCAAACGCCATTTAGTACGTTAAGGACTCACCCTCGTTATGGAGAAGAAATGACAAAATGCACTCGATGCAGCCCCAAAGCCTAAGGCCAAAAATGAAATGTAAATCCACCACCACTAACGCCGAAGACGACGACTTTAGCCGTTTCAGCGAGCAGAACGAAGAGAAGGACGCAGACCGAGCTCAGAGTTCTCCGGTTGACAAACTTTTAGATGGCTCCAAATATGCTTCTGTGTGAGAACCATGTCTATGTGTGCGAACGCTTCATTCATTAATTTTGTGTCCTGCTGGCGGCCATTTTGTGCTTGCTCGTATTGAAGAGATTGAGGAAGCAGACAAGTTTTTAGTTGTGATGAGAACTTTTTCGGAAAAAGATGCTAAAGCGGGCTTATTTCATAGCCGCGGAGAATAATACTGTTCTTCTTGTTCAGCGGCACCTCTTCCAAGAGCACAAATACACACACGGCCCCTCCTCCCACCCCTTCCCTTCTCCCCCTCTGCTTTTTTCTCCTGTCGTGAGCTGCTCCTTTGCAGATGTTAATATACTGTAAGTGGATTTTACTTTTTAAAATGTTTATCATTGGAATATGGTTGTTAATGTTAAGGATCTTTGTGATTTTTGATTGTTTGTGAGGGCATCAATGGGACTTCTGTGTGTCTGAGTGATGGCAGAGCAGAGGATAGAGCACAGTTGAGCTTGCCGTTGTTGTTGTTTTTTGCGTATTAATACAGAGATAGTTAATTCATCACCTCCGGTTATGTTTGTTTGATATACAGTACTGTATAGCACTTCATATTGTGCTAAAAGTGTACAAATCTTAACTAAAATAGGGACTTTTGTCAAGGCTGGAACCAATTATTTATATTTACATTGTTTCCTATAGAGAAATTTGCTTCACAATACAAACTTGTTTGTTTACGAACCCTGTTCAAAAACCAACTAAATTCGTAAATTGTGATTCCACTATACAAAATAATATTTGTCAAAATTAGGTGGGTGCGGTTTAACAACACATTATGCAATAATGATGTATTATGTAACTTTGCCACCTTAATATTTAATAATGCCACATTTTGTAACAATCTGGCCCATTTTGTAATAAAATTCTAGAACACATTTTTGTAATAAACTTGCTATAATTGACGATAAATTACAAAATGTGGGTGCTGCATTTTTTAAAGTAAAATGTAACAATGTGGGGCATCAAATTAATTGGAACAAACTATCATAGCAACAAAAAACATTTAATCTCCATTCGAATTCCTTTTAAGAACCTAGTAGGATGTTCCATTGGTCAAACATTAATTAAATATACATTTAATTATTTTAATGGAGAATATGATTGCAAGCTAGAGAAAAAAGTTACACTAATGAAATATAACTGACATGAAAATGAGCAGTGCATTGAAATGTTGGAAGACATCCACATCATGCAATATTATGTTCTACTAATACTATACTATACATTATTATTTGAGTTAAAACCCTTACTCAAATATGAAAAAAAAAAAAAAAAAAATGTATTCCATCAATAAACAATTGTATGTTGATGTTGTTTTTCCTAAACATTTCACATGTTATTAAAATAAAGTGCAGGACCTGCCTTTTGTAATAACTTTTGCAATACAAGTTATCAAATCCAAAATATTCAAACTCAAGGATTTGGTGCATTTGCAAACAGCTAAAATTGTGTACAAAGCAAACTGTAATCTGCTACCCAACAATTATTCTCAACAAAAGAGTAGATACACTGCATAACCTTTGAAAAAAATGTAAATTAAAACATTTGTACACATGTACAACACTTAAGACCTTTAGCATATCAATATGTTGGATTAAATTATGGAATAGATTACGGATTACGCAAATAAATCAAACAATGTACAAATATAATCCAATTTAAGAAACTGTTTAAAGCTTTCTGTTAGGTTCTGTTGGTCTTCAACCCCAGGATGCAGAGATGGCAGGCGTAGCGCAGACTTTAATGTCAAAAGGAAGTAGTGCAACTGGGAAGTGCACATGCAGGGAACATGCAATTGAAAACAGGAAAAAAATGATCGTGCACTGTGTGCAGGGCAGGCTGGTTTATAAAGAAGTCTGATTGGCAACCTGGAACAAGTGTGCTCAGATTGCCAATCACCGACAGGTGTGAGAGGATAGCGCTGGGACCAAAGTAATGAGGCAAACAGGAAGTACCACTGAAAATAAGAGCACTGGAAATGAAACAATATCAAACACAGTAAAGAAAATAAACAAAGTCCAAACCTGTCATGACATTCGTGACATGTTCACGCTTTGTACTCCTTTTCAGACATGATGTAAACTGTGATGTATCATATTGTAATTGTATGCAGGTTTGGAATAAAATAACACCATGACCATAACCATACAGTCGCGATCAAAAGTTTACATACACTTGGGTATTGTGGCCAATCAGCTCAATTTGTGTTTCATCTGACCACAGAACTTTCCTCCAGAAGCTCTTATCTTTGTCCATGTGATGTCAGATGAAACCAAAAGTGAGCTGCTTGGCCACAATACCCAGCAATATGTTTGGAGGAGAAAAGGTGAGGCCTTTAATCCCAGGAATTCAGAGGTTGGGTCTTGGGCGCAGTTGGGTGTTCCAACAGGACAATGACCCCAAACACACGTCAAAAGTGGTAAAGGATTGGCTGAATCAGGCTAGAATTAAGGTTTTAGAATGGCCTTCCCAAAGTCCTGACTTGTGTGGACAAAGCTGAAGAAACAAGTCCATGTCAGAAAACTCAACAAATTTAGCTGAACTGCGCCAATTATGTCAAGAGGAGTGGTCAAAAATTCAACCAGAAGCTTGTGGATGGCTACCAAAAGTGCCTTATTGCAGTGAAACTTGTCAAGGGACATGTAACCAAATATTAACATTGCTGTATGTATACTTTTGACCCAGCAGATTTGGTCACATTTTCAGTAGACCCATAATAAATTCATAAAAGAACCAAACTTGATGAATGTTTTTTGTGACCAACAAGTATGTGCTCCAATCACTCTATCACCAAAAAATAAGTTGTAGAAATTATTGGAAACTCAAGACAGCCATGACATTATGTTCTTTACAAGTTTATGTAAACTTTTGATCGCGACTGTATGTAACATGTTATTACAAACTGTGTCAAAGTTCATTCCAAAATGCATTCAGTAATTTTATTACAAAATGCGGTAGAGTCGTACGATATGTGGCGTTGTCAGGTAATGAAGTGAAACTGTTTTACATTATTATATAATGCACCATTATTACATAATGTGTTGTTATTTGGGGCTTGCAAATAACTGAAATTACATATTACATATAGTTATGGTTATGGTGTTAAATTACGGAAATTAAGTTTTTCGGACTATAAAGTGCACTTAAAATCCTTTCATTTTCTCAAAATTTGACAGTGCGCCTTATAACCCGGTGCGCCTAATGTACATATTAATTCTGATTGTGCTCACCGACCTTCAAGCAATTGTATTTGGTACATGGTGTAATAATAAGTGTGACCAGTAGATGGCAGGCACACATAAGCAATACGCGTGGACTGCAGGTTGACGCCTGTTCAATAAATGCCGCTGGCAAGCCTACAACTTGGATGTTTCATTGAGAATATAGAACATTACACAAAAATGTTTTAGTATGACTTTGGTAAGCTAGAAGCCGCACCGCTTGATGAATTGTCGGCGCATTACGGCTACCGTAGTTAGACGTACTGTGCTTCAACATGCGGGTATTGTTAGGGTGTGTGTATAAGGACCATAAAATGGCATCTACTAGGAGACATATTATTTGGCGTTTTGTTTCCCAATATTATGGAAAACCAACTTTTCTTACCTATTGGTACCTGCTGATGTATATTTGGGATCTGCATAAGTCATGAAAATGTGTGCTCGCCCGCCATTGAATTCAATAAACTCCTTCTTTTTCTCTATTCTCTTATTGTGGGGCATTCATCCTCCGCTGTTGCCATTTCCAATTTAAAGTAGCGTATAGTTGTAACTTATATCTGTCAGTAGACTCGCAATGGAAGCGCTAAAAAATACCGGTACAACAAAAATGACGGGGTGGAGAAGCTGTCGAAGTTGAGGCATGTAAATAAGAAAGCCCACAAAACGCTGCATCCTGAAGCGAGTTGTCAACATTTTAAGTTAAAGTACCAATAATTGTCACACACACACTACGTGTGGTGAAATTATTCTCTGCATTTGACCCATCACCCTTGATCACCCCCTGGGAGGTAAGGGGAGCAGTGAGCAGCAGCGGTGGCCACGCCCGGGAATCATTTTTGGTGATTTAACCCCCAATTCCAACCCTTGATGCTGAGTGCCAAGCACGGAGGTAATGGGGCCCATTTTTATAGTCTCTGGTATGACTCAGCCGGGGTTTGAACTCACGACTTACCGATCTCAGGGTGGACACTCTAAGACCAAAGAGCCACCATTACATGTTATGGAGACCACAAGGAAGTGTTTTAAATGTAGAAAAAAACATCATTATATGACCCCTTTAAAATGCGCCTTATAATCCGGTGCGCCCAATTTGGCCATTTCTTTAAAAATATCAATATACTAAATTAAAGTACAATATATAAAAAAAAAAAACAATACGTATTTCCTCTTGAGAGTTCGCCTATGCAGTTGACTTTTTGTGTGTTTTTTTTTTTTTTTTACAGAATTTCAGAAAACTACAACCCCGTAATGCAAAACACAAATGTCCACTGCAGAGAATGCTGGCTCTTAGAATAATTTATTTGTTTAAAAAAAAAATCAAACCTCAAATAAAATAGTTCTGGAAAAAAAAAAAAAAGATCAAAGAATTGAAAGTACTGCCACCTCTGGAGGACTCAGCAGTCATCTTCAGCTTCCTGAACAGAGCAAAGACAAATGACTGAATACCCGACAGCAACTGCTGCCTTTGGCAGGAGGTATTAAGCAGCAAAGTCTAGAGCAAACAGAACAACAGTTTCCACCCTACGGCCATATTTGTCTTTGCCACGGACACACCTAGTAGGGCTAAAGGACTAAATAACTGCACCTTGTCCATTCTCATGCTTTTGTCTTTGTCCGTTTGCCAAGTTCACTGGGAACATCTAGTGTTCCCATGCAAGAGACGCAGGGTTTTCAATCGTGTGCTTCTCCTTGGTGTGCCTCCCTTCGTTATTAGCAGGGCTGCACTAAATTTGCTCACGGAGCAAACGTGTGTCCACTGTATGTTGCGACTTAATTTGCACTGAGGATGCCTGTACCAAAAAAAACGAGATTACAAATATGTATGTAAAAAGTGCTGTTCAACAGAACTCCAATACTTTACAATTTAATAAAGATTTATGAAGGATTATTAGTTTGTTTTATATTTAGACATAATTCAGAGCCATTCATATCGCGCCTTAAAACTAATTTTATATACTCTAGCTTTTAAATATACTCTGTTTTAGATCAGTTGACCCGCCGCTTCTCTTCCCCCCCTGCTTGGAGATGTTACCTGGTGGCCACAGATAATCCCTGGATAGGTACCAGTCTGGACAAGGCGCCAGCTGTTCCAAGTCATGACCCGGTGTGGAGCGCTCCTCTATGACATGGATGAAGACCGACCATGACCCTCTGCTCGCCCAGTTATTATCATGAATAATGCAATAACTGTGCCCACTTGGCATCCATTGCAGCCGGTCACTCAGGAAGGTGGTGCCCGCATCAGCGGCCCGTTCCAAAAGTTTCAGCTTCATCCCATTCTTGGTTTTGAGTTTTTCCTTGCCCGAATGTGGGTTTCAGATCAAGGGATTTCATTGTGGTTTTTGCAGCCCTTTGAGGCAGTTGTGATTAAGGGCTATATAAATGAACGTTGATTGATTTAGTTGATTATAGAGATCTACAGATTCCATGATCAAAGAATTGTACGTAAGTGTGATTTATTTGGATGCGTCAGACATATTCTGTAACCCTCGGAGAAAAGGAAACAGGTCGGGTGTTGTTATAGCAAACATAATATTTCAATTGTACTCGTCTCTACTAGAAAGGGAACTTTTAGAGGGGTCATATTATGATCTTTTTCTACATTTAAAATAATTCTTTGTGGTCTACATAACATCTAATGGTGGTTCTTTTTCTCAAAATCTTGCATAGTTTAAACAAGGTTGTTTTTTTTAAAACAGTCAAATTGATGCACTTTAAATATTTCTGTTACATATTGATAAGGATACTATGTTATGCAGAGGTGTACTTATAACAATTTTATAGACAAATAATACTACTACTATAGTGTAAGTGGTGCAAAATGTTCACTTCTTCCTAGAGGTGGCGTAACAGAAAATAATTGCAAATCAATTTCAATGGTTTAGTGCAGGGGTTTCCACAATTTACGGGCCGCGGGCCGGATACGGCCCACCAGCGTCCAAAATCCAGCCCGCAAGAAGTCCCAACTTGAAAAAAAATAAAATATTAATTATAAAAAAAACATTAAAAAAATAAAAATAAAAATAATATATATATATATATATATATATATATATATATATATATATATATATATATATATATATATATATATATATATATATATATATATATATATATATATATATATATATATATATATATTTTTTTTTTTTTAAATTATTATTTGTCCTTTCTAATCCATTTTGTACCACTTGTTACTCTCAGTGTCTCCTAGCCACTCAGGCAAATCATCGCGCTCGGAATATATATATATATCCATCCATCCATTTTCTACCGCTTATTCCCTTCGGGGTCGCAGGGGGCGCTGGAGCCTATCTCAGCTACAATCGGGCGGAAGGCGGGGTACACCCTGGACAAGTCGCCACCTCATCGCAGGGCCTATATATATATATATATATATATATATATATATATATATATATATATATATATATATATATATATATATATATATATATATATATATATATATATAAGTACAGCCTGGCCCCTGGCCAAATTTTTTTAACCCAATGCGGCCCCCGAGTCAAAAAGTTTGGGGTTTAGTACATCATGCACCATATTGTTACATTTTATTTAAAAAAAAAAAAAAATGCAGCACCCACATTTTGTAATAAGAAAAGCAATATGTAACTTTATTTCAAAATGTGTCAAATTTAATTACAAACTGCGATTAAGATTTGTACTACAAAATGCAGCATTGTTACTTAAAATGTATTTTGTGTTGCACCTTTATTACATAATTCATTGTTTCAGACTCTGTCACAGATACAGTAGCTGCCCGGAGGAGTTGTGTCTTAAAATACTTCCATCCATCCATCCATCCATCCATCCATCTTTCACTTATTTGAAGTTGGGTCGCGGGGGCAGCAGCCTATGCAGAGAAGCCTAGACTTCCCTTTCCCCAGCTACTTTGTCCAGCTCTTCCCGGTGGTATCCCGAGGCGTTCCCAGGCCAGCTGGGAGACATAGTCTCTCAATCGTGTCCCGTGGTCTCCTACCGGTCGGACACATCCTAAACATATGTTCGGGGGCATTCTGACCAGATAATGGACTAGATAATAGACTTCTGCATGATATTAGCTGATGTCAACAGCGCCTCTGTTGCCTGCAATTTTACCCCAATTTGCTTCCTCACGATCATGTCTACTGCACACGATTGACCACATTTTTAACACTCTATTTTTAGTTTTCACTCTGGCACTCCCTAAAGTCAAACCGCTTCTTGAGTCCTGCAGGCACAAACATGACCTCCTGCCACGCCTGTTGGCAAAAATGCAGGTAAAAAGTATTCACACAATGAGTCATGCACATGAGCTGTTCTTTTGTTGAGGGATTCACCTTACACCCCCTTTGCTTGTTTTCGCCTGCAACAGGTTCTCTCCCGCACCTTCGGGCTTGCAGTTTGGTCCTTTCATAATTAAAATGAACTATTGCACACACACCCGACACACCACTGGGAATAGTTATTTTTTAACAAGCGTCATTAACTCCTTTTACCCCGTGTGTGTTCCTGTAGGGTATCTTGGTGTTGAATGTAGACTATGTATTTGTTATGCTGCATACACACTTGCCATTTCAAATGTGTGTACAAGCCCTTCTCTTTTAGATACTAAACGTGCCAATATATTAGGTACACCTGCACAAGTTAATTTAGCAACTACAATGATTGACACTCTAACAGAAGTATTCAATTACAATGTTTATTAAAGGGTATATTCATATACATATAAAACATATGCTATGGTTAAAATGACGCCATCTGGTGGATATTAGTAGAGTATACTTCTTAACTTTTCTGATCTTTGGCCCTAACTTCTCCACTACAAATTTTAACACTGAATTAGTCATCTAAATCAGTGGTCCCCAACCTTTTTGTAGCTGGATCACCGGTCAACGCTTGAAAATTTGTCCCACGGACCGGAGGGGGGGGAATTTTTTTTTTTTTTTTTTTTTTTTCCATAAAGAAATACAATCATGTGTGCTTACGGACTGTATCCCTGCAGACTGTATTGATCTATATTGATATATAATGTATATATATTGTGTTTTTTATGTTGATTTAATTTAAAAAAAAAGTATATATATATATATTTTTTTAAATATATATATATATTTTTTTAATTTGTTGCGCGGCCCGGTACCAATCGGTCGGCCGCGGCCCAGTGGCTGGGGACCACTGATCTAAATGACACATTTTAATCATATTTAATAATAATATATGACATACTTACAGTTTAACAGGACAAACCCTGTGAAATGATATGAGAGCATGTGTTAATCACAAAGATTATTATCAAGGCTTAGGTCAGGCTTATTGCAAAATGATGAAAGACTTGCATACAATTTTGCAGTGCTAAACTAAATACATCCTAACTAAATGAATAATACATAATAAAAACATATAGGGTTTATTATATAAACTCTCAGACAATTTAAGTGCAATTGAAAATACAGCTTCACCACTTTAGTCATAATTGTTGCGCTGAAGTTACGACTTTAGCGCCAGACTTGTTCTGTTTATTTTATATTGTCAAAACTGCCACAAATGGTGGAAACGTGTATTACAACTGAGTACTGCTGTGGCCCATATGGACCACAGCTGAGAAACAGATATTTTTTGGGGTCCCTGAAAGGTTAAGAACGACTGCTGTATACTACAAAACCCAAAACCAGTGAAGTTGGCTCGTTGTGTAATTCGTAAATAAAAACAGAATACAATGATTTGCAAATCCTTTTCAACTTACATTCAATTGAATAGACTGCAAAGACAAGATATTTCATGTTTGAACTGAGAAACAATTTTTTTTTTTTTGCAAATAATCATTAACTTAGAATTTAATGGCAGCAACACATTGCAAAAAGGGGCACGGGGCATTTTTACCACATGGCCTTTCAGTTTATATCCCACTTTGCATAGTAGAGTTTTAACTTGCACTTACAGATGTAGCGACAAACTGTAGTTACTGACAGTGGTTTTCTGAAGTGTTCCTGAGCCCATGTGGTATTATCCTTTACACACTGATGTCGGTTTTTAATGCAGTACCGCCTTAGGGATCGAAGGTCACGGGCATTCAATGTTGGTTTTCAGCCTTGTTGCTTACGTGCAGTGATTTCTCCAGATTCTCTGAACCTTTTCATGATATTACGGACCGTAGATGGTGAAATCCCTAAAATCCTTGCAATAGCTGGTTGAGAAATGTTGTTCTTAACCAATTTGCTCACGCATTTGTTCGCAAAGTGTTGACCCTCGCCCCATTCTTGTTTGTGAATGACTGAGCATTTCATAGAAGCTGCTTTTATACCCAATCATGGCACCCACCTGTTCCCAATTAGCCTGTTCACCTGTGAGATGTTCCAAATAAGTGTTTGATGATCATTCCTCAACTTTCTCAGTCTTTTTTGCCACTTGTGCCAGCTTTTTTGAAACATTTTGCAGGCATCAAATCCCAAATGAGCTAATATTTGCAAAAAATAACATTTTCCAGTTCGGACGTTAAGTATCTTGTCTTTGTAGTCTATTCAATTGAATATAGGTTCAAAAAGTTAACATTAGTTGTTTGTATGTTTTTCTGTCCAGCGCTCTTATTTTTCGTTCCATTTCCTGCGCGCCTCTCTTTTTTTGGGGTCGAGCGCTGGCTCCCTCACCTGTACCTGATTGGCCACCGGGATCATTTTGCCTTGCTTGCTTTGTGCTTTATACACACGCATGCTTGCTCTTTGTGCACTTCCCCGCTGCACATTCTGCGTTCCCCCCCCCCATTAAAATGGCTTATTTTCTGCACTTGGCGAACGTCTCTGCGTACCGGGTCCAGACATACACCGAAACATAACACTATCATTAATGTAAAAGGCAGGGGTTCTTTTTTTTTTCGCCGCCATTTTTAAAAATCTAATTAGTTGCAGGTTAATTACCTCATGTTATGGCCAGAGAAGATTCTTAATTCCATCTGAAAATCACCTGTATTTTATGCAGTAGCGAAGGGAATCATATGGTCCCATTCCTGGGTGGATCTCGCGTAAGAGGTTAATCGTTTTGCACTGCAGTCTGCTGAAAATAATGGAAAGCGCCACTGTGCATAGGAACTGACGCTGTGGTCAAACTTGGAATTGCCACAAAACACATTTCAAGATATTCAAAACACTACTGCCATCTGGTGGCTAAAGTGGATCATGCACCCCCCCAATATATCATGTTTTATGTGTCAGGTAAACCAAGACGAATGAGGGCCATATGAATCCCCTTCCTACTGTAGGTGTGGGTAGGTCTGGGCGAGATAGCTAAAAACTGTATCATGGTATAAGTCTTTTGTATTGGTTGATATCAATCATTGATATTTTTATGACATATCAAAATTAAAGTTAAGAATAAAAATATATGAAATGAAAACATTTTTCAAATGTAACCTTCCTTTGATTCAAATCCCCTGATGACTGACACAGCAGTTGATTCACAAAGATAAGATTTTTCCTCATTGTTTGCGGAACTTTCTTAATCTTTTGGACATATTTTCACAGCAATCTGGCCTTAAGCTTAATTATGATAAATGTAAAATGTTAAGGATCTGAAATCTAAAGGGAACGTCAATTCGAATGGAATACAAAGTGCCTGTTTTGTGGACAGATGGACCAGTTAACATACTTAGTGTTGTTGTCCCAGAGAATCTGGAAGATCTAGGCTCAGTAAATGATGATAATCGACTAAGAAAGCTGGACAAAATTATGCAATTATGGAAAGGGAAATTCTTAACCTTGTATGGTAAAATATCTATTGTCAACTCGTTAATTATTCCTCAATTTATTTATTTGTTTTTGTCATTACCAGCTCCATCACAAAACTTTTTTAAGATTTATGAGCGGAGGGTCTTCGATTTTGTCTGGGACGGCAAACAAGAAAAGATTAAATGAAAGGTTTTGTACAATGAGTATGAATATGGGGGCCTGAAACTTCTCAACCTTGAAGCTATGTGTCTGTATTTAAAAGCATCAATTGTTCCAAAGATGTATTTAAACAAAACACTGAGTGGTACACAAGTGTCCTGTTGGACAAAAACATGTACTGTATGAAAATAAATTGTATCCTTTTTTACAAGTGATCCCCTCCCATTTTTGTAGAGAGTCTGCTGGGAAACATGGCGGGGTTCATAAAGGAAACAATCCACTCATGGTGGTGTTTTCAATTTTATGTGCCAGAAAAAAGAGACGATATTTTGCAGCAGATAATATGGATGAACTCTAATATTGTAATAGATGGAAAGCCTTTCTTTTGGAAAAATATGTTTTAAAGAGGAATCATTTTTGTCAATGATATTATCAATGAGAATGGTAAAATTATGAAATATGATGAATTTAGAACTATGTATGGTGATGCTTGCTCAAGCTTTTCATTTAATCAACTAACTGGAGTAATTGGGAAAAGATGGAAACAAATAATTAATTATGGAACTACTAAATTATTAGTTTGTAAACCTCTAATAATAAATTCTAATTGGCAAAAAGGAACTAAAATAAATTGAAAAATATATAATTTTTATTTAATAAAGAAATCTTTGAAGGCTGTCCCATACAACACATATGGAAAATGGGAGGACTTTTTTGACTGCCCATTGCCGTGGGATGCAATATTCAAACTAATCTATAAAACTACTATCGATGTGCAAAATCGTTATTTTCAAATTAAATGATAAATGGGTTGTACTTGTATGGCGCTTTTCTACCTTCAAGGTACTCAAAGCGCTTTGACAGTATTTCCACATTTACCCATTCACACACACATTCACACACTGATGGCGGGAGCTGCCATGCAAGGCGCTAACCAGCAGCCATCAGAGGTAAAGGGTGAAGTGTCTTGCCCAAGGACACAACGGACGTGACTAGGAAGGTAGAAGGTGGGAATTGAACCCCAGTAACCAGCAACACTCCGATTGCTGGCACAGCCACTCTACCAACTTCGCCAATTATTTATAACTTCTTACCCACGGGGAAAATGTTAAAATTATGGAATATGACATAGCCAGATGATTGCCGATTTTGTTGTCAGGAGTCTTAATCCACCCTGCATTTGTTTTGGTATTGTCATATTGTGTCTTTGTTTTGGGTGGAAGTTGAAAAAATGTGTTTAAGGATTGGTTTGTTTATGAAGCTTGATGTGGATTCTGTTATTTTAGGAGAGTTCATTGACAATCATGATTTAGTCAATTTAATTATAGTACTCTGTAAAGGTTTATTTTTAAAGCCAAAAACAGATACTCACTTAGTATTACTTTCTTGAAAACATTTATTCAGTATTTTTTAACATTAGAAAGTTACATGGTTGAAAACGATAATGATGCCAAAAAACATAAAAAAAGATGGGAGGTCCTCAAAGGCTTATTTTGAAAGTATAATTATGTTTATAGATTATATGCTATCTGTTGTTGTGTTCCCTAATTTGAGTGACCTGGACATAACCTGGACTGTACATAAATGCTTATTTTGAAAATGTAATTTTGTTTATAAATTATATGCAATCTGTTGTGTTCCCTAATTTTTTTCTGTGTACATGAATGAAGGTGTGTGTTGCTGAGTCCGACTTGGACATTATCTGGACTGGACCTGGTTTTAAAAACCCTTTAAACCAATCTAATTTCATTGACAATCTGGTCTGGTGAAGATAAGGTCATTTTTAAAAAATAAAATAAAATAAGATAAATAAACAAAAAACATTTTCTTGGATAAAAAAGAAAGTAAAACAATATAAAAATAATTACATAAAAAATAGTAATTAATGAAAATGTTAGTGGATCAGCAGCCTATACAATCATGTGTGCTTCAGGGACTGCGTCCCTTGCAGATGTGTTGTCTATGTTGTGGGAACCAGAATATTGGTAGCAGAAAGAAATAACCCCTTTTGTGTGAGTGGGGGGGGGGGGGGGGGGGGGGGGGTGGGGGGGGGGGTTTGTTTGTTTGGGTTGATGCACTGATTGAAAGTGTATCTTGTGTTTTTTCTATGTTGATTTAAAAAAATAAATACATTTTTTATTTTATTTTTTTATTTTTATTTTTTAAGAACAGGCCAGAGGGCGACTCATCTGGTCCCTACGGGCGACCTGGTGCCCCCTGTTATAAATGCAATAAAGAGACAGAATCATTTGTTTTTTATTCACTGTGCTTATTCACTGCATGGATCACCAAAATCCTGTTATTTCTTCTTCCCCTTGTTCTTCTTGCGGTAGTAGACGACTGCAAGCTTGCACACAGTTCTGCAGAACTCATTGAGTTTGAGCTCGTCGTCGCCGTTCTTGTCCATCTTATCAAAGATCTCCTCCATCATCTCCATAGTGACGTTCCCCTGTCCAAGCCAAATCAAGAACAAGTAACACAACGTCAGCAATGGCTATGTTGACCTGTGTTGTGAGTCTGCTTGCAGCGTTGGCGCTCACGTCAAACTTTTCGATGTCGACCTCATTCTTCAGCATGGCTTGTAACTCATCCTTGTCCAAACTTTTTTTCTTGGCGGCCTCATCGTTGGCGTACTCCTCAAAGAGTTCTGACAACGTTACGATGATCTCATCCAGGCGGCCCATAGCTGCTCAGGTTTGGAAAAAATGGGATAGAAGACATTAATTAGGGCTGGGGCGATGTGGCCGAAAACTATTTCACGATATAAGTTTTTTTATTTTGATCAATATCGATAATCATTGATACTATTTATGACTTATTTAAGCCTGCCAATAAATACAGGAGGAGAACACAGAGTGGGATTTATCAAGTCTGAAACTGTTCTACGGGCGCTATGTTGCGTCTTTATTTAGCACGTCTGAAAAGCACTTGCAAACTGACAGTTACGCACAGACTTCTCCGTCCTACGTGTGTGTGTGTGTGTGTGTGTGTGTGTGTGTGTGTGTGTGTGTGTGTGTGTGTGTGTGTGTGTGTGTGTGTGTGTGTGTGTGTGTGTGTGTGTGTGGGTGTGTGTGTGTTCTTGTATTTCTACCTTTCTTGAGACATCAACAAGGAAAAGTACCTTTCATATGAGGACCGGTGAACAAGTTAGGACCAAAGTCATGGTCCCAATACGGAAAACCATTGCATCTAATAGAGAGCCAAATACTAGAGTCCGTGAACATTGCTCCAAAGTCAAGATTTTTTTGTTGATTTAATGTGCATACAAAAGTAAACATTGACAGGTGCAAAGGCAGCAATATATGATAAAACAAGACGGCAGCTAAAGAAGGACTTCCCTATTCATCACCGAAAAAACCCGCCAGGTGAACAGCTGATTTTACGACTTCCGGTGCTGACGTAAGACAACCCGCGTCCCATATGTGAACATAGGATGAATAAATACACTACGGTACTAAGACTATAGTGGCCATTAACAGTTAGCTTCTACAGATGGGTTGCCCAAAGTGCGGCACGGATCTGTGGTCCGTGACTCGTTTGTCATCATTACAAAAATATCTCATTTGCACCCCTGGTGGTGACATCTATCAAAATGAGGGTGGTCGCAAAAAGGAAGGATTTTTTTAATTGAACTGTGTGTCGGTTTTTAAAGTGCTTCCCTTCTGGTCAACATATGAAATAACAAGTGTGTGTAAAAATTTGAGGTGCTCCCCCTCTGCCAACATATGTAATAACAAGTGTGTGTAAGAAGTTGAAATGCGCACCCTTTGGCCAAAATTAATGAAAAAAATAAAATAAAAAATATGTATATAGAGACATACTGTAATAACGTTAAGTACATAGAGAAGATTAAAAACCAATTATAAACAAGGCAAATAAAAAATAAATCCACTAAAATCTTACTTTTTTTATATTTGCATAGTATGTATATATTATTAATGTTGTAAATAAAAATCTTTATATATCTAGAAAGCGTGGTCCTAAAGAGGTAGGCATTTTTTGTAGGTCTCAAGAAGGTAAGAAATACAAGGATGTTTGTGTGTGTGTGTGTGTGTGTGTGTGTGTGTGTGTGTGTGTGTGTGTGTGTGTGTGTGTGTGTGTGTGTGTGTGTGTGTGTGTGTGTGTACATATACAGACTGTCAGATATATTTTTTAAAAGGACATATCGTCAATTCATCAAAAGCATATAGCTGCTGAATGACTCAAGGGGCTGATTAAAGCAAATTTTTTTTTTTTTTAATGTG
The DNA here is from genome assembly GCF_033978785.1 of Entelurus aequoreus. Lineage (NCBI taxonomy): Eukaryota > Metazoa > Chordata > Actinopteri > Syngnathiformes > Syngnathidae > Entelurus > Entelurus aequoreus. Next base: position 30,295,414 of record NC_084750.1, on the reverse strand, counting down.
TTTGTTTTTACATTTAGGAAAAATATTATAATGTATTTCCTACATGAAAAAACACATTTTGCATTATGCATTTTCTTGTGTTTGGATACTTTTCAAATACAAGAATGCACTGTGATGTTGTGATGGTCCGCCAACCTTCTGCACAACGCACCGTCAGCGTGCTTGAAATCGTTTGTCGTCTAGATATCGATTCTATATTGCAGGAAAGATGTCACAGATTATAAATGTGTGCTGCGTGTTCTACATGGAAAAACGCCGCAGGTTGGAGTGTATGATAACATGAATGTGGAGGGAAATGAGTGTTTTCATGGCCACATAATGCTGGTAGTACACGCAAAATTCTCATTTAAATAAGGCGGCCTGCATCACTTTTAGACTTGTTAATTGTACACACAGTCTTAGTAGACCACCAGCAACCCGCCCACTAATAGTACACGCAACTTTACCATTTGTTTATTTAAAGGCCTACTGAAACCCACTACTACCGACCACGCAGTCTGATAGTTTATATATCAATGATGAAATCTTAACATTGCAACACATGCCAATACGGCCGGGTTAACTTATAAAGTGCAATTTTAAATTTCCCGCGAAACTTCCGGTTGAAAACGTCTATGTATGATGACGTATGCGCGTGACGTCAGTCGTTGAAACGGAAGTATTCTGACACATTGTATCCAATACAAAAAGCTCTGTTTTCATTGCAAAATTCCACAGTATTCTGGACATTTGTGTTGGTGAATCTTTTGCAATTTGTTTAATGAACAATGAAGACTGCAAAGAAGAAAGCTGTAGGTGGGATCGGTGTATTAGCGGCTGGCTGCAGCAACAAAACCAGGAGGACTTCGACTTGGATAGCAGACGCGCTATCCGACGCTAGCCGCCGACCGCATCGATGATCGGGTGAAGTCCTTCGTCGCTCCGTCGATCGCTGGAACGCAGGTGAGCATGGGTGTTGATGAGCAGATGAGGGCTGGCTGGCGTAGGTGGATAGCTAATGTTTTTAGCATAGCTCTGTGAGGTCCGGTAGCTAAGTTAGCTTCAATGGCATCGTTAGCAACAGCATTGTTAAGCTTCGCCAGGCTGGAAAGCATTAACCGTGTAGTTACAGGTCCATGGTTTAATAGTATTGTTGATTTTCTGTCTATCCTTCCAGTCAGGGGTTTATTTCTTTTGTTTCTATCTGCAGTTAAGCCCGATGCTATCATGTTAGCTCCGTAACTAAAGTGCTTCACCGATGTATTGTCGTGGAGATAAAAGTCACTGTGAATGTCCATTTCACGTTCTCGACTCTCATTCTCAAGAGGATATAGTATCCGAGGTGGTTTAAAATACAAATCCGTGATCCACAATAGAAAAAGGAGAAAGTGTGGAATCCAATGAGCCCTTGTACCTAAGTTACGGTCAGAGCGAAAAAAGATACGTCCTGCACTGCACTCTAGTCCTTCACTCTTACGTTCCTCATCCACAAATCTTTCATCCTCTCTCAAATTAATGGGGTAATCGTCGCTTTCTCGGTCCGAATCGCTCTCGCTGCTGGTGTAAACAATGGGGAAATGTGAAGAGCCTTTCAATCTGCGACGTCACGCTACTTCCGGTACAGGCAAGGCTTTTTTTATCAGCGACCAAAAGTTGCAAACTTTATCGTCGATGTTCTCTACTAAATCCTTTCAGCAAAAATATGGCAGTATCGCGAAATGATCAAGTATGACACATAGAATGGATCTGCTATCCCCGTTTAAATAAAAAAAAATAATTTCAGTAGGCCTTTAACACGTGCTATTTGGATCTTAGCACTGTAGCTCAGGCTCATTTCCTATCCAGCAATTCCATTTTTCAGCGAGAGTCTTCAATAAAAAGGTAACGGTGACGTTAAATGTCCATTTATTAGGGGTGTGTTGAGCCGATACAATCCTATTTAGATACATGGAGTACAATACAATTCCAACAGGATACATTTTAAATTGCAACAATTCGATGCAAAATTATGCAATCTGGTACAGTTCCATGAATAAAAGTTACACTTTAATTTTATGCTATAATTCATACTAGGTCAGTTCACAAATGTGGCACAATTTATCTTCAAATAAATAAAATGTGATTTTCAAGTTTATTACCTCGGCTCTAGCTGAGTTAGTCAATTTTCGCTCAAAATAATCCTCCAGTATCCTTTTTTTATCCCGTTGTATCTTTGAGCTGGCTTTATCAGCCGTATGCTATCAATAATCCATTTACTCATAACTGAAATACATTGTATGAAAAACTTGTACTATTATTTAATGTGTTTTTGGTTAACGTTTTGGGGTTTTGGAGATAATTTAATTTACATTATTTCCTATTTGGAAAAATTGCTTCGGTTTATGTACGATTCAGTCTTCATCTGACAATACAAACCAAGGTACATTGTATAGACATGTTAACATGATCTTTTTAATTCCAGACACTGCATCGACAGGTACTCCACCCAGACTGGTTTTGTTGTTCGTTTTGTGCCTCAAGCAAGGATATATATTCAATAGAACCTTTTAAAAAAAAGCCACCTTTGAGGCCTCTACACTGGAGAATAACTAAAAAAAAAATATCTAAAAAGTAACATATTTTGAAATATATGTATATAAAATTTAAATTATACAATAATAAATGAACACAAACATATGGTAGTGTAAATAGTTCTAGTAATAATGGCAACAAATAAAATAAAATAAATAATCCAAATTTGGAACCTAAGAAGAGTCTGGAATGACCAACCTTTAACTTTTTTTTTTAACATCAAAAGGTGTCAGCATATATGACATAATAAGACATGAGATATGATAAGGCATGAACTAATGTGAGATATAATATGGAATATGTGACGGGACATAATATCATAGGTAATGAACTTTCAATAAGCAGCCCTCAGGTTACAAACTAACTCCATTCCTACGACTGCAATATAAGTCTAAACTGTATTTATTTATTTGAATTAGGACAATGCATATTCATCAAAATAGAGCAACAATGTAAATATGCCAGAGTTAGCACAAAAGCTAATTTTCATCCGTTGTCCTAAGGCAGGTTAATACAGTAAACATTCAACCGGTCATGATACAAGAGAATACATCAATCACAATACATTACACATTACAAGCATACCATAAGCACAGACCATGGACAAAAAAAATAAAAAAAACAACCAACAAAAAAAACATGTGAATAATCTAATAGTGTGTGCATGTCTGATTAGTTTTCAACCACTGTTTCAGTGCAGTTTTAAATGTTAAATAGGTGTCACAGTTTCTGACATGGGCTGGCAGCCTGTTCCATGATTGTGTGCCTCTGATAGACCCCACCAAAAAAACTAAACTTGTTCCTAAATCAACATGTAAGTCACTCACATTGAACACAGAACACACAAGGACATAAAAAATAGCGCAATAAAAAGATGAAATGTTAAAATCAAAAGACAAAGTAATACAAGAAGAGAACAACTCCTTACTTGTATCCTCGCGGTTGTCTTGCACACTGCAAGGTTGCTGCAAGGGAGGGAGAAACGTAGGCTTATTGGGAGGAGGAAGTCTCAATAAGATATTTAATACGTCACATACGTATCACATGTGGCTTTAACGTAAACACAGACAAGAGGCCAAACAAAATCCATTTACCACATTAGCAATGTATAGAGTGTATTTCTTTAAAGTTAAGACTAGTTTAAAGTTATCTTGATTGAAAAGTACAGTGCTTTTCCTTAAAAAATAAGGACATTTCAATGTGACCCCAAACTTTTGAACGGTAGTATATATATATACATGTATATATATATATATATATAATGGTCTATTAATATAATAAATCTAGAGCTAAATCTTCTCCTGGTGTCTGTTGCCGTCACCTCCCCTAGTCGAACCATAACACCCACTTGGGAATAGATTTTCTTCCATGTGGCCCCTTCGCTAAAATGAGTTTGACACCCCTGCTCTAAGGCCTACAATGAGTTGGGATCATGATATTTTTTATTAGAATAATGTTATACTTATAACACATGACCTAAACTAAGATGAGATGATTTAATACTGTATGAAAGGGTCAAGTGGTAGAAAATGGATGGATGGATGGATGGATGGATGGATGAAATGACATAACATGACGTAAAATGAGATTAGATTATATCATATAGACTGGAATAGAACAGCTGGATTGTAATTGTACTCAAAGAAATACAACAAGGTTGATTTTCAGTACAACCATCCAAAAGCAGACATGCAATGCAGACTGATAGGTCGCCTCCTATAAAAAAAGGTAGGAAAGGGTAAACATGCAGACGATCCCATGAATCTTGTTTTGGCAGTGGCGTTTTGCCGATCAAAGTCTTTTTTCAGTCGAATGGTAAATAAAGAGACAGGATTACACTTAATATAAGTTTTCATTGCTTTATTCAAAAAAAAAAAAAAAAAAATTGACGTCATGCCAAGGTTGCGTACAAAGTGTCATAATTACATGTTAATGGCGGATCCACACATGACAGTTTGAGAGAAATCATAAGATAGATCATTCATCATCTTCATCATCACTGCCCTTGCCGTGTCCCCCTCTTCTCCCCCCCTTTCCCTTGCCTCCTTTTCCACCCCGACCCCCTTTGCCCCCTTTGCCTCCACGCCGGCCTCCGCGCTTTTTGCGGGACTTTGTAGCCAGCAAGCCGATGCATTTGATGAACTCCTGGAAGTCGAGCTGGTTGTCTGCGTTCTTGTCCAGTTGACCAAAGACCTCAGTGACCTCGGCCATATCGAGTTTGTCCTGTGAAACACGACACTTAGAGCCGGTGGCAATTGTACGGAACGACCTGCACTTGCGTTCTGCGTGGACAATGTGCTTTTTTTTTCTTTTTTTTTTCTTTGTCACTCACCTCAAGGTCACTTCCCTTGAGACCCTCCTCCACCAGTTTCTCCAACTCCGTCGTGCTCAAAAGGTCGTCCTCGCCGCTGTACTCATTGAAGAGATCTATCAGTGTCTCCATGGCTTCCATTACGTCCTTCATGGCTGCTCGAGGTGGGTTATTGATCTGTTGCTGTTAATTGGAGAGAGAAGTTAACGACACAGTTAGAGTTATGAGTGGATAGATGAATAGAAAACTATCATAGATAGAAAAGAGAAGGATACAATACTCACAGTAAATGTAAGAGGTGCAGCGAGATCTTCTCTGACTCTCCAACAACGCGTGATGCATCCAAGTGAAGGCAAAGCCTCCTCTTATACTGGTGACATCCTCTCTAATTAGCGCGCATGCGCATGTACACACGCACCAAAAAATTATTCATCACGCAAAAATAGTCTCACACTACACCCAGACAGGTTTCACCGGCGCTGTTGTGCCTCTGTTTGGTTTGACGAGCATGAGACAATACATTCCTGCAATGTATTGCTTTACTTTGGCGTGTACTACACCCTTTTTCTGACAACTTTTATAAAGGTCTCCTATTTACCTTGTTCTGTACAATGCACAAAAATGTCTTCTTTTTGTTTAACTAGGCTGACCATATTCTGAAACCCCAAAAAGAGGCCAAGGTGAAAATTTGCCAATGATACTCGAACGTGCCTTATAAATAATATATTTATTTAAATAAAGCATTTTTTTCTCCTCTGTTGACAGCAGTGTTGGCGCTAGGAATTTTCCAAATGGGGTACCAGGGACCCCATCAAGTCATAAAAATGGGGTCCCACAGTAAATATTTGGGGTCCCACTTTTTTGTAAGCGTTTTGAAAAAAAATTATAAACGTATGCATTATCCTATTATATCTCACATTCTATATTGTGTTTTGGAAAAAGGTTGTCATAAACGTTACTTAATTCATACAAAAAAATAAATAAATAAAAAAATTTGTATACATATGTAAATGAATTCAGTTATAAACATTCATTTACTTTCTTCTTTCCTTCATGGATCTGAACTTTACCACTGCTGGTAGTTTTTTCTATGTTTTTATTGAATAAGTTGTAGGTGTATTTATTTCAGTATAAAAGTGTAAAAAGTGTTTTGCTTCGGTCATGAAATGATGATAATGGTGTGCCAGGGCATACATACATTTTATATTTAACGCTTACATCTCTGGAGTCTACATCAACTTCAGATTAAAGGCCTACTGAAATGAAATGTTCTTATTTAAACGGGGATAGCAGGTCCATTCTATGTGTCATACTTGATCATTTTGCGATATTGCCATATTTTTGCTGAAAGGATTTAGTAGAGAACATTGACGATAAAGTTCGCAACTTTTGGTCGCTGATAAAAAAGCCTTGCCTGTACCGGAAGTAGCGTGACGTCACAGGTTGTGGGGCTCCTCACATCTGCACATTGTTTACAATCATGGCCACCAGCAGCGAGAGCGATTCGGACCGAGAAAGCGACGATTACTCCATTAATTTGAGCGAGGATGAAAGATTTGTGGATGAGGAAAGTGAGAGTGAAGGATTAGAGGGCAGTGGAAGCGATTCAAGAGACTACTCCAATTGTTTAGCTGACTATTTGTATATGTGTGTGGCATTGCATTAGTGTTTTACAAGAATAAATAAATACAAACAGAATAATGCCACGTACACCATCTGATGTGTGGAGACATTTCACCCCAACCAATGTAGGCGGAAAGACTGTGTACATTTGCAAATACTGTGCAAAGAGCTACTTCAAAATGCCACAAAGATGCAGCAGCATATAGACAAGTGCCCAATAATATATAATTATTGTAATTTCCCATTAATTCCCATATATTCCCATTAATTCCCATGGACGGTGTCCAACTTTGAATAATCAAAAAATTGTCAATATTTCCAAACTTCCCGAGCCATAAGTACTCCTCATTTTTTTAAATGGGGAAAAACACAAAATGTGCTATGTTTTACAAAGAAAAAACGAGTTGCAAAGTGGAATATTTGGAATTAGGTCATTATAGTCTTGACGAGGTAAATAAATGATTCATCATTGTTTTTTTGTTATTCATATTAAGCACACTTTTGAATATGGACGATTCATGCTTAATCACAGGTTATTACTCGCTTGCAAAATTCAAATTTATTTAAAAAAATAGCCCAATATTTGGACATACATGCAATATCATTGTCAGAATGTCATACAAGAACATGTTTCTCAAAGATTTTATTCAAACGTGCGTCATTTATTTGCTCAAAACTACTTTTTACCCTTAGGGATCATAATGTTCCCTCTTCTAAAAGTAAAAAAAACCATAATAAATGTACTCCAATCCAATCCAACACACGTATGTGGTTATTATGACAGTCCTTTGAAATAAATTGGTCCCACGTGTGCAAATATCTTATTCCATACACATTACAATAAAGGTGATCATGAAAAGGTAAATAATAACTAAAACAAAAAAAATACCTGGCTATGTTCCATACCACTAATGACTAATGACTATGACACACATTTAACACATAGTACTCATTTCAGGGTTAAGGAGGGTTTGTTGCCAAGGCAACAACAACAACAACAACAAGAGTACAACCTGTAGTGCAGAATAACTGGTTTGCATGCCTCGTAAACGTAATGAATGCATTCATTGTCAGAACATGACGTGCTCGTCACTGCGTGCAGATCGTGCAAACATGGCTGGAAGATGGATTACCTGTGTCCCCTCCCGAAATATACCCCCCACTAGGGTTGTACGGTATACCGGTACCAGTATAGTATAGCGGTACTAATGAATCAAAAACGGTACTATACTCTGTTAGAAAGGTACCGGTTCGCCATATTTTTATTTTACATGCATGACGGCGCGTCGTCGTCACGTCATGACATTGCTGGCTTTACGAGCTGAGGAGCATGTTCGGCAGCGTACAATCACAGAGTACTTACAAGCAGACAAGGTGTGTTGACAGAAAAGGGAGAACAGACGCATTTTGGCTTAAAAACTAACAATAAAGGTGAAGCTATAACACTGAAACGCCCTCAGGAAGAGGTGCTTTAAGACATGGTTAGCTAGCTAGCGGCTAATGTCCATCTGCAATCTGTAGTGTTTTAGCTTCTCCTAAATCACTAATCCTTGCCTCCATGGCGACGAATAAAGTGAGTTTTTACAAGTACCATCCCTGCAGGACGAGGAATATCTAAACATGCTTCACTACACACCATTGGAGGATACAATAGCTCACCGGCGTCACAATGTAAACAAATGCCATGGATGGATCTACACCTGACATCCACTGTAATGATACCAAGTACAATAGCGTATCTAGTCGATACTACTATGATTACATTAATATTTTTTATCGTCACAAAATCTTTCTTCTTTTAAAAAAAAATAAAAATTATTATATACATTAACTCAGGAAATACGTCCCTGGACACACAAGAACTTAAATGATGACCTATGTATGATCCTGTAACTACTTGGTATCGGATGGATACCTAAATTTGTGGTATCATCCAAAACTAATGTAAAGTATCCAAACAAAAGAAGAATAAGTATTTATTACATTTTAACATGTTGAAACGGAAAATAAGCAGGTATTAACAGTAAATGAACAATTGGATTTATAATACATTTTTACAGCTTGTCCTTTATAATGTTGACAAAATAATAGAATGAGAAATGACACAATATGTTACTGCATACGTCAGCAGACTAATTAGGAGCCTTTGTTTGCTTACTTACTACTAAAAGACAAGTTGTCTTGTATGGTCACTATTTTATCTAAGACCAAAATTATTCTTTGATTGCAACAAGAAACATGTTTAATGTACACTATGATTTTTTTGTTAAAATAAAGCCAATAACGGCATTTTTTGTGGTCCCCTTTATTTAGAAAAGTATCGAAAAGTATTGAAATACATTTTGGTACCGGCCCCTGTACCAAAATATCGGTATCGAGACAACACTACCCCCCACTGACTCCCATCGAACTGGACTAATTCTTACAGTGACGTGCGGTGAGGTTCATGACTGGTGAGGCACTGACTTCATCACAGTCAGATTTACAAACATATGAACCCTAAAGAGTATCTTATTCACCATTTGATTGGCAGCAGCTAACGGGTTATGTTTAAAAGCTCATACCAGCATTCTTTACACATACAAACTGTAGCACACAAAAAAGCACATTTAATAAAAAAAAACATTATTATGGTCTTACCTTTACTTATAAATGAAGTCCATGCACCTCTCCTTCTGAACAAAAGCATTGATAACTTGTTCATAGAAGTCTTCCTTATCTTTCTTCATTTTTAAAAGTCTCTCTGTCACAATGGAGATCACTGCCAGGGAAGAAAGTCGTCCTTGATTGGTCCTGTTCCGACTGTATGTTTTGATTCTTTTCAGTGCTGAGAATGACCGCTCCACCGATGCTGTAGTAGCTGGAACAGTGAGCACTAGCTGGAGTAACTTTGTCGCCTCAGGAACAGTTTGGATGAGGTCCTTCTGGGCCAAAAAGCTGAGAAGCTGCCCAGGAGATTTACATTCATCCCTCACCGTTTGTGAACTATACAGTCCAACAAGATCCGCCTGAAATCTGAAGCAAACCTTTTAGCTCCGGCGTTGTACCTTTAATTATTACCTCTTGCTTCGATTGAAATTCCAGTTTAGAAAACTGTTTTATTTTACATATGTAATCCTCCATGTTAAAAGTTCAGGCGAGAGGAAAAAATAAACGATCGCTGCACTTGACTTGCTAACTGTTGCTTGTTCTCACTTCTTCTGCGGCCGAGGAATGATCTCTGCTGATCACTAGTGCCCTCTAACACCAGGAGGCCGGATTACTGCGAGCCTCAGCCAGTGCGTCTTTTGCAGTCGTTTTATGATTGCTCAGCACAAGAAATACGTTACACACATACAGTTGTTGACAAAATACACTGTACATTATATACCTCAGCTAACTAAACTATGCCATAGTTTAGTTAGCTGATATAATTCATTTAGCAATACGGTCTCACTGCACAGCAGGCCAGCAGTTAGCCGAGTCATTGCGTACAATCCATGGTGAGGCACAAATCAGTGACGTGCCTCAACTGGCTGGTGACTCACCGCAAGTATTTGAACGGCAAATGTGAAAATTCAGCGATTTTTAATAAAAATAATCTAAAACTGGTGAAGTTAAATGGAAAATAACTTTAGTATAATC
>NC_084750.1:30252806-30280306 GCF_033978785.1 Entelurus aequoreus | reverse complement strand
CATTTACACTCATTCACACTCATTAACATTTAAAGGGTTGTTTCCTTCTGTTATTAATATTCTAGTCCCTACTATATATATCAATACAGTCTGCAAGGGATACAGTCCGTGAAGCACACATGACTGTGTGTGCTGCTGGTCCACTAATAGTACTAACCTTTAACAGTTAAGTTGACTCATTTTCATTAATTACTAGTTTGTATATAACTGTTTTTATATTTTTTTTACTTTCTTTTTTATTCAAGAAAATGTTTTTAATTTATTTATCTTATTTTATTTTATTTAAAGAAAAATTAAAAATAGGACCTTATCTTCACCAGACCGGGTTGTCAATGAAATTAGATTGTTTAAAGCAGTGGTCCCCAACCACCGGGCCGCGGCCCGGTACTGGTCCGCGGACCGATTGGTACCGGGCCGCACAAAAAATAAAAAATAAAAATACATATATATATATTTTTATTTTTTTTTAAATTAAATCAACATAAAAAACACAATATATGGATTATATATCAATATAGATCAATACAGTCTGCAGGGATACCGTCCGTAAGCTCACATGATTGTATTTCTTTATGAAAAAAAATAAATAAATAAATAAAAAACACCCCCCCCCCCCACCCCCCACCCCACCCCCCACCCCACCCCTCTCCCCGGTCCGTGGGACAAATTTTCAAGCGTTGGACGGTCCACAGCTACAAAAAGGTTGGGGACCACTGGTTTAAAGGGTTCTTAAAACCAGGTCCAGTCCAGATTATGTCCTTCATTTATGTACACTCAAAATTAGGGAACACAACAACAGATTGCATATAATCTGTAAATAAAATTACATTTTCAAAATAAGCATTTATGTACAGTCCAGATTATGTCCAGGTCGGACTCAGCAACACACACCTTCATTTATGTACACTCAAATTAGGAAACACAACAACAGATTGCATATAATCTATACACAAAATTACATTTTCAAAATAAGCATTTGAGGACTTCCCATCTTTTTTTTAATGTTTTTTGGCATCATTATCGGTTTCAACCATATAACTTTCTGAAGTTAAAAAATACTGAATAAATAATTTAAAGAAAGTAATACTAAGTGGCCCTGCGATGAGGTGGCGACTTGTCCAGGGTGTACCTTACCTTCCGCCCGGTTGTAGCTGAGATATGCTCCAGCGCCCCCGCAACCCCGAAGAGAATAAGCGGTAGAAAATGGATGGATGGATAATACTAAGTGATCTGTTGTTGGCCTTAAAATAAACCTTTTACCTAGTACTATAATTAAATTGACTAAATCATGACTGTCAATGAACTCTCCTAAAATAACAGAAACCACATCAAGCTTCATAAACATAAACAAACTCTGTCTGCTTCTCCATAAAAAAGCTACCTCAAACAAACCTGAATATAAAAATTCATGAAGAGCTCATCGAACAAGTACCTGAAGTCAAATATTTGGGCATAATCATAGACTATCAGCTGAATTTTAAAAGTCACATTGAGAAAATGTGTAAAACCCTGAAGGCAAACCTAGGCTGTTTTAACATTATAAGACACTGCTTAACTCTCAGCTGTGCTTTTACTTTTATGAATTCAATGATTCTTTCACACATATCTTATGGCTTAACTACATGGTCCCAGGCACACCAGTCATCAATCAAGACCATTGATTGTCTTTATAACCGCGCCTTGAAAATTCTAGACAAGAAGAGTATACGATATCATCATTGCCAAATTTGAACCAAATACAATATTTTAAGGTTTACCAATTTTATTTTGTTACACAAAATGGTTTTTAAATGCTTGGATAACTGTGCTCCCCATTTGCTCTGCAAGGCAACTACAAGACTGCAAAGTGGTACCAGATCTACCACCCGAGCAATGTCAAAAGGCAACTGTTGTGTTCCATTCCCTTTGCCCAGACTGCTTTTTCAATAAAAGGACCACACCTATGGAACTCTTTACTTGACACTTTGAAAAATACACATGCACTTGTCACTTTCAAAAAACAAACAAAATTATGGCTGGTTGAGCAACAATCGTGTTCCCATGTTTAGTTTTTACAAATTTTTAATAATTGTTTTTTATCTAGTCTGCACTTTGTCTGTGTTATTATTATTATTGGCTTTTATCTAGTTTGCACTTTGTCTGTATTATTACTATTATCATTATTATCGACTCATCTTTTCCTTATTTTATTTTTTATTTTCCTATTTTAATGATGTTGGATCTGTGTTGTTGTTGTTGTTGTTGTTGTTGTTGTTGTTGTTGGGGACAAGTGTTGTAAATTAGCTTTGGCTACAAACACTATGATGCATACATTGGATAACTGTTTCAGATGTCTATGTTTTTGTATCTGTCCCTATTTCAAATAAACCTCTCTCTCTCTCTCTCTCTCTCTCTATATATATATATATATATATATATATATATATATATATATATATATATATATATATATATATATATATATATATATATATATATATATATATATATATATATATATACGTGGTGTTTGGATCTTGGTAGGTTACTAGGAGGAGACTGAAACAGCTTCATACCGTATGCAATGCAATGAGTCAGTTTCTTGAGTTAGTGTGTTAATAGTCACACTTACGGTTAAACCTGTTTATGTTCTAGGGTGAAACCTGTTTCAAAAGGAACAGTTATTATTTGGAGTGTTCATGTAGTGACGTTCTGGGTGACAGTTTGGATGTCTGGCTTTGGTTTTCCTCATTCCTGTTTTGTGGTTTTATTTTGTATTTCCTATTTTTGTTTTGCACCGCCTTCCTTTTTGTTGTATAATAGTACCTCTCGACAGATTATTGTCGGATTTGTATTTGCTGAGTCTCTGCATCCTGATCACCAATATCGTAGGGGTGGAACAGTTCATAAAATCCACAGCTGGGGTTGTTTTGTGTCATAGTTTTCGGTTTGGTTTGGTGTAATTTTTTGTCCTTGTTAGCAGCCCAGAACAAGGCCACATGGACTTGTTTCTTCAGCATTGTCCACACATTTAAGTCAGGGCTTTGGCAAGGCCATTCTAAAACCTTAATTCTGGCCTGATTTAGCCATTCCTTTACCACTTTTGACGGTCATTGTCCTGTTGGGACACCCAACTGCGCCCAAGACACAACCTCCAGACTGATGATTTTAGGTTGTCCTGAAGAATTTGGAGGTAATCCTCCTTTTTCATTGTCCCATTTACTCTCTGTAAAGCACCAGTTCCATTGGCAGCAAAACAGGCCCAGAGCATAATACTACCACCACCATACTTGACGGTAGGAATGGTGTTCCTGGGATTAAAGGCCTCACCTTTTCTCCTCCAAACACATTGATGGTTATTGTGGCCAAACAGCTCCATTTTTGTTTCATCTGACATCACATGGTAAAAGATAAGACCTTCTGGAGGAAAGTTATGTGGTCAGATGAAAGAAAATGTTGAATTTTGATGGTTTTATTGACAAAGTTGACAGGTTGATGTATTCTCAAAATGACGATGATGACAATGATGATGATGATTAGGTTGAAAATGAGGGTTTTGCTGTTGATGGTTTTGACAATGAGGTGATTGACATTGTGGATGTTCCCACTAATGAGCATGGTTGTGATGACGATGTACAAACCCCGTTTCCATATGAGTTGGGAAATTGTGTTAGATGTGAATATAAACGGAATAAAATGATTTGCAAATCCTTTTCAACCCATATTCAATTGAATGCACTACAAAGACAAGATATTTGATGTTCAAACTCATAAACTTTATTTTTTTTTGCACTATTAATTAACTTAGAATTTCATGGCTGCAACACGTGCCAAAGTAGTTGGGAAAGGGCATGTTCACCACTGTGTTACATGGCCTTTCCTTTTAACAACACTCAGTAAACGTTTGGGAACTGAGGAGACACATTTTTTAAGCTTCTCAGGTGGAATTATTTCCCATTCTTGCTTGATGTACAGCTTAAGTTGTTCAACAGTCCGGGGGTCTCCGTTGTGGTATTTTAGGCTTCATTATGCGCCACACATTTTCAATGGGAGACATGTCTGGACTACAGGCAGGCCAGTCTAGTACCCATACTCTTTTACTATGAAGCCATGTTGATGTAACACGTGGCTTGGCATTGCCTTGCTGAAATAAGCAGGGGCGTCCATGGTAACGTTGCTTGGATGGCAACATATGTTGCTCCAAAATCTGTATGTACCTTTCAGCATTAATGGCGCCTTCACAGATGTGTAAGTTACCCATGTCTTGGGCACTAATACACCCCCATACCATCACAGATGCTGGCTTTTCAACTTTGCGCCTATAACAATCCGGATGGTTCTTTTCCTCTTTGGTCCGGAGGACACGACGTCCACAGTTTCCAAAAACAATTTGAAATGTGGACTCGTCAGACCACAGAACACTTTTCCACTTTGTATCAGTCCATCTTAGATGAGCTCAGGCCCAGCGAAGCCGACAGCGTTTCTGGGTGTTGTTGATAAACGGTTTTCGCCTTGCATAGGAGAGTTTTAACTTGCACTTACAGATGTAGCGACCAACTGTAGTTACTGACAGTGGGTTTCTGAAGTGTTCCTGAGCCCATGTGGTGATATTCTTTACACACTGATGTAGCTTGTTGATGCAGTACAGCCTGAGGGATCGAAGGTCACAGGCTTAGCTGCTTACGTGCAGTGATTTCTCCAGATTCTCTGAACCCTTTGATGATATTACGGACCGTAGATGGTGAAATCCCTAAATTCCTTGCTGGTTGAGAAAGGTTTTTCATAAACTGTTGAACAATTTGCTCACGCATTTGTTGACAAAGTGGTGACCCTCGCCCCATCCTTGTTTGTGAATGACTGAGCATTTCATGGAATCTACTTTTATACCCAATCATGGCACCCACCTGTTCCCAATTTGCCTGTTCACCTGTGGGATGTTCCAAATAAGTGTTTGATGAGCATTCCTCAACTTTATCAGTATTTATTGCCACCTTTCCCAACTTCTTTGTCACGTGTTGCTGGCATCAAATTCTAAAGTTAATGATTATTTGCCAAAAAAACATTTTTTTATCGGTTTGAACATCAAGTATGTTGTCTTTGTAGCATATTCAACTGAACATGGGTTGAAAAGGATTTGCAAATCATTGTATACCGTTTATGTTTACATCTAACACAATTTCCCAACTCATATGGAAACGGGGTTTGTAAAGGAAAGTGTACAAACCCCACGACAGCATTTCAAATGTTCAATCTAATTTGAGGCTGTGGATTTATTGAGCTTTGATAAGACATTAGATAGATAGTACTTTATTGATTCCTCGTGAAAGAATCAATAAAGTACTATCTATCTAGATATTAGATAGATAGTACTTTATTGATTCCTCCTGAAGGAATCAATAAAGTACTATCTATCTAATGTCTTATCAAAGCTCAATTAATCCACAGCCTCAAACAAAAGCAAAAGGTCTTCCACTTTTTCTGCTCACATAAAAGCAGAGGCGGATAAGGCAGCACTATTGCCCGTGCTATTGCTTTAAAAGAGATGCATGCATTGGAGGCGCATGCAGCAGCTCTAAAGAGGAAACAAGATGAGCATGCAGCAGCTCTAAAGAGGAAACAAGATGAGCAGGCAGCAGCTCTAAAGAGGAAACAAGATGAGCATGCAGCAGCTCTAAAGAGGAAACAAGATGAGCAGGCAGCAGCTCTAAAGAGGAAACAAGATGAGCATGCAGCAGCTCTAAAGAGGAAACAAGATGAGCATGCAGCAGCTCTAAAGAGGCAACAAGATGAGCATGCAGCAGCTCTAAAGAGGAAACAAGATGAGCATGCAGCAGCTCTAAAGAGGAAACAAGATGAGCATGCAGCAGCTCTAAAGAGGCAACAAGATGAGCAGGCAGCAGCTCTAAAGAGGAAACAAGATGAGCATGCAGCAGCTCTAAAGAGGAAACAAGATGAGCAGGCAGCAGCTCTAAAGAGGCAACAAGATGAGCATGCAGCAGCTCTAAAGAGGAAACAAGATGAGCATGCAGCAGCTCTAAAGAGGAAACAAGATGAGCATGCAGCAGCTCTAAAGAGGCAACAAGACGAGCAGGCAGCAGCTCTAAAGAGGAAACAGGAGGAGCAAGCAGAGGCTTTGAGGAGGGAACAGGAAGAACAAGCAGAGGCTATAAGGAGGAAAAAGGAGCAAATGGAATTGGATGCTGAAATATCAGCCCACAGCACTAAATTGTCTGTCCTCCATGAAGCCACTGTTTCTGGCAGGAGCAAAATGTCTGTTGGAATGGAGTCCTATTATAGGCAAGGGACAAAACCAAAAAAAGTACCTGCTCCGCCTGTACAACAACTTCAGCCGTCTGTTAAAGCTGCTCCTTCAGAGCTTCACAAAGCCAAGAATGCACCAAACAATGTTAATTCACACCCTCAACAATACAAACAACCATTTCGCTCATCAACTTTGGATCCTGTGGAAAAACAATCAAGGCAAAAATTACCTCGAGCAGCTAAGTCATTTCAAGGCAATAACACAATACCAGGTGAAGTCCACATTGTATTACAAAGGCAAAATGAAATGATGGCACTCCTGGTTCAAGCACAAACCTCCCAATTGCTTCCACACAGACAAATTCCGCTTTTTGAAGGTGATCCATTGCAGTTTCAGGCTTTCATAAAAGCATTTGAGCATTTTATAGAGGCAAAAACAATGATTGTGGTGACTGCTTATAGTGTCTGGAGCAGTTTACCAAAGGACAGCTGAGAGATTTGGTGCGCAGTTGCCTCCATATGTGTAAGGTACGACTAGGGGGAAGGAGACAGCCCGACACAGGAAGTCTCGCTCAATGGGTTTTATTGAGCTTTTGATGTATACGTGGAGTGTGTATGCTACTATGTGTGTGCATGTGGGATTATGTGTAGAAACTAACCAGATAGTATTGACCAGAGGTTGTTGGAAGTGTGTGTTGGTTGTGGAGGCAAACAAGTCCAAAGGGGCTGGGCAAAAGAGGTTTGTGATCCAAGCGAGGTCCGTAGAGCTGGAGAGAGACGTCCTGAGACGTCCAAAAGCGGGGTAGTCGAGGATCGAGGAAGGCAGTCAGGGTCCAGGGGGAGATCCAGAGAAGTGAGGCGCACGGCTCACTTCTAAGGTAACGGACACAACTGCGGGAACAGGGAAACGACAGGGACAAGTCAGAACAAGGAGCGAGGGAACAAGGAGAGCAGACACAGGAGAGGAGCCAGAGACACAAAGTTTACTGTAAACAGAGGCTATGTTCCGGCGCAGTGTAGTCTGCAGAGTGAGCCTTTATGCTGCTGTTCCTCATCAAGTCCAGGTGCGCTGATTGCAGATTGCCTCTGGCTGTGGAGGCGCATGGCCACGGTCTGCGCGGCACGTGCGGTGCGTGGTCCTGCTGTGTTCACCGCAAAGCCTGTAGGTGCTCCCGCCGTGGAGGGAGAAGCAGAATGCGCTTGCGCCGTAACAGTGCCCCCCCCCCCCCCCCCCCCCCCCTCTTATGCGAGGCTCCCGACGAGCGCCGGAGAGCTCCAGGGTTGGCCTGATAGAAGTCCTCCAGTAGAGAAGGGTCAGGGTGCAAAAAAGGTCGGGGTGACCACTGCTCCCAGCAACGTCAAGTGTGATGTCAGGCTCGCTTTTTGTCACGGACATGGCCCGACAGAACCTAAACAGTCTCTCTAAACACGAGTGCAGTCACCAGTAACACCAAAAATATATGCTAGATTTATTTCCAATTAATAACAGATTTGTTTTAAACGTATATCCATATTGTTTTGCCTTTTTGAAGAATATATGCATCATTGCAAATCATGCGATAACGTCATATCGCAGCGACAGGTATTTTGGTAATCTAGGGGAAACCCTGACATTAACAAAATAAAAATGTCTTATATTACGATTATGCTTTGTCAGAAATGTTTTGTAAAGTTATTCTGTGATATTTGCACCTAAAGAAGTGCTTGTACATCTGTTTAGGAATATGGGGTCGGGTGGGGTGGGTGGGATTTTTCTAACTGGCTGAATGGTAAATGGTTTATACTTGTATAGCACTTTTCTACCTTCAAGGTACTCAAAGCGCTTTGACATTATTTCCACATTCACCCATTCACACACACATTCACACACTGATGGCGGGAGCTGCCATGCAAGGCCCTAACCACTACCCATCAGGAGCAAGGGTGAAGTGTCTTGCTCAAGGACACAACGGACGTGACAAGGTTGGTAGAAGGTGGGGATCGAAGTAAAAAAAAAAGAAAGTAACTAAATAATTACTTTTCACAGTAACGCATTACTTTTTGGTGTACGTAACTGGATAAAGTAACTAGTCACTGCCAGTACACAGTTACTAGTTACTTTATTTCAAAAGTAACTCAGTTACTTACACCAAAAATTAATGCGTTACTGTGAAAAGTAACTATTTAGTTACTTCTTTTTTTCTTTCTTTTTTTAAGGCTCCCATTAATGCCCTTTTAGCCTTCATTTCAGTACTGTTATTGCAATGGAGAAAAATACAATCTGTTGAACAACTTGACATGCATTTGCATCACTGAACTTTGCTAAGCAATGTGGTCTACATACAACACACAAAGACAAAGATATGTTTCAAAGGGCCAATTTTTTTTGGGCCAGAACAAATTGACAAAACTATTTTAAATAGCTGCAACATAACATACTGTACATAAGTAACAAACAGCATAATAACAACATGTCACAACATAGCTGTAAACCTGGCTTCACCCAAGGAAGGCACACATGACATCATAACACGTCATAACAGGCGTTTTTTTCTCTCAAGGAATTGTGAAATAAAATCATGTTTTCAGGAGATCAACGCTGTACTGAAGCCCAGAACAATACGCATGTCCCCAGTTTTAGTTTAGAGAAAAGGAAAGATTGGCCTGGCCCACTAGGATCCCTCTTTATGTTTGTAAACTTTATAGTATATACATTTAGAGTGATGTGATAATCAAACACTCTAGAAGTCTAGAATGAAAGAGCAACAGTATATAAGAGAATTGACAGCGTGTGTGTACCTTCAGTGCTGAATGGTGAGCAGAGGCAGAGTTTGGAGTGTCTTCTTTAGCTTGCTTTCCATGTTTATGTACTCACTGTCCACTATGTCCAGGAACTTGGAAAATGTTTTCGTGCCATTTGCCGTTTGACGGCCGCTATCATGCTAATTAGCGTTACAGTAACGCCGTTATTAGTCCCAACACTGGTCACTGCCATTGTGTCCTTGGGCAAGACACTTTACCCACCTGCTCCCAGTGCCACCCCCACTGGTTAAAAAATGTAACTTAAATATTGAGTTTCACAATGTAAAGCGCTTTGAGTCACTAGAGAAAAGCGCTATATGAATATAATTCACTTCACTTCACTTGTAAAGAACATAATGTCATGGCTGTCTTGAGTTTCGAATACCTTCTACAACGCTTTTTTTTTGTCATAGAGTGATTGGAGCACATACTTGTTGGTCACAAAAAACATTCATGAAGTTTGGTTCTTTTATGAATTTATTATGGGTCTACTGAAAATGTGAGCAAATCTGCTGGGTCAAAAGTATACATACAGCAATGTTAATATTTGGCTATATGTCCCTCGGCAAGTTTCACTGCAATAAGACAATTTTGGTAGCCATCCACAAGCTTCTGGCAAGCTTCTGGGTGACTTTTTGACCACTCCTCTTGACAAAATTGGAAACCAACAAATTACTAAATGTGTTGGTTTTCTGACATGGACTTGTTTCTTCAGCATTGTCCACACATTTAAATCAGGACTTTGGGAAGACCGTTCTAAAACCTTTAATTTTAGCCTGATTTAGCCATTTCTTTACCATTTTTGACGTGTGTTTGAGGTCATTGTCCTGTTGGAACACCCAACTGTGCCCAAGACCCAACCTCCTGGCTGAGGATTTTAGGTTGTCCTGAAGAATTTGGAGATAATCCTCCTTTTTCATTGTCCCATTTTAAGCACCAGTTTCAATGGCAACAAAACAGGCCCACAGCATAATACTACCACCACCATGCTTGACGGTAGATCTGGTGTTCCTGTGATTAAAGGCCTCACTTTTTCTCATCCAAACATATTGCTGGGTATTGTGGCCAAACAGCTCAATTTTTGTTTCATCTGACCACATAACTTTCCTCCAGAAGGTGCATCACAAAAAAATAAGAGTTGTAGAAATGATTGGAAACTCAAGACAGCCATGACATTATGTTCTTTATAAGTGTATGTAAGCTTTTTATCGCGACTGTATATATACAGTATATCAGTGGTGGACCGAAGTGAATGCTGGGCCACAACATTAGGTACACCTGCAGACTGCAGCACGGATTTCATATTTCATTCATTCACAACTCCTCCAACACGAACATTAGTGTTTTTGCACTTTTTGGCTTCTTATTAAATAACTTTTTTAAATAGATTCAATCTTGCACGTGGAAAGTTTAAGTGTGGGCTTTAGTTATAACACTCCCGTCAGGGGGTGCATTCTACGGCGGGGGTGCATTAATCCAGCACAACAGCGGCGTATTGACTTCATTTATAAGTAAAGGTAAGACCATAATAACGTTTTTTTATTAAATGTGCTTTTTTGTGTTCTACAGTTTGTATGTGTAAAGTTAAAGTTAAGTTAAAGTACCAATTATTGTCACACACACACTAAGTGTAATGAAATTTGTCCTCTGCATTTGACCCATCCCCTTAATCACCCCCTGGGAGGTGAGGGGAGCAGTAGGCAGCAGCGGCTGGTGATTTAACCCCCAATTCCAACCCTTGATGCTGAGTGCCAAGCAGGGAAGAATGCTGGTATGAGCTTTTAAACATAACCCGTTAACTGCTGCCAATCAAATGGTGAATAAGATACTCTTTAGGGTTCATATGTTTGTAAATCTGACTGTGATGAAGTCAGTGCCTCACCAGCCATGAACCTCACCGCACGTCACTGGTTTCTATACTGTATAGAAAAAAATGTCTATCTGACAAACTTGAGTGCAGGAGGGTATCAATCAACGCCCAACCCATCAACAACCACGATGTCTGCCGACACCCACCAGCATTTGTTCGGTGAGGGGGCAAAGCTGAAGACGAGACCTTCAATTCCTGATCTAAGCCCATTGAATGCAGCCAGGTAATGGCAGATGTGAGTCGACTTGGATCAGAAGCTCTTTTCCCCCCGGAGATCGCAACGATCACCCTGCGTCCAGATCTCGTCTTATGGTCTGAAACCTGCCAGCTTGTCTACATCATTGAACTGACAGTTCCGTGGGAGGATGCTTTGAAGAAGCGTATGAGCCCAAGAAGCTGCGGTACTCCAACCTAGCAGCTGAGACAGAGAACAGAAGCTGGAGGGTAAGGGTGAGCCCATTGGAGGTGGAGTGTCGTAGAATTTCTGACCTTTTGACCTATATTTCTTGTCTATTAAGAATGTCCGCTCATTTTCAATTCTCTTCTATTTTGTGCCATTGAATGGACCTGTTGTGGGACAAAGGTGAATATGGAGTTATGCCAACCTGTCTACAGAATGTTTAGATTTTCCAAATATGACTAAGAGATACAAGGTTGTTTTGGAACAGACAAACCAAAACAAAACAATCATGACGCACAGATAAAAACAGTGACGCACGAGATAAAAAACAGTGACGCACAAGAGACATATAAAAAATGGCAGAAGACCGGGACTCGTCAGTGATTTTGGCTTTGTGTGTGTCTTGTTTGCTCCGGAGTACATGTGGTCTGTCTGCACGGCCAACTCAATTCAAACTGCACTTCTGATAATGGGTAAATAAATTTGTTGTACTAAACTACTTTTGTTGCCTGCTTAAGCTTCGGACAATCCACTACACAAATTGGCGTCACGAACAGGATGGCCCAGAAGCTACAGGTCGACAGCCGCTCCCGCTCTCTCTGTCAGGCAGACAGTGTGTTGCACGCGCGCATCACAAGGTAAGCAGTTTGCTTTAAAGTGTAAACATTTTCTGCCTGGAGAGAGCCAGATCGATAAGACTAATTGCTGAACCTGTTTTTGATAAAAGATAGGTTTAGTCAGGTTCTCCAAAAACAACCTGGAATGGGGTAAATTATGGTTGGATTGAGTTGTTTTATATGTGATGATTTGTTTTATATGTGTTTGTTGAAAACTTGTGATTTCTTGTTTTTAGCCATAAGGGGATTGTTAATAGAATGTTGGTGGTTTAGAGTGTTTTTGAAGCATAGACGATGTGAGACGAAACAATTCTTTTAACCTCTTCATCCTCTGTCGTTGTTGGCAGAGGATGCTTTTTTCTGCAAGTACATTAGGTTAGCCGGAGTTGGACATAGCGAAATTTAAGGCAAGGTTTGCTAACTGGTGTGACATTTGGCCCACACAAATTTATGACGTCTATGAAGGTCCTACGTATCTGTCTATGTGGAAACTGCAGCCGGGTAAAAAGCCTGATATAAGGTGATCGTTCAGTGACTCCGGTAAAGGAGATCAACTGAGCCAAGTTGTCACGCATTTGGAAATTTGCTGCAGTATAGATGGATAGAGTTAAGGGCTCCATATGGTAGAGCCTTGGTGAAACTATATGGACTGACCAGACACGATGTACTGTAGGATTGTTGGGTGATTCCTAGTGATTCTACAGCGCCTTAGGCCGGTTATCCGTGTTGGTCAGGAAGGATAACGCAGGTGCTGCTCCAATGAAACGGGTTAATCGCCGTTGTATGAGCAATGATGGAACCTGTTTTTTGTGATATGAGACGGCCGATTCCACAAAAGCACGCGTGCATTAGTTGTTTATATTTGTCCGGACATGGGGTGGTATTGTAATTTATAAATGTGTGTGTATAATGATGAATGCTGAAATGTGTGTGTATTGAGTGAGTCAGTTTATGTTGGTACATTTAGATATATGCGTAATTTAATAACTTTTGTGTAGCACCTGGTTTCTTATCTGGTTTAATTCCTCCCTCCCCCCCCCACTGCCCTCCCCTCCCTTCACGCTTTTTCTCACAGCCCCGCTATCTGTAAAAGTTGGGAAATTGTCCAAAATGTGTGTGCTTGTGAGAAAATAGACAAAGTTATGTACAGAAAACATATGAGTGAATGATCCATCCATATAATTATCTTCTTCCGCTTATCAAGAGGTTGGATCGCGGAGGCAGCAGCCTAAGCAGGGAAGCCCAGTACTCCCCCTCTTTGGCGCTGCGAGCGAATTCCAGTCATTTGAATTTGTTTTTAACTGTGCTGGTGATTGTGACTGTGCGATATTATAGTTGTAAGAAGGCATTGAAACTATAAATACGGAAAAAAGGCTCTCGCTCTCTGGTAAATTCTCTGTGTGTGAGTGCGTGTGTGACGCATATAAAAAAAAAAGGAGTCTCAGCTGGGAGACATTTTGAGATAAGAGTGTGTCATTGTGACGAGGCTGTGTGAGTGACAGCTGCACGAAACGTGGTTCGAAGAGGTGTGACACAGCTAGGTAAGCATTGAGCTAGATTAGCATTGAGCTAGGTTAGCATTGAGCTAGGCTAGAATTGAGTTAGCATAGCATTGGATTAGTTTAGCATTGAGCTAGGTTTAAAGAATAAATAAATAAATAAAAAAAAAACTATATATATATATATATATATATATATATATATATATATATATATATATATATATATATATATATATATATATATATATATATATATATATATATAGTGGACAGCTGTACTCAATCTGAAGAGAAGGCTGACAGGTTGGTTTTGATAATAGGAAAAATAAAATATACTGTATATGAATAAATAAACATTTAAATATCAATACATACATTTGGACTGGGACATTGAAGCATTGTTAAATTCATTAGTCATTAATTATGTGTGTAATATACTGTATTGAACAGCCCTGTTGCTTATCTGATCCATCCAGTTCCTGTGTGGAAGTTGAGACAAACACACACGCACACACATCATAGATTAGAACACATTGTAGCTTTGAATTAATAATGATATAGCAAACACATTAAATAAAATAGAATTAAATTTAATAAAGGTAAAATGATTATTTAATTATATTGACATTTTAATTATTTCAAGAATAATCACGATGAAGTAAAATTTTAATTTATATTCTAAAACATCTAAAAACATCTGTGAATCATAGTCTGAGGAAGTACAGATAAGAATCGCCAACACTCAGCGCCATAGTCAAAACAAAACGTAGAGAAGCGTTAAACAAATTCTAATCAGAAGGAAGACAGACCAAAATATGAGAACTTAAGTAAACAGACAGCAAGTAAACCAGAAATAATAATGTAAATAAATAACAAAGAAAGCAAATTTCTATGTGACATTGGTGCATGTAGAATTACATGTAGAGAATAAAACTAAATGGAAATAACTGTCTGCAAGATGAGCATGACGTCATGAATTGTGCTCGGGTTAGTAATAGATAGATAGATAGACAGATAACACGTTATTGATTCCTTCAGGAGAGTTCCCTCAGGAAGAAGAAGTAAAAAGTAAACAGTAACTAATAAGGGTATAAATGGAAACAAAATAGAAAAATATTACAAGGAGAATAAAAAGAGAACAGTAAAATAAGAATATAATAAGAGAAACTAGGCATTAACGACCATGATATAAAAAAGTATTGCACTGTTATTGTTTTGCATTCCCTGTCATCCTAGCCCCCAAAGAGGAGTTGTACAGTCTAATGATGTGTGGGACAAAGGATTTTTTATAGTCTAAATCAGTAGTTCTCAAAGGAGGGTATGGTGTTTCCGCCCGGACAAAAAGGGGGGTACTTGAGATTTTAAATATTCTAAAAATAGCGACAATTCAAAATCCTTTATAAATATAATTATAGAATAATACTTCAACAAAATAAATATTTAGAATTAAGTTCACGAGTCCAGATGAATCACTATTACAATATCCAAAGAAGGTTGATGATAGATTATATGTATAGAAATATTTATTATAATTTAATCACTTGTTTAATTTTCAAAACGTTTTAGTTATTCTTATATCTTTTTTGTTGTCCAAATAGTTCAAGTAAGACCACAACAAATGAGCAATATGGTGCACTGTTATACAATTTAATAAATCAGAAATTGATGACATTATGCTGTATTTTATTTATTTATTTTACTGGGAAAAAAGGTTGAAAACCACTGCCCTAAATCATATCTAAAGCTAAAATTATTTTATAAGACTGATTATTTTGGATTATTGTCTTTGTATTGAGAGAGAAAGAGAGAGAGCAGGTGAAGGAAGATTGTTTGTTTGGTTGGTTGAGTGAAATGGGAAGAAATCAATAGGAATAATTACATGCAAAATGGAATAAAACTATGAGTGCAATAGATAATGAATGAATAAATGAAATAAGTTTATTTTGGTCAT
The DNA here is from genome assembly GCF_033978785.1 of Entelurus aequoreus. Lineage (NCBI taxonomy): Eukaryota > Metazoa > Chordata > Actinopteri > Syngnathiformes > Syngnathidae > Entelurus > Entelurus aequoreus. Next base: position 30,264,945 of record NC_084750.1, on the reverse strand, counting down.
ATAATTAACCAGTTTGTGTGAGCAGTTTAACAGTACAGATCAGACAAATTAACATTCATACACATTTACACACAGAAAGAAAATAAAAGAAAAAGGATGACCGAAAAAGGAATAGGCGGAAGCCAAAGATTATCCTATACATTCACTGAACATTAAATTACCTGGAACATCAACGATAAAAGATGAAAGTAATTGTTACTATATTTCATAATGTTCAAAAACTTCACCTTTCAAGGGTCTCTTAAACCATAACAAAAAACTACATGTGTTCAGCTCATCACTGAGGATGGTCCATCATTTAACTCCTAGAACTGAATTACATTTGTATTTTTATTTTTATTTTACTTGACCTATTTCAAAAATCAATATCCCCCGTAAATGATAGTTTTCTCCTCATAATGTAAATAAGCTAAGAATACAAACTGGAATGCTGTTGTTCTTTACTCGGAAACATAATTGCCATTTTTTTTAAATTAAATTATCTGAACATTTAACACATTATGACTTATAAAAAATGGATTGGTATGATTATAGTAGCATGCTTTGTGTATTATTGAAATGAGCCTTTTAAGTTTAAGTATTGGGTCTATATTTCTTCTATAAACATTTCCCCAAACTTCAAAACAATATTACATATGGAAAAAATAAATGAATGACATAACATATTTAGTTTCTTATTCAGCATGTGTTTTACTTTATACCGAATAGCAATGTATTTGGATATTTTTCTTTAATATGTTCAATATGCGGCTTCCAACATATTAATGATCAATTATTATTCTCAAGAATGTAGTTCATATACTCTGTCAATTTCCACTTGATTCAACTTTAATTTTTGTTTCACAATTTGACTTTGCACCACTAAACACCACACATTTAGTTTTGTTATCATTCAATGATTACTTATTAACAGACAACATTCACACACTAGGGCAAACTTAGTATTTATTGAGATCTAATACTTAAAATAACTACTTAACCACTGTTGTGAAACACTTTTAATGTATGGGAGTATTGGGATAGGATTGAGGAAGATGTCTGCTGTGGTGGTGGTTAGTTTGGAAATCAATATAATAAAAGTAAGTTTAAGTCGGGTAACTTTAAAGTGTAGTCTGACATTTTTAGTTTGGAGTAATTTATATTTTTAATTAGACATTTCAGTACACCATACATCTGGGAGGTGGCCTTGTGAGGTGTTTGTGCTGCGATATCAGGACAGCTGGCACAAAACAATGTGTGTGTGTGCATGCTGTGACTAGTGTGAAAGAGAAGATGGAAAAACGAGAATAAAAAACATTCTGCCTGTAGCATGACGTACAGCTTGCTCGCGCCTACTGATAGACAAATGATAGTTTAAATTAACTTATAGATAATCTTTAAGTGAATTAAAAGGGTACTTAAATACACATGAAGTAGTACGTATAATCTTTGAATTAGGGTTATTGATTAACATTTAATGGGATAGTTAAGACTGTGATTTTAAAACGTGATATGCAAAATTGAACTAACCGAGAGGATATGAAAACGATGGGTGTACATGTTTTGAGTTCCAAATTCTGGAGGAAAAAAAACCTCAACAAAACGTAAAACCATACAGACGGACTTGGGTGGTAGTCACGGTTGTCCTAGGTCAAGCTAGGGTGCAGTTAAGCAGCCGGGGGACTGCCAACTTCTCTGAACAAGACAAGCTCCAAAGTGTAGCCAGAACATGCTCACAAAAAATACAGGTGTGACAGAGGACGCCCACAGCAGGACGAACAGCAGAATACAAACAGACCCCTGCTGGACATAAGTGTCAACGGACAATGTTCAACACAATCTTTGAAGCATTCCTTTGTGGTCAACCTGCACACACCTTGTAATGACCTGCTTACGAACTGTGCCCTGACAATTCAATACCGCACAGAAGGAACTTCCTGATGTTGCCTGACAGCACGACAACAGCTGACAACTACTGGGGACGCCTTCCAGGAACGAATAGAGGACGGGGACTGCTCCAACTGTCCTAGCACTGGCTGACTGAGGTGCGTCCGTGTGCCCTGCCACCCAAACCGCCAAAGTGTATGATCACCAATTAGACGACTCATAATAGGAGCCTTTTGACTCTTATATATGGTGGGACTCAAGGTATGGCCGCTCATGTGAACTATCCTTACAACAATTAGAATGGTATAAGATGGACAACTAATGACCCACATTGTTCCTTTGCTCTCTGTCCTGCCTACGAAACCAAAAATGTAGGTCAAATGATAAAACAGGGCGTAGCTGCCGCTGATTGAACCGATACGCTAATACCACATTTTTAATTATTTCGGTTGTCTGTTAAAAACATAGCTATTGGTTGCAATTTGGACACTCTTGCTGTAGGCTACAAGGAGCTAGCAGCTACACAACAGCTGAGCTAAAATAAAATTTAAGCATATCAAATAATTGTAGTTGCTTATTACATACACAAAGTCGCTTAGAGACAGAAGTCTGTAAAAAGTATTCAGTAACAAATGTGGGTATACAAATGTGTCCGCATCATTAAACTTTCCACAACAAGAAACAACACCTTTCGTTCTAATTAATGTCCCGGGGGACAAGATTACAGAAAAGACAGATCGAGTGACAGAGGGGGGAGGAATTATGATTTATGAAAGGGAAAACATTAAAAGTAGATCAATTTGAGTATGTTGAAATTAAAATCACATTTTCCTCAGAAATGTATTTCAAGGTAATTGTAGTATACCGACCGACCACAGCTAAAGACATTTTTCTTGATTCATTTTCAGACATCCTCAAACAGCATAGTATGAAAGAAGTAACGTCATGGGGGACGTTAATCTGGACTGGTTAAATAAGACGCGTAGAAAGAAACTTAAGGATATTATAAACGGCTTCTACATGATACAAATGATAAGCAGCCCTACTAGAATTACAATTGGATGACAAAAATCAAAGAGATCATCTGTAAATACACGAATACAAAACCAGAAAGAAGAGTGCTAAAATAAAAATACCTTGGATTAATAAAACAATTTGGATTCTAATAAAGACATCGGGACTCAGCTCTCATAAGAGGAATTAAAACAGGTCTAAATACAGATCGTATGATTTTAAAAGTTTGGAGGAACAAAGTTACAATGTTTATGCGGAAGTCTAAGGCTGACTTTCACTTAGAATTAATCAAAGCTGCAAAAGGGAACATTAGAAAGTTATGGAAAACCAGATACAAACTTACGGAAAGAGAGCAAACAAGAAACAACACTATAACATTAAATATCAATGGCGCTACTATCGCAGACAGTCTGGACATAAGTAATAATTTTAATGAACATTTCATCCAGTCTGTACAAACCCTGAATAAAAAGTCCCTCAAAATCAGTGCAAATAATTGTCATTTATTCAGGATGGACTAATTTTAGAATTAACAAATGAAACAAAGTTAAACAAAATCTTCACTGCATTATCAGACTCACGATCTAGAGATATATATATGGGTTGGACACTATCTTCCTAAAAACGTATAAGGATTGTATTATTGCTCGTATAACAACAATTGATAAATAAATCAATAACGGAAAACACTTTCCCTACCACGTCGAGAAACTGCTACTATAATTAAATCCATAAAGCAGGAAATAAAGAAGACCAGAACATGTACAGACCAATTAGCCTTCTCCACGTTATAACAAAAGGAATAGAAAATTTGAAGTTAAAACGTGGCTTTGGAGCAATCAAGGCTGCTCACACGGTCACTGAGAGGGGCATTATGTAGACACATCAATTTAATGAGTATTATATTTATCCATGAGAGCATTTTTGTTGTAAATTGTGAGGTATGGCTGTTAAAAGCTTGGTTGTTGTTACGAATGATGACAGATGTGAACAAGAGCATGTATTGTCTTTGTGTGATGATGTAAATAAGGTGTGGATGGTTCTGATATATTAAGAATGTGTCCATGAAGGGGCATTTTATGACTTTCCTAAATTTGATTACATGCTACAGTATGATTATTTTTTGATTAATTATTGATTATTATGAATGTATATATTTATTATGATTAATTAGTGTCATAATTGTATTGCTTGATTTTTGGATCCCTTTAATTTAGGTAGCCAGGGACTACAGATGGAAAGTAGCTATTTAGATATAATCTGGTACAGAACATATCTGTTTCTAAACTTAATGTTTCTGTGCATTGTCCCATCATAGATAGACTAAATTAAATACAACTATTTAGTGAATTGTTGAGGCCACAATAATTCACTAGGTGTTGTAAAATATCAAAGTACTATTGCAAAAGCGAACAGTGACCTCAAACATGACCTGTCCTCCGCCTCTGTTCTTGCTGCACTTGACTATCAGCTGCCTTTTCTTTTTCTTGGATGTTTCTGAAACTACTAATACTACTACTACTATTACTATTACTATTACTACGACTAACACTGTCCCTGTTTCAGGGACAGAGGGGGGAGGTGAGTTTGGATTGGGTCAAGTTAGAGTGTGTTGAGGTTTTATTTAATCGATATGATCAATCCGGTACAAGGATAAAGGAACGTAATGATTTAGATTGTCAATTGAAGTGGTTGGCGGAAGCAACCCCAACCTCAAAGGAGGGTGCCAATTCAGTAATTAAATGTTTTGTGAATGATCTAATATCCCGACATGGTTTCCCCAAAAAAAGATTAGGTCAAACAACGGCACCTATTTTAAGAAAAAAGGTTATCGTCTTCAGTCACAAGTTCAGCACTTCTCAGGACCAGCAGCTTCCTAGGAAGGTGGAAAGACCATGAGACCAAAATGGTATGTTTGCAAAATGTAGAATTTGTGTGCCAGTTCTTCTGTGCAGATTTGAGGATGAAAGTAGCCACCCCAGATTCCCTTGCACTCGCTAAGAGGGCACGGTCAAAGCCGATCCAGGACCAACACCCGATACCTGACTGGAAGGAACCGAGAGGAGAGACAACACCTTGCCAGCGATGACGAGAACGACTAAGGTTGCCAGCCAATATGTGTCCGTCGGGACTCCAGCAGCTGTGGAAGGAGGTGTCGGGAGTGCCGAAGCGGCAAGGAGGCCTTGAAGCAAACCAAGGGCCTGGATCAAAGCCCCAACGCCCCATACTTTTTCTCAGCTTTTCCCCAATTTCGGCCAGCACGCACCGGCCACTGAACAGTCTGCCCAATGGACTGAACCACACCCCAAGAAGAGACAGAGACAGACTGTTTGAGTGGATCTCTTTCTTCACCAAGGCAGCCAAAAGCCCAACGAGGTGTCGGCAGGTCACCAGCCTGAGGCACCACCGAGCCATCTATACGAGCACTAATCGAACATGGACTCATACGAAATTCAGTTGTGTGTTCAAAATCAATTGGTAATTAACAATATTGGTAACTACATTCATTGCAAATGCCGAAAAAAATATTTTTGCAAATGTCTTAGTCATAAGTCTATATACATTCATCTATTTATGTTCAATGATGTTCATGATCAAAGTATTTGTTATTCCTTTACTAAATCAAAGGGTAGGCCACTAATTGTGTTCTGTGAGATGGTTTTACTGCAGGCTGGTAACAGCGATCGCTCTGAAGGAGGGTCATAGACGGAATTTTTGCCTCGTATAAAAACATTGAGGTTTTTGCCTCTATCTGTGGTAGAGATTTAACTTAGTGGTCTACATCAGAAATTGTTTTGGTCCAGGGTCTTAGGACCCTGGAAGGAGGGTATGTCGTAGAATTTCTGACATTTTGACCTATATTTCTTGTCTATTAAGAATGTCCGCTCATTTTCAATTCTCTTCTATTTTGTGCCATTGAATGGACCAGTTGTGGGACAAAGGTGAATATGGAGTTATGCCAACCTGTCTACAGAATGTTTAGATTTTCCAAATATGACTAAGAGATACGAGGTTGTTTTGGAACAGACAAATCAAAACAAAACAATCATGACGCACAGATAAAAACAGTGACGCACAAGATAAAAAACAGTGACGCACATGAGACATATAAAAAATGGCAGAAGACCGGGACTCGTCAGTGATTTTGGCTTTGTGTGTGTCTTGTTTGCTCCGGAGTACATGTGGTCTGTCTGCACAGCCAACTCAATTCAACCTGCACTTATGATAATGGGTAAATACATTTGTTGTACTAAACTACTTTTGTTGCCTGCTTAAGCTTCGGACAATCCACTACAGGAGTGTAGGGGCTTTGTAGCCAGCACAACAGCGAAGCTCCTTAGGGAGGTTGGAGTCAGGGGGCAGGCTCACAGACAGGCCATTAAAGAGCTGGCCAACACCGCAGAGAGGACGAGCCATTGGCTGGGGTTGAAGAGGAGTGACACCAGCAGGGTTACTAAGGCTAACACCTAATGGGACACACACACCCAGAAATTAGAACACCCTGGGGTGGGCCCTTCCTCGGCAGAGGGTGTCTTGTGGTAAGCCGGGCCGAAACACCCTGTGACGCTGTGGCACACAACTGAAGATGTGTCCCAATGGTGGAAAAGCCTCCCAGCAGTGTCACCTAGCCTCACTCAGGTATGCGGTCAGGTGCAAGCCTGGCTCAGGGAGACGCCCTTGCCATACAGAGTCCCCAGGGATGGTACCAACTACTCATTTCTACAAATTATATTTGCACTATTGTATGGATACACTATACCAGGGGTCACCAACCTTTTCGAAACCAAGAGCTACTTCTTGGGTACTGATTAATGCAAAGGGCTACCAGTTTGATACACACTTAAATAAATTGCCAGAAATAGCCAATTTGCTCAATTTACCTTTAACTCTGTTATTATTAATAATTAATGATATTTATCTTTGTGGAAACACTGATCATCTTAATGATTTCTCACAATAAATATATATAGAAACAGATAAATATCAATATGCAACACTTTATTTTTATATTTTCTCTAAGTGCACATTTTTCAAATTGAACATTTTCAAATGATCACTTCTAAGACCAGGGGTGGGCAATTAATTTTTACCGGGGGCCGCATGAGCAACCCGAGCACTGCTGGAGGGCCACACCGACAATATTTCAATTAAATTTTGCTTAAATTATTTTTGATATTCCGTAAAATTATAATATTTTCATTTAACCTAACTTATCTTTATACAAAAGCAGATGGCTTTTGATGGTTTTATTTTTAACACTTTCTTACACAACACTTCCTGATGTGTAATACCATGCAAAAATTTCAATTTCTGTCACTTTATCCTGCCGCCTCTTTGTTGTGAACGTAGCACGCCTGCAAGGTGATTGGCGAAGAAGAAGGAAGCGTTGCTGTTGCGGAAATGAGGAGTGAGGATAGATGTGCGTGTGGAAAGAACGAGATAAGTTGAGCTGTGTTAGTATAGGTTGCTCAATAAAAGTTTAAAAAGAGCGTCAGACTTGGTGTGCACTTCTTCTGGACGCTACAATTGATGTCAGAAGTGGGATGAAATGCCTCCCAGTTCGCCTTGCCATCAAACCTGGGAGTGAATTCCCCCATGGCAAGCAGCGTGCGCTGCATCTGTAGACACTGCCTCTCTCTGTCTCTCTCTCTCTCTCTCTCTCTCTCTCTCTCTCTCTCTCTCTCTCTCTCTCTCGCTCTCTCTCTCTCTCTCTTTCTCTCTCTCTCTCTTTCTCTCTCTCTCTCTCTGCGGCGAGCTCCTCACGTGGCACGTACCTCTCGATGATGTAGCAGGCTGAGCACACAATTAAGCAGCGTAGTATGTGCAAAGTTTTACTTCTGCCACCAATTGTAGCGTCCAGAAGAAGTGCACACCAAGTCTGACGCTCTTTTTAAACTTATATTGAGCAAGCTATACTAACACAGCTCAATTTATCTCGTTCCTTTCACACTCACGTTTATCCTCTCTCCTCATTTACGCAACTCAAGAAGACAACATCAACTTCAGCAGGTCGTTACACTATATTCTTTAAACACTATATTCTTTAAACACAGCAACATGTGTACCACAAATTAAGCACACGGCTTTACCTTTACTTGGCAGTCCATGTCTTGTTGAAAACACGCCATTCGTCATCACCTTTTCTTTTTTTAGCGTCTCGGGGATAACCGGGCGGACCGGGCATCACTTGTCGCTGTGCGCCTTCTCTAACAGGACACACGCCCATAAATAACACTTTTCAAAATAAAAGCAGCACAGTTGTATTGCACGCACGACATATATGTTTTTTTAAATTTATTTTGTAATTTGTGATTGCCGCTGCTCGCACGAGCATACGTCCACACGGAAGTCATACAAATAACGCTTTTCAAAACAAAAGCAGCACCGTTGTATTGCACACTCGAAAGAGATACTTTTTAAAATGTATTTTGTAATTTATGATTGGCCTCACGCGGGCCGGACAGGGACGTACAAAGGGCCGGATGCGGCCCGCGGGCCACAGAATGCCCAGGTCTGTCTAAGACAGTCTTGTGAAATCACAATATCCCATTTTAACTAGCTAGCCACTAACATTTTTGAACAAATCATGAATTACTTTGCACCATGTTTGTACAAATAATAACTCATGTAAAATACAAAAGTCAACTCTCAAATTTTTAAATAAATCATGTCACACTTTGAACTGGACACCTAATCTGTTATCTGTTTCTTTGTCAGTTAGTGAAGACCAAGTCTTTAAAATATTTTCTTGGATTTGAATTTTTTTTTTTGAGTTTTGTCTCTCTTAGAATTAAAACTGTCGAGCAAAGCGAGACCAGCTTGCTAGTAAATAAATAACATTTAAAAAATAGAGGCAGCTCACTGGTAAGTGCTTGTCAAGTGTTTTGCTTTTTTCACTGTGCTTATCCCACACTTGAAGGGATGTACCAATGCTGAATGTGGCTTCTGGATTTCACTCAAAAGACCAGACCGTAGTTACTTTTTTCCTTTTATTTTCCTTTTGTTTGCAACAGTTTTTCCAACGAAGAAACAGCTTCTTTTTTCTTCTTTAGTCTTTTTAGCAGTCTTTAGCAGTGTTAGTAGACTTTAGTTTCTTTAGCTGTCATTAGCTGTCTTTAGTAGCCTGTAGCTTCTTTAGTAGGTGAAAAACCTTTAAGGACAAAACACCACAAGATTAACATGCTGTAAAAAATCTATCAATTATCAATCCCATAATTTACCATTATTAGGCTATCAAACACTTAATTAAACAAGTGCAAGAAAATTGATTAATATTTTCCCTTTAAGTTAATTCCGATTTGAAATAAATTGTCTCAACATAAATGCACCAAGATACATATAAAATACATTTAACACCAGAAACACAATAGATAAATGCAGCAGAAAGCCCAATATGCAAATACATAAATACCTAACCAATTAGCCACCTATTTTAGATACATATTTAAAATCCATATCCAATATAAATGTTATGATCCGCTGCCCGGATCATATTTCTGTTTACGTTTTCTAGTCACTTGTGTTTTTCTGTTAGTCTTGATCTCTTTCTAGTTCCTGTTTAAGCACTTCTGAGTTTGGTTACCATAGTTACTGATTACTTGCACCTGCCGCGGGTGTTCCCGACGCGCACCTGTGTTTCATTACTGTCATCATTATATAAGCCTGCCTTTCCATTCAGTCCGTCTTGCATCGTAGTTTGTGTTCACACAACAGTTGACGACTTGTTTCCTGCTCTTTAGCGACTAGTTTTCACACTAGGCTATTTTGGCTTGCTAGCTCCCACGCTAGTCTTTTAGTTTTGTACTTTAAGTGCTATGAGCACGTGTTTATTTGTTCCTGTCTGATTTATGCTTTAATAAATCAATTCTTTACCTGCAAGCTGTGTCCGAAGCCCGATCTGCATCCCTGGGAGAACGAACACCCGCGCCATGCGACCCAGTCGTCACAATAAATATATCATTAATTTAGCAGTGAAACACTCAATCTTAAACGCTGTCTACTGGAAGAAAAATACCCCTTTTCTATGCCCTCACTAGCAGCCAATGATCCAACACAGTTAAATCCAACACTTTAAGTTGAGCGACTTCACCCTCCTGATGAAGCAAACTGCTCCAACATTTATCAAACTAAGCAAAGAATCCCAACACTTCCTTACTAAACAACAGTTACACAAAACACCGTGTGTATTTAGCCTCCAGACTAAGCTCGCTACATGCACACAACTCCCCCCTCCTCCCCCATCTCACCTGCCAACAGGTGCGCCACACCCACAAAGAGAAATAAAGTGCAATCTTACTGGCTGTCCGTTCAGCTTTTGGTTTTGGTACACTTTTGGCCCAACTCTGTGTTATATGTAATGAACCAAAGCTTTCTCCACTCTGCGCTGGCGTCTTTTGTACTCCTTGATTGGACACAGCTGTCTAATTACCGGGCTCGCGCACCAGCAGACGAGACGGGAGCGCGCCGCGTTATACCTGCGCGTGAACGTAAACTGATAATAATGCCGAATTATATACATTTCCTGGGGTTGCCTAGGTGACTAGGGATGTGGATGTGCTCTAAAATAAAATATTATTTTATTAAGTGGGGTTTGGCTGGTTGCCAAGCGGCCGCAGTTACGCGCTCGCGCATCAGCTGACGAGACAGCTGTTCGCCGCTACAGTGCTGCTATTTGAGCTATTTTTAGAACAGGCAAGCAGGCGACTCATCTGGTCCTTACGGGCTACCTGGTGCCCGCGGGCACCGCGTTGGTGACCCCTGCACTATACTATACACTATATAGATGATATACTATAATACAGGGTTGTGTGGTCAAGGTGGGGAGGTAAGGCATAGCCTCACTTGCCATGATAAAATAATAATAATAATAAAACAATACATAATAATATTTTCTGTATTTTCTGTATGAGTTTTTGAAATGTGTTGACATTTATGTGGCTTACTGCTGGTCCGCTTGCAAAATGATGTTTGCAGATACTTTTTTACATAATGAACTTCCAGTTTGTACACTGTGTCTATTCAACTGTCGGCCCGCAGGCCAAAGCTTTTCATTTGGCCCGTCAAACATCAACCAAATAGGCTTGATAAAACCTATTGTGGAGCACGGATTTGTATTTTAAACCGCCTCGGATACTATATCCTCTTGAAAATGAGAGTCGAGAACGCGAAATGGACATTCACAGTGACTTTTATCTCCACGACAATACATCGGCGAAACTCTTTAGCTACTGAGCTAACGTGATAGCATCGGGCTCATATGCAGATAGAAACAAAATAAATAAATCCCTGACTGGAAGGATAGACAGAAGATCAACAATACTATTAAACCATGGACATGTAACTACACGGTTAATAATTCCCAGCCTGGCAAAGCTTAACAATGCTGTTGCTAACGACACCATTGAAGCTAACTTAGCAACGGGACCTCACAGAGCTATGATAAAAACATTAGCGCTCCACCTACGCCAGCCCTCATCTGCTCATCAACACCCGTGCTCACCTGCGTTCCAGCGATCGACGGAAGGACGAAGGACTTCACCCGATCATCCGTGCGGTTGGCGGCTAGCGTCGGCTAGCGCGTCTGCTATCCAAGTAAGTCCTCCTGGTTGTGCTGCTACAGCCAGCCGCTAATACACCGATCCCACCTACAACTTTCTTCTTTGCAGTCTTCATTGTTCATTAAACAAATTGCAAAAGATTCCCCAACACAGATGTCCAGAATACTGTGGAATTTTGAAATGAAAACAGAGCTTTTTTGTATTGTATTCAATGGGGTACCAATACTTCCGTATCAACCGTTGACGTCACGCGCATACGTCATCATATCTAGGCGTTTTCAACCGGAAGTGTGGCGGGAAATTTAAAATTGCACTTTAGAAGTCAACCCGGCCGTATTGGCATGTGTTGCAATGTTAAGATTTCATCATTGCTATATACACTATCAGACTGCGTGGTCGGTAGTAGTGGGTTTCAGTAGGCCTTTAATCTATCCATAAATACACTCATCATGTAAATAAATAAATGTCATGTCGATTTTGGGCCCTTAATTATTTATTTGAACCATTTATTTGAATGATATGCAACATGCCGTTTCTATTTTAATTTGTTTTTTTCTATTATTATATTTTCATGATAGTGAGAAGCCATAATCTAAATCAAAATTGATATACATATTAAATATATATGTATATATATATATATGTATATATATATATTTATATACACGCACATCAATATATATATTGTATATATACTGTAT
>NC_084750.1:30162806-30247806 GCF_033978785.1 Entelurus aequoreus | reverse complement strand
AGCTCTGAGTTGTAGCAGAAGTCAGCGGTGTACAGGGTGAACAGAAGAGGGGCCAGCACCGTTCCCTGCGGTGCTCCGGTGCTGCTGATCACAGTGTCAGATGTGATGTCCTTCAGTCTGACGTACTGTGGCCTATCGGTGAGGTAGTCTGAAATCCAGGCAACCAGGCAGGGGTCCACTCGCATTCTGTCCAGCTTGTCCTGGAGAAGGCGGGGCTGGATAGTATTAAAGGCACTCGAGAAGTCCAGGAACAGGATCCTCACAGCGCCATTTCCCTTATCCAGGTGTGAGTGGGCTCGGTGCAGCAGGTAAAGGATAGCATCCTCCACACCAACGTCTGCCCGGTACGCAAACTGCAGGCTGTCCTGGGCATGTTGCACCTGTGGTCTGAGGAGGCTGAGAAACAGCCGCTCCATTGTCTTCATTATATGCGAGGTGAGCGCCACTGGTCTGTAGTCGTTCAGCTCACTGGGGCAGTTCTTTTTGGGAACTGGAACAATGCACGGCGTCTTCCAGAGGGTGGGCACTCTCGCCAGCTGCAGGCTGAGGTTGAAGATCCGCTGGAGTGGTTCACCCAGTTCTGCAGCACAGGTCTTCAGGAGTTGGGGGCACACCTTGTCTGGGCCTGCTGCTTTCCTAGGCTGTAGCTTCCTCAGTTGACCTCTGACCTGGTCCGCAGAGATGACTAATGTCTGCGTAGAGGTGGTGGAGGGGGGTGCTTCTATGGCTGGGGGGGAGGTGCATTGAGGGGAAAAGAAGAGGCGGTGGCTGCGATGGGGAGTGAGGGTTGGAGAGGACACGGGCTGGTTGAAACGGTTGAAGAAGTTATTCATCTCATTGGCCCTCTCTATTGTCCCCCCAACAGCTCTGGTCTTTGTCTTGTGGCCTGTGATGGTTTTCACACCTTCCCAGACTTCCCTCATGTTGTTCTGCTGCAGCTTCTGCTCCAGCTTCTTCCTGTAGCTGTCCTTAGCCTCCCTCACGCGTTGTTTCACCTCCCGCTGTGCTGCTCTCATTGCCTCCCTGTCTCCACTCCTGAAGGCAGCTTTCTTCTTGTTGAGGACAGCTTTAACCTCTTGTGTTACCCAGGGTTTGTTATTAGGGTAGCACCGAACAGTCTTAGCAGGGCAGATCACGTCCACGCAGAAGTTGAGGTAATCCGTGAGACAGTGAGTCAGCCCATCAATGTCCTCACCCTGTGGAAGCAGCACGTCCCAGTCTGTGGTGTTGTAGCATTCCCTGAGGGCATCTTCCATTTCAGGGGACCACCTCCTCACAGAGCAAGTGTTAACAGGCTGCCTTTGGACCAGGGGGGTGTATTTTGGCTGCAAATGGACAAGATTGTGGTCAGATTTCCCTAGTGGGGGGAGGGGTGTGACCTTGTATGCATCCTTGACATTAGCATAGAGTAGGTCAATTGTCCTGTTGTTTCTTGTGGGACAATCCACAGCCTGGTAAAAAGCAGCTAACGTTGAGTCCAAAGTAGCATGGTTGAAGTCCCCAGAAATGATGAAAAAAGCCTCAGGATGTTTTGTCTGTAGCTTTGATGTGATGGCGTGGATCCTCTCACATGCATTGGCTGCATCTGCCCTCGGGGGAATGTAAACACAGAGGGAGATCACGTGACTAAACTCCCTCGGCAGATAGTATGGCCGAAGGCTAACAGCTAGTAGCTCCAGGTCCGGGCAACACAAGACTTTCTTCACGGAGATGTGTCCCGGGTTACACCAGCGGTTGTTAACGTATATGATGAGCCCCCCACCTTTGCTTTTCCCACATGCTTTAGTGTCTCTGTCAGCTCTCAGTGCGGTGAATCCCTGCAGGTCCACGTTAGCATCCGGTACCAGATGGTTTAGCCATGTTTCCGTGAAGATAAACAGGCTGCTCTCTCGATATGCACGCTGGCAATCCGTACTGACTTAAAAACACGCACAATTATATTACAGTATTTGTAAAGTATTAGCCCACATTTCATGTTTTGTTTGTACACACATAGCTCGACAGTGTGTACTGTAGTGTACGGTGATGTGTTGCGTGTACTATGAACAATAGTAGAGTGACTTACTTTAAAAAAAAAAACAAAAAAACATGTGTGTTCTTGTCTCTCATAAGGATTGTGAACGATAGGCAAATTTCCAATAAAAAGTGTGGTTCCCCTTTAAGAAGTACAACATACTTTGGTGCAACACTATTTCAAATGACAACATAATTTAGTACAACATACTTAAGAAGTACAACATACTTAAGAAGTACACCACACTTAAGTACAACTTCCTCAAGAATTCAACATACTTAAGTACAACACACTCCTCAGCCTTCCCGGTAAGGTCTATTCAGGTGTACTGGAGAGGAGGCTCGGATTCAGGAGGAACAGTGTGGTTTTCGTCCTGGTCGTGGAACTGTGGACCAGCTCTATACTCTCGGCAGGGTCCTTGAGGGTGCATGGGAGTTTGCCCAACCAGTCTATATGTGCTGTGTGGACTTGGAGAAGGCATTCGACCGTGTCCCTCGGGAAGTCCTGTGGGGAGTGCTCAGAGAGTATGGGGTATCGGACTGTCTGATTGTGGCGGTCCGCTTCCTGTATGATCAGTGTCAGAGCTTGGTCCGCATTGCCGGCAGTAAGTCGGACACGTTTCCAGCAGTGGCGTGCAGTCACTAGAGGCAGGGGAGGCGGGGCCTCACCTGACATCATGGAAAGAAAAAAAAAAAGTAAAAAGAAAAAAAAAAAAATTAAATTGTTATATGTATCCAGTGATTATACTAAAGTTATTTTCCATTTAACTTCACCAGTTTTAGATTATTTTTATTTTTATTTTCACATTTGCCGTTCAAATACTGAGAAGAGACGGTGCGGTGATCAGCAGCCAGTTGAGGCACTTGTGCCTCACCATGGATTGCGACTCGGCTAACTGCTGGCCTGCTGTGCAGTGAGACCGTATTGCTATATGAATTATATTATACATTTCCATAGTTTAGTTAGCTGAGGTATATAATGTACAGTGTATTTTGTCAACAACTGTATGTGTGTAACATATTTTTAGTGCTGAGCGATCATAAAACTGCTGCAGAGACACACTGTGTGAGGCTCGTATCATAACCCCGCCTCCTGGTGCCAAGCCTCCGCCGCAGAATGCACCGCCCGACGGGAGCGCCGCAGCCACACCAACCAAAGCCCACACCCAAACCCTCCACGTGCAAGACCGAATCCACCCAAAAAAAGTCACTTAACAAGAAGCCAAAAAGTGCAAAAACAACAATGCTCGCGCTGCAGGAGCCGCGAACGACCGCAGGGACACAACATTAGGTACACCTGCACTGCAGGTTCATGTTTGTAAATCTGACTGTGATGATGCAGTCGTGCCTCACCAGACATTAACCTCACCGCACGCCACTGGTTTCCAGTGAGGGTTGGACTCCGCCAAGGCTGCTCTTTGTCGATTCTGTTCATAACTTTTATGGACGGAATTTCTAGGGGCAGTCAAGGCGTTGAGGGGATCCGGTTTGGTGGCTGCAGGATTAGGTCTCTGCTTTTTGCAGATGATGTGGTCCTGATGGCTTCATCTGGCCAGGATCTTCAGCTCTCACTGGATCGGTTCGCAGCTGAGTGTGAAGCGACTGGGATGAGAATCAGCACCTCCAAGTCCGAGTCCATAGTTCTCACCCGGAAAAGGGTGGAGTGCCATCTCAGGGTTGCGGAGGAGACCCTGCCCCAAGTGGAGGAGTTCAAGTACCTCGGAGTCTTGTTCACGAGTGAGGGAAGAGTGGATCGTGAGATCGACAGGCGGATCGGTGCGGCGTCTTCAGTAATGCGGACGCTGTATCGATCCGTTGTGGTGAAGAAGGAGCTGAGCCGGAAGGCAAAGCTCTCAATTTACCGGTCGATCTATGTTCCCATCCTCACCTATGGGTTATGACCGAAAGGACAAGATCACGGGTACAAGCGGCCGAAATGAGTTTCCTCCGCCGGGTGGCGGGGCTCTCCCTTAGAGATAGGGTGAGAAGCTCTGCCATCCGGTAGGAGCTCAAAGTAAAGCCGCTGCTCCTCCACATGGAGAGGAGCCAGATGAGGTGGTTCGGGCATCTGGTCAGTATGCCACCTGAACGCCTCCCTAGGGAGGTGTTCAGGGCACGTCCGACCGGTAGGAGGCCACGGGGAAGACCAAGGACACATTGGGAAGACTATGTCTCCCGGCTGGCCTGTTGTAGGGGGAGCAGCGCCAGCAAAAGGGACTCAAACCGGATTGATAAACTGATGCGGAAAGCCGGCCAAACTATTGGCACACATTTGGAGGCGTTTGTGTCAGTGAGGGACAGGACACTGGACAAACTGCTCGCCATCATGGACAATCCTGCCCACCCACTCCACCTGATAATTAAGGGACAGCTGAGCTCGTACTCCAACAGGCTCCCTCAACTTCCTTCCCGCACTGTGCGATTCTAGAACTCCTTCATTCCGTACTCCATCCAGCTGTATAATCACTCGCCATACAGCAATAGATGACATCTGCCTATTACCTGACACCAGACATGTTAGCTACTTCTCTTTATTTATAATGTTTTTAATGTCTATTTTCTATTTCCTGCTGGACCTACTCTCTATTTTATGCTGCTGCTGTCATATATATTGTACATACTGTAATATTGTACATGGTCATTGGTTTATATTGTATATATGTTATAGACATAATATAATATATCTGTATATAAATTATTCTGTACACATATTATGTATATATTCGTATATGTTACATTTTTTTTATAGCTATATTAGTCTATTTATACCTGCATTGTCCTTTCCATCCTTACACTTTCCACCATTGTAACTGAGCTACTGTGTTGAACAATTTCCCTTGTGGATCATTAAAGTTTGTCTAAGACTAAGTCTAAGTCTAAGGGAACGCCTCGGGATCCCCCGGGAAGAACTGGACGAAGTGGCTAGGGAGAGGGAAGTCTGGGCTTCCCTGCTTAGGCTGCTGCCCCCGCGACCCGACCTCGGATAAGCGGAAGAAGATGGATGGATGGATGGATACTTAAGCTGCAAAACATACTTAAGAAGTACAACACACTTTAGAAGTAGAACATACTTAAGAAATACAACATACTTAACAAGTACAACATACTTAAGTATGAACACACTTAAGTACAACTTCCTCAAGAAGTACAACATACTTATCAACATACTTAAGCATGCTTAAGAAGTACAGCATGCTTTAGAAGTACAAACCCTGTTTCCATATGAGTTGGGAAATTGTGTTAGATGTAAATATAAACGGAATACAATGATTTGCAAATCCTTTTCAACCCATATTCAATTGAATGCACTACAAAGACAAGATATTTGATGTTCAAACTCATAAACTTTTTTTTTTTTGCAAATAATTAACTTAGAATTTCATGGATGCAACACGTGCCAAAGTAGTTGGGAAAGGGCATGTTCACCACTGTGTTACATGGCCTTTCCTTTTAACAACACTCAGTAAACGTTTGGGAACTGAGGAGACACATTTTTTAAGCTTCTCAGGTGGAATTCTTTCCCATTCTTGCTTGATGTACAGCTTAAGTTGTTCAACAGTCCGGGGGTCTCTGTTGTGGTATTTTAGGCTTCATAATGCGCCACACATTTTCAATGGGAGACAGGTCTGGACTACAGGCAGGCCAGTCTAGTACCCGCACTCTTTTACTATGAAGCCACGTTGATGTAACACGTGGCTTGGCATTGTCTTGCTGAAATAAGCAGGGGCGTCCATGGTAACGTTGCTTGGATGGCAACATATGTTGCTCCAAAACCTGCATATACCTTTCAGCATTAATGGCGCCTTCACAGATGTGTAAGTTAGCCATGTCTTGGGCACTAATACACCCCCATACCATCACAGATGCTGGCTTTTCAACTTTGCGCCTATAACAATCCGGATGGTTATTTTCCTCTTTGGTCCGGAGGACACAACGTCCACAGTTTCCAAAAACAATTTGAAATGTGGACTCGTCAGACCACAGAACACTTTTCCACTTTGTATCAGTCCATCTTAGATGAACTCAGGCCCAGCAAAGCCGACGGCGTTTCTGGGTGTTGTTGATAAACGGTTTTCGCCTTGCATAGGAGAGTTTTAACTTGCACTTACAGATGTAGCGATCAACTGTAGTTACTGACAGTGGGTTTCTGAAGTGTTCCTGAGCCCATGTGGTGATATCCTTTACACACTGATGTCGCTTGTTGATGCAGTACAGCCTGAGGGATCGAAGGTCACAGGCTTAGCTGCTTACGTGCAGTGATTTCTCCAGATTCTCTGAACCCTTTGATGATATTACGGACCGTAGATGGTGAAATCCCTAAAGTACTTGCAATAGCTGGTTGAGAAAGGTTTTTCTTAAACTGTTCAACAATTTGCTCACGCATTTGTTGACAAAGTGGTGACCCTCGCCCCATCCTTGATTGTGAATGACTGAGCATTTCATGGAATCTACTTTTATACCCAATCATGGCATACACCTGTTTCCAATTTTCCTGTTCACCTGTGGGATGTTCCAAATAAGTGTTTGATGAGCATTCCTCAACTTTATCAGTATTTATTGCCACCTTTCCCAACTTCTCTGTCACGTGTTGCTGGCATCAAATTCTAAAGTTAATGATTATTTGCACAAAAAAAAACGTTTATCAGTTTGAACATCAAATATCTTGTCTTTGTAGCATATTCAACTGAATATGGGTTGAAAATGATTTGCAAATCATTGTATTCCGTTTATATTTACATCTAACACAATTTCCCAACTCATATGGAAACGGGGTTTGTACAACATACTTAATGAATACAAAATACCTATGAAACACAACATAGATACAAGTACAACATGGAAGTAATGTTCCCACTCGGAAGTAACCATATATCTGTTGACATACTCACTTGGTACTCATTTCTAATATGTGCCAATAAAGAGATATTTCTGCTATAACTACTTCATGTGTGGCAACTTACTTAAGAAGTACAACATACGTAAGTACAACATCCTCAAAAAGTACAACATAGTTAAGTACAACATCCTCAAGAAGTATAACATAATTAAGTACAACAAACTTAAGAAGTACAACATATTTAAGTACAAAACAATTAAGATTTACAACATACTTATTTAAAGCATACTTTAAAAGGACAACATACCCAAGTACAACATAAGTAGAAAGTGCAACACACTTAAGTACATACTTAAGAAGTACAACAAACGTAAGTACAACATACTTAAGAAATACAACATACTTAAGTACAACATAATTCAGTACAACATACTTAAAAAGCACAACAAAAAGTACAACATACTTGAGTACAACATACTTAAGAAGTACAAAATACTTAAATACGACATACTTACAAAGTACAATACTTAAGAAGGACAACACACTTAAGTACAACATCCTCAAGAAGTACAACATAATTAAGTACAACATACTTAAGAAGTACATTATACTTAAGATGTACAACAGACTTAAGTACGACATAATTAAGAAGTGCAACATAATTAAGTACAACATATTTAAGATGTACAACATACTTAATTACAACATACTTTAGAAGGACAACATACCTAAGTACAACATAATTAGAGGTGTGGAGGGGGGGGTAGGATATGGACAGCAAATAGTGGACATAGAGAGAGAGAGAGAGATATCAGAAGGCATAAGAAAAAGTATCTGCATTTGATTGTTTACATTTGATTATTAGCAATCCGGGGAGGGTGTTAGTTTAGGGTTGTAGCTTCCTGGAGGTGAACTTTTATTGCGGTTTTGAAGGAGGATAGAGATGCCCTTTCTTTTATACCTGTTGGTAGCGCATTCCACATTGATGTGGCATAGAAAGAGAATGAGTTAAGACCTTTGTTAGTTTGGAATCTGGGTTTAACGTGGTTAGTGGAGCTCCCCCTGGTGGTGTGGTTATGGCGGTCATTTACGTTAAGGAAGTAGTTTGACATGTACTTCGGTATGAGGGAGGTGTAGTGGATTTTATAGACTAGGCTCAGTGCAAGTTGTTTTACTCTGTCCTCCACCTTGAGCCAGCCCACTTTGGAGAAGTGGGTAGGAGTGAGGTGGGATCTGGGGTGGAGGTCTAGAAGTAACCTGACTAGCTTGTTCTGGGATGTTTGGAGTTTAGATTTGAGGGATTTGGAGGTGCTAGGGTACCAGGAGGTGCATGCGTAATCGAAAAAGGGTTGAACGAGAGTTCCAGCCAGAATCCTCATGGTGCTTTTGTTGACCAAAGAGGAGATTCTGTAGAGAAATCTCGTTCGTTGGTTAACCTTTTTGATTACCTTGGTTGCCATTTTATCACAGGAAAGGTTAGCCTCTAGAATGGAACCTAGCAGTGGCGTGCCGTCACTAGAGGCAGGGGTAGCGGGGCCTCACCTGCCATCATGGAAAGAAAAAAAATGTAAAAAGAAAAAAATAATAATTAAATTGTTATATGTATCCAGTGATCATACTAAAATTATTTTCTATTTAACTTCACCAGTTTTAGATTATTTTTATTTTCACATTTGTCGTTCAAATACTGAGAAGAGACGGTGCGGTGATCAGCAGCCAGATGAGGCACGTCACTGATTTGTGCCTCAACATGGATTGTGCACAATGACTCGGCTAACTGCTAAGCTGCTGTGCAGTGAGACTGTATTGCTATATGAATTATATCAGCTAACTAAACTATGGCATAGTTTAGTTAGCTGAGGTATATAATGTACAGTGTATTTTGTCAAAAACTGTATGTGTGTAACGTATTTCTTGTGCTGGGTATTCATAAATCTGCTGCAAAAGACATACTGGTTGAGGCTCGCAGTAATCCGGCCTCCTGGTGGTAGAGGGCGGTAGTGATCCCAGAGATCATTCCTCGGCCGCAGAAGAAAAAAAAAAAAAAGAAAAAAAAGTTTGCAAGCGATTGATTATTTCCTCTAGCCTGGACTTTTATTAAAAACATGGAGGATTACATATGTAAAATAAAACAGTTTTCTAAACTGGACTTTCAATCGAAGCAGGAGGTAATAATTAAAGGTATACCAACGCCGGAGCTAAAAGGTTTGCTTTTGACTTCGGGACAGAAGACCCGTTCTTTTCAAACGGCGTGGTACACACGCAAAGGCTGTCCAGCAAGAAAGGTAAGACCATAATAATGTTTTTTTTTATTAAATGTGCTTTTTTGTGTGCTACCGTTGTGTAAAGAATGCTGGTATGAGCTTTTAAACATAACCCGTTAACTGCTGTCAATCAAATGGTGAATAAGATACTCTTTAGGGTTCATATGTTTGTAAATCTGACTGTGATGATGCAGTGCCTCACCAGACATTAACCTCACCGCACGCCACTGGAACCTAGGTAGGTGACCTCATCTTTCCTGGTGATAACAATGTCACCCACTTTTATAGTGAAGTCATTGACTTTCTTAAGGTTGATGTGGGACCCAAACAGGATGGATTCAGTTTTACCCAAGTGTATGGATAGCTTGTTGTCAGCGAGCCAGGTGCAAGTTCTACAGAGCTCAGCACTGAGGATTTTCTCCACCTGTGACTTGTCCTTGTCGGATACCAGCAAGGCAGAGTCATCCGCAAACAAAAACAATTCACAGTCGCATGCCGATGACATGTCGTTTATGTATATCAGGAACAGTAAAGGTCCCAATATACTGCCTTGGGGGACTCCACAGCTCACTGAGAGGGGGGGAGGACACGGTGCCGTTTACCTCTACCACCTGCTCCCTCCCCTCCAAGTAAGATTGCATCCAGCTCCATGAGGTTTTGTTAAATCCGATTGCTCTGAGCTTATCCAACAGTATAGCGTGGTTAACGGTGTCAAAGGCCTTCTGAAGGTCCAGCATGACCATGCCGCAGTATTTGCCCGCGTCCACCTCATGTTTGATGTTGTCGGTCAGATAGAGAAGGCATGTGTCAGTGGAGTGGTTAGTTCTGAAGCCGGATTGGAATTTGTACATGAGTTTGTTAGTGGCAAGGTAACTATCGACCTGTTGATAAACTATTTTCTCCATTACTTTCGAAATGGAACTGAGAATAGAAACAGGTCGGTAGTTGCCAGGTTCCAATTTGCTTCCTTTTTTAAAGAGGGGAGTTACTCTTGCTATCTTAAAATCTTTTGGTACTTGGCCTTGTGTAATTGATAGGTTTATTATGTGCGTGATGATCGGGGCAATGATGGAGGCAGAGTCCCTGAGGGTGTATGTCAGGGTGTGTCTCCTCTGGCCAATGTATTTTGGAGGGGATTTTAAATATTTGGGAGCCTTACAAACTCTGCCTGGCAACAAGTATCCATGCATGTGACGTGACTGCAAACCCAAGACGCCACTTTGTTTTTGTAGCTTTTACAACGCCTCGTTATTTGGGCCCGTTAGAATGCTAAGTCGCGATCATTCTAACCGGCAAAAAAAACCAAAAAAAAAAACGCTTGTGAGCAGTGACTATGAACATGAATATTTATATTATATCCTTGTTATCGCTTAAGACAGCTAGCGATTAGAGCTCTAGTTGCAACTTAGTAGTTAGTGACCCTAGTTGCTAGCTGGCGATTAGCATTCTTGTGGCCAGCTGGCAATTAGTGGTCTGGGCTGCCAGCTGGCGATTAGCAACCTAGTGGCCAGCTCCTGTAATCAGTACTGCTTAGACCAGGGGCGTCCAAAGTGCGGCCCGGGGGCCATTTGCGGCCCGCAGCTAATTGTTTACCGGCCCGCCACACATTCTGGAAATGCTATTGCAAAAATTAAAAAAAACATTTAAAAAAGTGGAATGAGGTGAAATCTAACTACAAAAAGTTGCAATGTTGACACAAAGCTGCCATTCAGGCGTTTTTTGTTTTTTTGTCTGTTTGTTTTTCTTTTTTTTGCCATTGCTCCCAAAATAAACAAAATATCAATGTTATAATGGATTATTGACCTATTCAAGGCTCCAATTATTTCAAATATTTCACTTTAAAATGTTTTATGTGGAAAATATTGCATATATTGTGTGGTTGCCATACAAAAACATCAACATTTTCTTTGACAAAAGAGCATAAAACAAACAAAATAATAGTTCTGTCACGTATTCAGTGCACAGTGTCCACACGTATCGGAGAATAAAGTAATACTCTTAATCTTTAGTCTAATGACATATTTCTTACAAGTAGCGGCTGCTCAGTTTGTTTCCATCCTCCCGTCTGGAGTAGAAAAAATGGCGCGTCTCACAATGAGAGCATAATGACGTCACATCCTGTGTACGTACCGTAAACATTATATAGAACACACAGCACAACACAATAGGTACCGTAATGCAATGAATAAGGGCACAATCAAAACACAACATTTAACACCCCCATTCGCCATTAACTCAATTGGTTACCTTGAGAAAGAAATTACAATGCAAGAAAAGAAAATAGGGATCACATGTTGTCCCTTCCCAAATGAACAGAAAAACACACTGCACTTCTAAGTGCCAAACATGTCCTGTTTGAACCTTTGTAGCATCATCTTGGTGGCTGGCTTTGTCAGAACATCGGCAATCATATTTTCAGTAGGACAGTACTCCAAAATCACTCTGCCACTTTTTATAGTTTCCCTTATGAAATGGTATTTGATATCTATGTGTTTACACCATGCCTGTTCACTGGGTTTTTGGCTAGTGCAATAGTGCCTTGATTATCTTCAAATACCTTTGTTTGTGCATAAGGGTATTTGTCAATGCCTCTGAATAGCTGTCCTAGGTAGATACATTCTTGAATGGCTGATGCCAAAGACATGTACTCTGCCTCACATGTAGATAAAGCAACAGTAGCTTGTTTTCTTGTTTTCCATGAGATTAGAGAGCTACCTTCGCTTAGACTAGCACAATAACCTGATGTGCTTCTCCTGTCAGACACATCTGACGCCCAGTCAGCGTCACTGTACACTCTCAATCCCAGTTTTTCAGTTTAATTTCCTTTGAAACATAACTTGTTTTCTGCTGTACCTTTGAGGTATCTAAACACATGTTTTACTATGTTCCAGTGTTCGGTCAGCACGGTGGGAGAGGGGTTAGTGCGTCTGCCTCACAATACGAAGGTCCTGAGTAGTCCTGGGTTCAATCCCGGGCTCGGGATCTTTCTGTGTGGAGTTTGCATGTTCTCCCCGTGACTGCGTGGGTTCCCTCCGGGTACTCCGGCTTCCTCCCACCTCCAAAGACATGCACCGGGGGATAGGTTGATTGGCAACACTAAATTGGCCCTAGTGTGTGAATGTGAGTGTGAATTTTGTCTGTCTATCTGTGTTGGCCCTGCGATGAGGTGGCGACTTGTCCAGGGTGTACCCCGCCTTCCGCCCGATTGTAGCTGAGATAGGCTCCAGCGCCCCCCGCGACCCCAAAAGGGATAAGCGGTAGAAAATGGATGGATGGACAGTGTTCGACTGTTGTCTCAGCAATGTGTTGGGATAACTTACTGACCACAAAACTTATGTCTGGATGTGTGCATGTGGACAAGTAAATTAGGCTTCCAACAGCCTCCCTGAACTTTCTTTGATCTGTCATTTTGTCTGCATCACCTGTGTACTCTAGTTTTGGTTCACATGGAGTCTCTCTGGACTTGCAATTTTGCATTTCAAATCTCTCTAAGATTTTGTGAACATATCTCTCTTGAGACATTGTGACTTTACCATTTGTTTGGTCAAAATCTATTCCCAGAAAATGTTTCAATTTTCCTAGATCCTTCATTTTGAATCTTTCAGTGAGCATCATTTTCACACTGTTGAGTACACCACTGTTTGTATATGCTATGATGAGATCATCTACCCATACAAGTAAAATCACTTTCTCATAATTCTTCTCTCGTGAGTACACACAATGATCAGCAGAATTTTGTACAAAACCATTCTCAGTTAGACATGTGTGCAACATTGCATTCCAATTTCTACCGGACTGTTTCAAGCCGTAGAGAGACTTGTGCAATTTACACACTAGATTTTCACCTGTGACTGATTCTTTCTCATAGCCTTCTGGCTGTTCGATATAAATTTCACAATCGATCGGGGCGTGAAGATAAGCAGTCTTTACATCAAGCTGGTGCAGCACTAGCTCCTCTTGTGCCGCCTTTTGCATGATCACCCTCACACTTGTCATGTCTGCTGTGGGTGAAAATGTCTCTTCGTAGTCAGTTCCCTTTTTCTGACTGTAGCCTTTTGCTACGAACCTCGCTTTGTATGTATCTGTTCCGTCAATGTCACTCTTGAGGGCATAGACCCAATTTCCCCCCACGCCTGTTTGCCCGGTGGCAAATGGGTGAGGCTAAAGGTGTCGTTTTCCTCCAGTGACTTCACCTCATCATCCATAGCATTTTTCCACTGCCTTGATTTGTTTGACATTATCGCTTCCTTGTAGGTTTGAGGAATGTCCCATACTGCTCTGTAGCAAGAGTCCACGCATGTTACAAATTTGTCCATTGTATCCTCAGTCTCAAACTCCTGTAAGTGAACCGGCCTCCTCCTGGTTCGCGATGGGTTCCTTCTGTTTACAGTGTCAGTGACTCTACCCGGCTGTGTGCGTTCAGTCTGTTCAGGTAAAGTCTCAGAAACACCCTGTAAACCTTGATCTGGTACATTTTCAACCTTGTCATCATCAACACAAATTTCTCTTTCATTAACCCTGGGGTGTACATCACCATACCCCATGTATGACTCACATGTTTGTGTTTCTTTTTCTTTTTATTTATAAATAGTTGATTTATATAGGCTAGTAAGGTAAAGTTTTGTACCTGACAAGTTTCGGCTATCTTGCTTCTGCAGCCTTCCTCAGAGGTGTCACGTGATGTTAGTGTGACGTCAACGAATAATGAATGAACACCTACAACGTGAGCACGAGAAGGAATTCAAGACAACAAAATACCGTCACATCAGAAAACTTGAGAAGCTAACCTCAGCGAAAAAGGAGGAGGAACACACAGAAAAAAGAGAAAAATGGGTATGTAACCTTTCACAACGCAAATTAACAGTAACGGAAAACAAGGTGTTGTCTCGCGGTCTTAACTTTGCCACAACCCCAATAAACATCCCATACGAAGAATTCATCGTAGCAACAGAGATAGCATGTCATAAATTAACAAATCAAGGCGACAAAGCGGGTTTGCGCAACGAGGTAGCAGGGATACTGAAGACTGCCAAAATAACACACAAAAACACCAGTAGGGAAGAATGGAAAGCTATACAGTCAATAGCCAAAGACAAAACCATCAAAATACTACCTGCAGATAAAGGAAGGACAACAGTCATTATGGACACAAAACAATATGAAAACCAAATGATAGCTATGCTGGAGGATAAAGACACATATGAAGTTGTAAAAAAGGACCCGACAGAAGACAAAAAGAAAAAACTGAAGACTCTACTAAAACCATTAGTGGACGAGGGAAAAATAGACAAGGACAACTACAGTTTTTTAGTACCGACAGCCAGTATCACCCCTAGAATATACGGCACCCCCAAAATACATAAAAAAGACGTTCCACTCCGCCCAATTGTTGACAGTATAGGCTCAGTTACATACAACCTTTCGAAAGCCCTAGTCGAGATAATAAAACCTCTCCTAGGCCAGATGAAGCAACACTGCAAAAACTCAAAGCAGCTGGCACAAGAATTAAGCACTGTAAAAGTAGAATCAGACGAGATACTCATATCTCACGACGTAGTCTCCCTATTCACAAAAACACCAGTGGACGTCACAATAAACATAGTACAGAACCGCCTGAAAGCAGATTCAACACTCCGGAAACGAACAAACCTAACAGTTGAAGACACAGTCCAGTTGTTATCATTCGTAGCCAAGTCTACATATTTCCTGTTCAGAGGGACCATATACAGACAGAAGGAGGGTTTTGCCATGGGGGACCCCCTCTCAGCCATCATGAGTGGTTTCTTCATGGAGGACCTGGAGGCCAAAGCCATAGCCACCGCTCCCGAAGGATGTAGACTGTCCCTCTGGAGGCGCTATGTGGACGACATCCTGGAGAAAATTAAGACCGGCCACACACAAAGACTCACAGACCACTTAAACACCATAGATGAGACGGGAAACATAAAGTTTACTCATGAAGAGGAAGAGCACAGATCCATCGCGTTCCTGGACATGAAAATCAAGCACACTGAGGATGGAAGCATCAAGATAACAATATACAGAAAACCCACACACACAGATCAATATTTACTATGGACATCAGAGCACCCCACAGCACACAAATTGTCAGTAGTCCGCACCCTATATGATCGCACCAAGGTGATCACAGACAACCATGACAGAGAAAAGGAGGAGGACCATATAAAACAGGCGCTCAAAGCCTGCAACTACCCAAACTGGGCCATAAACAAAGGCAAACGAGAGGTCCAAAGGAACAACAAGGAGGAAAAAAAGAAGAAAGGTTCTAGGCCTGAGAACCTGGGCATGGTCACCCTCCCATACGTCAGGGGTGTCACAGAACGCATACAGCGAGCGATGAGGAAACACCACATCAGCACACCAGTGAAGCCGCACATCAAGCTTCGCCAAATCCTAGTACACCCTAAGGATGAGATCCCCCCTGAGAAAAAGTGTGATGTGATATATGAGATCCCTTGCCTAACATGCAATAAAACATACATAGGAGAGACAGGTCGACAGTTCAGCACACGAAAAAAGGAACACCAGAAAGAATGTGAAAAGGAAACATCTGGAACGCTCACCCGTGCAACGAGAATGAAAGCAACGCAGGAAAATCTGAAATCAGCCATTTCAGACCACTGCAAGAGGGAAAACCATCTAATGAACTGGGAGGCAGCCAAGGTAATTAGAATGGAAAGCAACAAATTCCATCGGTGGATCAAAGAGGCGGTTGAAATCAGGAAGCGGGCCCCAAAGACTGTCAACAGGGACGAGGGAGCCTACCAACTATCCCACACCTGGGACACAGTCCTGCAGGGCCGCCCCCGGCCGTTTGGTGGACATCCGGACGACAGGGGGCGCCCCGCCCTACCCCCGACGCACACCAGGGGACACCGCCATCCCACCACCTCAGGTGGGATGGAACAATCCATATAACACGTCACAGATGACGTCACACTAACATCACGTGACACCTCTGAGGAAGGCTGCAGAAGCAAGATAGCCGAAACTTGTCAGGTACAAAACTTTACCTTACTAGCCTATATAAATCAACTATTTATAAATACACATTAGTAGGCTAAATGAACCTCTTTAACATGTTTCTTTTTCTGTTGCAGTTTTGGTTGTGAATTTTACCAATCTGTGTTTCTGAAATTTCTCTTGTTCTGGGTAGTACACTAGGTAGGCTGGGCTGTTTTTATCGTAACCCACAAAAACACCCTGCTCACATCTAGAGTCTAGCTTGCCCTTGGCTTGTTGCTGGTAAGCATAGCACTCTGATCCAAATTTTTGCATTTTGGAAATGTTTGGTTCTTTCCCTACGAACAACTCGTATGGCGTTTTCTGTGTACACCTAGAGTAGCATCTGTTCCGTACATAGGCCGCCGTCTGTACAGCGTAGTTCCACAGCTTATTTGGTAAGTTACTTTCTAGCAGTAAGCATCTGCCCATCTCATGAAGGGTTCTCCACCCTCTCTCGGCCGTGCCATTTTGGTGTGGTGAATAGGGTGCAGACGTTTCATGTCTAATCCTATTCCTTATTAACAGAGCCTGGAATTCTTTGCTTGTATACTCAGAACCATTATCTGATCTGATGCACCGAACCTCGCCGTATGGTGCTACGTCAGCTAAGAACCGTTCTGTTGCGAGCACTGCATTACTCTTAGACCTTAGAAAGTACACCATCATGGTACCAGAATAGTCATCAGTAAATATTTGTGCATATTTGTGACCATCGATGCTAGGCGTTTGCATGGGACCGGCTAGGTCAGTGTGGACTAGCTCCAAGGGTTTCTTAGCCCTCCTGTCAGGCTCCTTGTTTCTCGTCTGGGTAAATGTTCCTTTTGTGCACACTTCACATAATTGTGCTAGTTTAGCTGCACTCCCTTTTATCTCCATGCCTCTGACTACACCTTGTAATTTCTGCACATCTTCATAATTACAATGGCCCAAAATTTCATGCCATGTTTGTACATCATGACACACTTTACATTGATCAATATCAGTTTGAACAGTAGGCAAGTAATACAGATTACCACTTCCGTGTATGTCAAACCTGATACCGTCCCTTGTGACCATGCGATTGTCCCCTTTCTCGAAGGTGATCGTCGCTCCTCCATTTGTGGCACGCGCCACGGAAAATATGTCATTTGGATATGTGGGTATGTAAAGAGCATCCCTCAGTTGTGCTCTGTGCTGTCGTCCGGCGCTTTCCTGCAGACAGATGGTCGCTGTTCCTCTCCTCTGTGCTATTCCACTGCATTTGGTTCCGTCTGCTAGCTCCACTGAATGAGAGTCAGGTTGAAACGTATCATCGAAGCTTTTAAACTTTTCTATGTCATTCACAATATGTGATGTTGCCCCTCCGTCAACCATAATGCCTTTCATCTTCACGTTGCCTGGTGGTCTCTCATTCCTTGCGTCGTTTGCCTTGAAGAAATGGTCCTCTCGGTCGCTGTCTCGTTCCTCCGCAGGCCTGGCCCTAACCTATCTGGCGCCCTCTGCAAGATTTTAGGTGGCGCCCCCCAACATCGGCAGTGAAGTGTATATACTCACAAGAAACCGAATAGCTTTGTCTTTGACCTTTTTTTTTACTTAAAGAAAGCAAATTAACATATTATATGAGAATGTTATGTTATGATTATCTTTAACCGAATCACAGCAGTGCTCAAATTAAAAAACAGCATTCCCTCTCATGTGATATTGCTTAATTAACATTAATGATGTGCACTTTAACAACTAGGCTTACAACTATACCTAATATATAAAGGGGTGGAAACGTGACTATTACCTGCAGGGCAAACATTAGCTAACCAGAAGGCAATAACAATGTAAACACAAAACACCTGCTTAAAAGATCTAATACAAATGTCCCTGAGGAATGTAAGGTGGGAGTACTGTAATTACCTAACGTTACATTATTATTTTCCATAACAATTTAGCCCCCTCCACAATATTAACCCGACGCTAAAACAGAACCACCTATTTATTGATTAGCAATTGCCGAATCATGTAACATTAGCTTAATGCTAAAAATCCAGGTTACTATCACATTCTGTAACAGACAAATAATTTAATGTAGGCTAACGTTACCTACCTGCTACTTCTGTCTTTTTCTCGTTTCTCCTCCTCTTCTTTTCTCTTTTTTCTTCCCTGGGCACCTGACAGTTTTGGCCGTTTTGACATCTTGTGTTGATTTTTTGATGCGGTGACGTCCATAAAGAGTCATGATACGGGAAGGGAGGGGCGCACCGTGCGGGGGGAGGGGGCGTAATGTTGTAACAAATAATATTTCTATTAAATAGGCTTTACTTTGCATTTTAATTAACGTGGGATAATTTTTTGTATTTAGAAATAATAGTACCAACTTTTTTTTTTTTTTTTTTCTCCAACATTTGTGGCCCCCTTGTGGACGGCGCCCTTAGCATTTGCCTATACGGCCTATGCCACGAGCCGGCCCTGTTCCTCCGCGACGTTTCTCGCGCCATCTCGTTCTCCCTTTTTCTTGCACAGCGACTCTTCGTGTGTATTACTCTTGCAGTATCCACACCATACTTTTCTGGAACACTTTCTTGCTTTGTGCCCCTTTATTCCACATCTGTAGCACGTCACGTTGGCATCTTCATCTTTTCTATTGCCAGCTTGTGCCCTTGGTGGACCTCTGCCCTGTATTACATGGGTCTTCATCACATTGTCTGTAGATTCTGTCTTCTTCATTTTCTCGCTCTCTTCATAAACTCTTAGTCTCCTTTTAAAGTCTGCAAATGTAACTGTATCTTCATTTTGTGTTACATGGACTGCTAGGGGCTTGAAGGATTCTGGTAGCCCATTTATTACCATGGCTACATTTAGTCCGTCACTCATGGTTTTACCAGCGTCTTTTAGGGCCATGATAATGTTCTCTGCTCTTATAATGTAGTCTGTAACATTCTCACCTTCTCCCATGTGTAGCTTGGTGAGTGATGTGTACAGATTGATGATCCTCGGCTTACTTTTTCCGGAGTAAAGTTCTCTCAGTATTTTCAGGGCTTGTCTGCCATCATCTGCAGCCTCGTGTCTTATTAAGGATAAGCTTTTGTCATCAATGAGTCTGATCAGTTCAGCATAACAGTCAGTATTCTTCCTCCTATGTTCAGCTTGTGCTTCTTCATTGCCAGATGGCGCATTCAGGATCACCTCTTTTAATTTTAGAATGTGTAGATGACCTAAAAATCTTGTTTCCCACAGGTCATATTTTTCATCTGATCCATCAAAAAGAAGTTGCGGGGCTGGTGTCGCCATTCTGTTAGCCATCTCGCGTATTGCGTCGCGAAAAACTTCTTCCGAGCTTTACTCACTTTATCTACAAGTTGTCCACAGAAGCTCCGTGTTAATCCGTCACGTTAAACTTCCTCCAACTCTGCCTAGGCCCATAACCTGTCACGTATTCAGTGCACAGTGTCCACACGTATCGGAGAATAAAGTAATACTCTTAATATTTAGTCTAATGACATATTTATTACAAGTAGCGGCTGCTCAGTTTGTTTCCATCCTCCCGTCTGGAGTAGAAAAATGGCGCGTCTCACAATGAGAGCGTAATGACGTCACATCCTGTGTACGTACCGTAAACATTTTATAGAGCACACACAGCACAACACAATAAGTACCGTAATGCAATGAATAAGGGCGCAATCAAAACACAACATTTAACAAGTTCAAACGTAAAATCAACAGATATATCTGGAGTTGATCTTATAACTTAAGTGTTGAAAGTAAAAAAAAAAAAAATAATAATTTATCACTTCATATGAGTGGGGCTCCTTTTGGATCTCAAATATATTTAATGGGATTTTATTTATCTTTTCACTGTGATTACTCAAAAATAATAATGAATTAAAATCAATGGTGTCCTGCATTATTGATCTTTTTAAGGCTCTAATTACTTCACATCAAACATTGCTTTCTGAATGTTTTGGGCAGTGGGGGAAATACTGCATATTTCAGTTTTATTATAAAAAAACAAAGTTGTCTTTGACAGAAAAGGCATAAAACCTTTTTTTTTTTTTTTTTTACTTTATATCAACCTGAAGTTGATATACCGTAATTTCCGGACTATAAGCCGCTACTTTTTCCCCTCGTTCTGGTCCCTGCGGCTTATACAAGGGTGCGGCTTATTTACGGCCTGTTCTTCTCCGACACCGACGAAGAGGATTTCGGTGGTTTTAGTACGCAGGAGGAAGACGATGACACAATGATTAAAGACTGACTTTTCATATACCGGTAGGCTGGTTATTTTGATAACGTACAGGCGAGCACTTTGTATTACTTTGCACCGTTGTATTATTTGTACTCAGCACGAATGCTGTTCGCCATGTCAAAGATGTGAAAGTTTGATTGAATGATTGAAAGATTTATTGTTAATAAATGGGACGCTTTGCGTTCCCAAACAGTCATCTCTGTCCCGACAATCCCCTCCGTGGTAGCAGGAACCCCTATATACTACGGTAAATACACATCAAAACCCTGCGGCTTATAGTCGGGTGCGGCTTATATATGGAGCAATCTGTATTTTCCCCTAAATTTAGCTGGTGCGGCTTATAGTCAGGTGCGGCTTATAGTCCGGAAATTACGGTACTAAAGAGATTTACTGTAAGCGTTAAATAAATAAAAATAATAATAATTTGACTTGTTTTTAACATTTTAATGACTTAGACCCTTTATGGTCCCCGGAAGCCCTAAAGTTAAAAAAAAAAAAAAATCCATATATTTTGTTATGGTTTGAAAATGAAAAATATCAAAATGGCCCCCGCATGCTTTATTTTTTCCGTGTGCGGCCCTCAGTGGAAAAAGTTTGGACACCCCTGGGTTAGAGTGTCCGCTCTGAGATGTAGGTTGTGAGTTCAAACCCCGGCCGAGTCATAACAAAGACTATAAAAATGGGAGCCATTACCTCCCTGCTTGGCACTCAGCATCAAGAGTTGGAATTGGGGGTTAAATCACCAAAAATGATTCCCGGGCGTGGCACCGCTGCTGCTCACTGCTCCCCTCACCTCCCAGGGGGTGTGACAACCATTGGTACTTTAACTTTTAATTTCATGACCGAAGCCAAACACTTTTTACACTTTTATACTGAAATAAATACACCTACAACTTATTAAATAAAAACATAGAAAAAACTAACAGCAGTGGTAAAGTTTAGATCCATGAAGGAAAGAAGAAAGTGAATGACCTGAATTCATTTACATATGTATACAAATTTGTTTTCTTTTTTTATCATTTTTTTTAATGAATTAAGTAACGTTTATGACAAACTTTTTCCAAAACACAATATAGAATGTGAGATATAACAGGATAATGCAGACTTGGGCATTCTGCGGCCCACGGGCCACATCCGGCCCTTTGTGCGTCCCTGTCCGGCCCGCGTGAGGCCAATCATAAATTACAAAATACATTTTAAAAAGTATCTATGTCGAGTGTGCAATACAACGGTGCTGCTTTTGTTTTGAAAAGCGTTATTTGTATCACTTCCGTGTGGACGTATGCGTGTGCGTGATTGTGAGTGAATGGGAACAGCTGCAATCACAAATTACAAAATAAAGTTGAAAAAACATCTATGTCGTGCGCGCAATACAACTGTGCTGCTTTTATTTTGAAAAGTGTTATTTATGGGCGTATGTCCGTGTGTAACCTGTGAGTGAAGGTGCACAGCGACAAGTGATGCACGGTTTACACCTGAGACGCTAAAAAGAGAAATGTTGATGACGAATGCCGTGTTTTCAACAAGATATGGACTGCCAAGCAACGTTCCCTCTAAGGTGCGCGCCTGCGCAATTGCGCACTGCTCAAGCGTCCTCTGCGCACAGCAAATATATGCCGCGCACCAAATCAAATCCCATCTGAATTCTAAACAAAATAAACACATTTACTCTGTGTAATTTTGCAATGCAACTTTGAGTGACAGTGACAACAAGCGACCCTAACGGTGTTCGTCAACACCGTTCATTTGAACACCGTTCAATTATTGTAACGTCTATCGAGATGCTTCGAGGCCAGGAATTATATTGATCAATTTATTGAGCAAAACTGTTTATATTCGGCCATAACCACACCAAAAACATGAGTAAAACACTTCTATCTCGAAAAACTAGTCATTTTCTGCCGTACAAACCAGGCCAAAACCAACCTGTCATCTGTCACCAACACGCATACCACTAAACCACTGGTGCGTTTATGGCCACACAAAAAGTCGGACAACTCAAACAGCACACAAAGTTACACTATGACTCCTCAGTCATACGTGTGCTTATTTTACTGTCATTTATTATTAATGTCAATTTATTTATATTAATCATGGAATGCTGTTACTAGAGAAAGTTACAGGAATGCACACTTCATCCTATGCTTACATTTCATTGTGCAACATGAGGATGTTTAAGGGGAACTAAATGTGATCTCTGAAAGGGGTACAAATGATTTCCAAAGCAGTGCTTTTGGTATAAAGTTAAGTTAGGTTAAATGAAAGTATTATTATTATTATTAATTATTATTATTAATATTTATCTTACGGTATACATCAAAAATAATATTGAGCAAAATGTAATTGAAATATTGTTGATGTAGCCCTCCAGCAGTACTCGGGTTGCTCATGCGGCCCCCGGTAAAAATTAATTGCCCACCCCTGGGATAATGCATACGTTTATCTTTTTTTTCCAAAACGTTTACAAAAAAGTGGGACCCCAAAAATTTACTGTTGGACCCCATTTTTATGACTTGATGGGTCCCTGGGACCCATTTTGAAAATTCCTAGCGCCAACACTGCTGTCAACAGAGGAGAAAAAATGCTTTATTTAAATAAATATATTATTTATAAAGCAAGTTCGAGTATCATTGGCAAATTTTCACCTATATATGTGTCCTCTTTTTGGGATTTCAGAATATGGTCAGCCTAGTACTGCTAGCTTTCAGCTAGCGATAAGCGGCCCTAGTTGCTAGCCAGCTATTAGCCGCGCCGTACTGTATTATTTTAATAACTTATCATTGCACAGTAACAAGGTACATTTAGGACAGTTTTAATCAAAACCACAATTTTCTACAGGATAGATAAGTAGGGGTCCCCACTATGTCTCTCCGTCAGTTTGAGGGTCCTTGGCCTGGCAAAGGTTAAGGACCCCTGATATAGACGATATAGAAATCAATAGCAGTAGCTAACGTCCCTCCACAGTGCTAAGTCAGTAATACTTAAATGGAGGACGAGGTATAGCTAAACATTCTGCACTACACTACAAAAGGCTATGCTAACCGCTAAGATAGAACTCTTAAATGTAAACAGAGGTGGACGGATTGGTACACAGATCAACAGAAATTATACCAAGTATAATATCGGTCTATGGTCGATTTTACGGCGATAACGATTAATCAATTAAATCAAAAAAGAAAATGCTTTAAATTATATTTTGATAGTCTGATTCATCGTTTAGTGTAATTTAAAAAAAAAATGTAAATGGTTAGCCGCGCCAATGATTGATACGACAGTGATTATATCACAAAATCATTTTTTTTCATTTTGTTATCGTTTACCAGTCAGGAAATAAGTCTTTGGAAACAGGAGGACTTTAGGTGAAAAAAAACCTAAATTATTTAAATCAGCTCTGACAGTAGGAATATTATTTAAATATTTAACTATTATTGATACACTGGCATCATATGTTTTTGTCTGCAAAACATTATAGACTGCAAAAACAACATTTTAAGAAAGTAATTAGTAGTTTTATTTCATTTAAGCAACCGTTGCTTATTTTTTTACGACAAAGAAAAGATATAATATTGAGCCATTTTCAAAGGGGTCAAAATAATTAATAATGTTAAAGGCCTACTGAAACCCACTACTACCGACCACGCAGTCTGATAGTTTATATATCAATGATGAAATCTTAACATTATAACACATGCCAATACGGCCGGGTTAACTTATAAAGTGACATTTTAAATTTGCCGCTAAACTTCCGGTTCGAAACACCTCTGAGGATGACGTATGCGCGTGACGTAGACCGGCGAACACGGGTATGCCTTCCACATTGAAGCCAATACGAAAAAGCTCTGTTTTCATTTCATAATTCCACAGTATTCTGGACATCTGTGTTCGTGAATCTGTTGCAATTATGTTCATTGCATTATGGAGAAAGAAGCTGAGCAAGCAAAGAAGAAAGTTGTCGGTGCGAAACGGACGTATTTTTCGAACGAAGTCAGCAACAACAGTACACAGGCGGCGCGTCTTTGTTTACATTCCCGAAAGATGCAGTCAAGATGGAAGAACTCGGATAACAGAGACTCTAACCAGGAGGACTTTTGACTTCGATACACAGACGCCTGTAGAGAACTGGGACAACACTGACTCTTACCAGGATTACTTTGATTTGGATGACAAAGACGCAGACGTGCTACCGTGAGTATGCAGCTTTGGCTTCTAAACATTTGATCGCTTGACCGTATGTGCGCAACTTTTTTTTTGCGTATGTACGTAACTTTTTTAAAATATATAAGCTTTATGAACCTTGGGTTAGGTGAACGGTCTTTTGGGCTGAGTGATTGTGTGTGTTGATCAGGTGTTTGAATTGTATTGGCGTGTTCTATGGAGCTAGGAGCTAGCATAGGAGCTAGGAGTTAGCATAACAAAGACGCAGGTGTTTTTATGCAGGATTAATTTGTGGCATATTAAATATAAGCCTGGTTGTGTTGTGGCTAATAGAGTATATATATGTCTTGTGTTTATTTACTGTTGTAGTCATTCCCAGCTGAATATCAGGTCACCCCCGGCTCTCACAGCATCTTCCCTATCTGAATAGCTTCAACTCCCCACTAGTCCTTCACTTGCACTTTACTCATCCACAAATCTTTCATCCTCGCTCAAATTAATGGGGAAATTGTCGCTTTCTCTGTCCGAATCTCTCTCACTTCATGCGGCCATCATTGTAAACAATAGGGAACTTTGCGTATATGTTCAACTGACTACGTCACGCTACTTCCGGTAGGGGCAAGCCTTTTTTTATCAGATACCAAAAGTTGCGATCTTTATCGTCGTTGTTCTATACTAAATTCTTTCAGCAAAAATATGGCAATATCGCGAAATGATCAAGTATGACACATAGAATAGATCTGCTATCCCCGTTTAAATAAAAAAAAATCATTTCAGTAGGCCTTTAAGACAGTATGTCTAGCTCATTCTTATTAATACATTTTAAAAGAATAAATACAAAATATATATATATATATATATATATATATATATATATATATATATATATATATATATATATATATATATATATATATATATATATATATATATATATATATATATAAAATATATATATAAAATTTAAAATACATTTAATCAGACTTTTATTTTTAAAAAGGAAAGAAAATAAGATTTTTTTTGCTGTAAATGTTTTGTTTAAATGTATTTTCTTAATCTGGTTTTGAATATTCTTCAACAACATATTAAGACTATATGTCTTAAATTAAGAAAACAACTTGTTAAGTAAATGTATAAATTCAAGAATAGACTCATATAGACAAAATGTGTCTGCAATATCTATTTTAAGGAAAACCTCACAAATGAATAACTCGGGCCGCAAGTTTAAGAGCGTAGATGTTTTAAATCAATAGATAAGAATAATCCTTAATCTAAAGTATGTAATATTATTTTTTGTTTAAATCTATCGATTTTATGACTAAGAAGAACATTTTGGCTTAATAGTAAGGTCATTTTATGGGATATTTGGCAAATCTGGGAACTAAATCGTTACCAAGAAATCTCTTCACCAATGTGTTTATAAAGGTGTCTAGTAACATGTCCTAAAAAGTTGAAATTCAACTCCAGGGGGAAAGTTCGTAAAAAACTGCACAAAGTCGGGTACCATTAACCGATTTTCGAAAATGCTTAATTTGGCCTTAAGTAGCTTGTGAGGGGTCAAACTAGGGGTTCTTCAATATTCTAAGTTCATTGCAAGTATTTATTTTTCACCAAGACCACTCCCTGGTGGAAAAATGGCCACAGCTCCTTTGGCTTAATATAAACATACCTTGTAATGAGGATAATTGACTTAAATCTAGCTATGTGATAAAAACAACTTGCTGAAACTTACACCTGATTTCTTATTTGAGAAATCATTATATTCACAAGAAAAAATATTCGACTTTTAAAAATTCCAGCCAAGCACATTTTACCTCCGTTGGGCAAATGTTTTGTTGTTGCTTGAAATAAGTAAAGTTGTCTAATTTTAAAATATGTTGGGCTTGTTTTTAAGTATGGCTGTTTTTGTCTGATTATATATGTGATGCTGTATCAGCATTTATAGCTGCCTTTGCAGTAATTTTTTAAATGATATTATTATTTACATAGCAAATAATATATTGTGATATGAATATTTATATATATATGTGTGTGTATACAGATATACACATATGCATATAACAGTATGTATATATATATATATATATATATATATATATATATATATATATATATATATATATATATATATATATATATATATATATATATTGTAGAAATGAGCTCTCCTTACGTACCAGTTAGTGCCACATTCCTTCGTACTTGTATAAACAACTAAAGCATTGAAGGAGGACCCATGTTGTTCTTTATCCTTCATGCTGAACTAAAAAGAAAGCCTGTGTTGAGGAAATGTGGCAGCTAAAAATCCACCATGGAAAGAAAGAGACAGACAGAAGGAGACATCTTGTCAAAGGTTTGTTTATACATGCACAACACACTCTTCATTGTTTGCCCTTCTTCTGGTGCAGCACATAGCACTTCTCGCAGGCCAAAGAGATCCCAGCAACCAGAGGGAGAAACTCTTCAAAGTCCAACTTCTCGTCCTTGTTGTGGTCCAGGTCCTGCAAGATGCAGTCCACCGTTTTGGGGTTCTTCTGAGTCTGCAGAAAGAAATGTTCCCATATCAATTAATGCAACTACAAAAACCAAACGTTTTGAATTGAATATTTTTTAACAATTATACAAATGTGACGATTCAAACTGAATACCAAGTAGATGGAGTGCTACCGGTTCGCCGTCGCTCATTAACACATTATAATGGGACTGCCTAGCTTGTCATTAAAACACCGTACAGTAGATGGCGTCGTAACGCTGCTTCTTAACTCACCTGGTATGCCAGAGAATAAGAAGACGCAGCAAGAGAGATCAGTTGTATCACAATGAGTATTCACACACCTCTAATGTCATGATTAGTTTCTGGTATTTTGTTTTATTTCCTGTCCAGCGCTCTTATTTTTGTTTCCATTTGCTGTTTACCGCCTTTTGCTATTATTTCTTTTGTCTGGGCTATACATATATGTGTGTTTGTGTGCACGTATACAGTATATGTATGCATAAATGTATGCAGTATATATATATATATATCTGCTCTTCAGGGGATTTCAGCAGGGAAACCTGCGAAACAGGCTTGTAGGGATGAAATAGCCTCTGTGTTTTTTCCTGACCTAATATATATATATATATATATACACACACACACGTGTATGTATATATATATATATATATATATATATATATATATATATATATATATATATATATATATATATATATATATATATATATATATATATATATATATATATATATATATGTATAAGGGCTGCAACAACTAATCGATTAAAATCGATTATAAAACTAGTTGGCGATTAATTTAGTCATCGATTCGTTGGATCTATGCTATGCGCATGCGCAGAGGCAATTTATTTTTTTTATTTAAAAAAAATATATATATATTTTTTTTTTTATAAACCTTTATAAACTGCAACATGTACAAACAGCTAAGAAACAATAATCAAAATAAGTATGGTGCCAGTTTGCTGTTTTTTTTTCAATAAAATACTGGAAAGGATAGAAATGTAGTTTGTCTCTTTTATCCGATTATTAATTGATTAATCGAAGTAATAATCGACAGGTTAATCGATTATCAAATTAATAGTTAGTTGCAGCCCTAATATATATATATATATATATATATATATATATATATATATATATATATATATATATATATATATATATATATATATATATATATATATATATATATATATATATATATATATATATATATCAGTGGCATGCAGTCACTAGAGGCAGGGGAGGCACGGCCTCACCTGCCATCATGGAAAGAAAAAAAAAAGTAAAAAGAAAAAAAAAAATTAAATTGTTATATATGTTATATATATATGTTATATATGTATCCAGTGATTATACTAAAGTTATTTTCCATTTAACTTCACCAGTTTTAGATTATTTTTATTTTTATTTTCACATTTGCCGTTCAAATACTGAGAAGAGACGGTGCGGTGATTAGCAGCCAGTTGAGGCACGTCACTGCGTTGTGCCTCACCATGGATTGCGACTCGGCTAACTGCTGGCCTGCTGTGCAGTGAGACCGTATTGCTATATGAATTATATTATACATTTCCATAGTTTAGTTAGCTGAGGTATATAATGTACAGTGTATTTTGTCAACAACTGTATGTGTGTAACGTATTTTTAGTGCTGAGCGATCATAAATCTGCTGCGGAGACACACTGTGTGAGGCTCGTATCATAACCCCGCCTCCTGGTGCCAAGCACCTCCGCCGCAGAATACACCCCCCCCGATGGGAGCACCGCGGCCACACCAACCAAAGCCCACACCCAAACCCTCCACGTGCAAGACCGAATCCACCCAAAAAAAGTCACTTAACAAGAAGCCAAAAAGCGCAAAAACAACAATGCTCACGCTGCAGGAGCCGCGAACGACCGCAGGGACACAACATTAGGTACACCTGCACTGCAGGTTCATATGTTTGTAAATCTGGGGCCGTATTTATCAAGCGTCTTAGAGTGCCATTTTACACTTAAGTCCTGAGAATTTGCAAAATTTAGTCCTACTCTCAAACTTAAGAATAAAAGCTTTTTATCAACTTTCTTAAGTCTAAGAATCACTCCTACTCTCCACGATATTTAAGAGACCTTCAGAGGTGTCTTAAGTGGTTAGGAGTTGCCAGCAGGGGATGGCACTGAGGCGAGAGAGACGTGCGCGAACTTAAGGATGTCCTGGATTTGTTTGATGACGAGCAGCTGATCAAACGGTATCGTTTAGACCAGGGGTCACCAACCTTTTTGAAACCAAGAGCTACTTCTTGGGTACTGATTAATGCGAAGGGCTACCAGTTTGATACACACTTAAATAAATTGCTAGAAATAGCCAATTTGCTCAATTTACCTTTAACTCTATGTTATTATTAATAATTAATGATATTTACACTTAATTGAAAGGTTTAAAAGGAGAAAACACGAAAAAAATGACAATTAAATTTTGAAACATAGTTTATCTTCAATTTCGACTCTTTAAAATTCAAAATTCAACCGAAAAAAGAAGAGAAAAACTAGCTAATTCGAATCTTTTTGAAAAAATTAAAAAAAGAATTTATGGAACATCATTAGTAATTTTTCCTGATTAAGATTAATTTTAGAATTTTGATGACATGTTTTAAATAGGTTAAAATCCAATCTACACTTTGTTAGAATATATAACAAATTGGACCAAGCTATATTTCTAACAAAGACAAATCATTATTTCTTCTAGATTTTCCAGAACAAAAATTTTAAAAGAAATTCAAAAGACTTTGAAATAAGATTCAAATTTGATTCTACAGATTTTCTAGATTTGCCAGAATAATTTTTTTGAATTTTAATCATAATAAGTTTGAAGAAATATTTCACAAATATTCTTTGTCGAAAAAACAGAAGCTAAAATGAAGAATTAAATTAAAATGTATTTATTATTCTCTACAATAAAAAAAATAAATTTACTTGAACATTGATTTAAATTGTCAGGAAAGAAGAGGAAGGAATTTAAAAGGTAAAAAGGTATATGTGTTTAAAAATCCTAAAATCATTTTTAAGGTTGAATTTTTTCTCTAAAATTGTCTTTCTGAAAGTTATAAGAAGCAAAGTAAAAAAAAATATGGATTTATTTAAACAAGTGAAGACCAAGTCTTTAAAATATTTTCTTGGATTTTCAAATTCTATTTGAGTTTTGTCTCTCTTAGAATTAAAAATGTCGGGCAAAGCGAGACCAGCTTGCTGGTAAATGAATACAATTCAAAAAATAGAGGCAGCTCACTGGTAAGTGCTGCTATTTGAGCTATTTTTAGAACAGGCCAGCAGGCGACTCATCTGGTCCTTACGGGCTACCTGGTGCCCGTGACCCCTGGTTTAGACAGAGCAGGTATTATTTTTGTCACAGATTTAATAATTTTCGATTCCTTGTTGATTTCTGCATGTGGCTGCAGTGGGCTAGTATATATAGAGCCACCCACATCAGTTTCAAATTAGTTGCCTAATTAATGAATTGGAAAGAAAATGTTATGAGAGCAGCGTATGTGTGTGGCCGTGAGGTGAGTGACGTCAGTGAGTGTGTGGGCGAGAGAAGAGAGGGAGCGGTAGCGTGATTGCCGGCGGGGACTAGTTTGTTTTGTATTATTTTGTAGTTTATTGTCAAAATATACACTCCCATTGTCCACTTAAATATTTCTAAGATATTTCTTTATTCTTAGACAAGGGATTCCCTTCCGTGATTGGTCATTTCTATGGACACAGAAATGGCGTCACCTAAAATTGCGATTACGGCACATAGTAATGTCGTAATTCAGCTCTGAGTGTGACACTTAAGATTCAGTCCTACACTTCGCTGAAAGTGTGAGTAAGACGCTTGATAACTAACTTTTAAGTGCAGCTTTCAGCGAAGAATTTATTTACTCTTAAGTCAACTCTTAGCAGACTTCTTAGGAGTAATTCTAAGAAGCTTGATAAGTACGGCCCCTGACTGTGATGATGCAGTCGTGCCTCAC
Source organism: Entelurus aequoreus (assembly GCF_033978785.1). Taxonomy (NCBI): domain Eukaryota; kingdom Metazoa; phylum Chordata; class Actinopteri; order Syngnathiformes; family Syngnathidae; genus Entelurus; species Entelurus aequoreus. The sequence continues at coordinate 30,216,790 of NC_084750.1, read as the reverse complement.
CAGACATTAACCTCACGCCACTGAGATATATATATATATATATATATATTATCACACGCATATATATTTTTTAAGAATCAATTTTTGCATTGAAAAATAAACGACTATTGTTGATATTATGATGATTATTATTATTATTGATACTGTAGCTTTTTAAAAATAATTTTAATAAGTATTTTTGGCATGTCTTCTCAATTGTTTTGTACATTTCTTTTCAAAGTATTGTATTGGTTTGGAGTTGGGGTTCCTCTATTTTCTTTTATTCTGAGATTTTTGTAGATAAAAATGTTAAAATACATGCAACACTGCGTCTATAAGTTGCACGTCAGTAGCAAAGAAGAGCTGTTGTAATCTGTAACTGGTTTTTAAAAGGTATTTATATTATTACAAGAATCGTGTTAAGATGAGATTCAAGTCTGAGTCGAATCATTACCCAAGAATCGGAATCGATTTGAGTCCAAAGACTCCAACCTCTAATAACTATGATTAGAACTGCAAATTAGCTTTCTTAGTTGGTTTTCTTGAATTTTCAATCAATTGTGTTAGAATGTTTGTTAAATCAAGTTTGACCAGAAGTTTGGCAGGCTTGTGACGTTATTTTGATTGGCTTACTAACATGAACGATGGGATTGGGGAAGTAGCAGCGTTTTATTTTTCGCAAAGAAACATTGACTTTTAAAACCAAGGCAGACCCAAGAGGCGTGGTCTGACTGCAGCCGGGACCGCCGCGAGAAGGCTATGTCAATCGGACGTGCTTTTATGTCTCCGAAACATGCGAAAAAGTGGCTACGTTTGTCGCTCGTAGCATTTGAGAAATAACAAGTCGCTGAGAGGAATCGGACAGTTGGCAGATTTAGCGAGCAAGTCGCCGAGGCGGCAACGGCGGGGCGCAAAGAGAGACGCTTCTAACCTTGAGGAAGGTGGGCAACTCGGCCTCCATCAGTTTTTTCAGTTCTTTTTTGCTCAGCGTCTTGCCGTCGCCGTCATCTTTGGCATAGCGATGGAAGATGGCGATGAGGGACTCCATGCATTTCTCCAGGTCAGTCATGGCTGCAGGTTTGGACGTGCTTAAAAAAACTAAATACACAAAGATCATCAACTGATGTACTATTTAGGAAACTTAATATAAACGATGTACTTTAGAGGAGTCAGTGTACAGCTTGCATTTATTTATTGAATTGCAAGTCACACGTCTGCCCCTGGGGAAGAACTATAAAGGAATCAAGATGCCTTAAGACGCGTACTCAAACTATGTGACGCCAGAGCATTTTTAGCCTTAAGACCCAAACGTTCGTTTTTTTGTACGTCTTACTTTTTTGTTCTCATCAAAAATCGCTAACAATAATGTGCCCCGGTTTTCGTTCACCATCTCAGTTATTGAACGAAACATTGTAACAAATCAAACCAAATCAAAAATCCCACGCGTTGATGACATGGTCTCTACTCTTTTTCTTGTAAACAACAACAAAATAATCCAGCATGGGGCCAAAAGAAATTGCGAGTACCATCAGTTTGATAAAGAAGCTAAGAAACACTATGGAATAAAGCAGTGCTTCGCAATTATTTTGTTATGCCCCCCGCCCCCAGGAAGAAGAACATTTTGCGCCCCCCTTCTTACCTTAAATAGTATAATTTGTCTTTAAAATTGTTATAAGTACACCTCTGCACAACATTGTATCCTTATTAAAAATGAAAAAAACAAAAAAGAACAAAATATTTATATATTTAAAATAAAGAATACTTTTATAAATAATTATTTTAGTCTGCAACAGAAACTATTTAAAGTGCATCATCTTAACTGAAGTAAAAAAAAAAAAATGTATGTCAACATTTTTATAATTTAAATAAGGATATATACATTTATTTTTCTCAGGCAAATTGATGCATTTTAAATATTTTGTTACAAACTAAAAAACAATGTTAATAAAGTTATTATTTGTAGTAAGTAGATCTATATTTCTGTTTTTTCTTTACTTTAATGTTAATAAGGATACAATGTTATGCAGAGGTGTACTTATAACAATTTTATAGACAATACTACTATTTATAGGCGCGGCAGAGAGAGAGGAACCTCAAAAAAATTTTTTTTTCCTACAGGGGTGTAACAGGAAATAATTGAGAAGCATGGTACTACATTACGGGCAGCACGGTGGAAGAGGGGTTAGTGCGTCTGCCTCACAATACGAAGGTCCTGAGTAGTCGTGAGTTCAATCCCGGCCTCGGGATCTTTCTGTGTGGAGTTTGCATGTTCTCCCCGTGACTGCGTGGGTTCCCTCCGGGTACTCTGGCTTCCTCCCACCTCCAAAGACATGCACCTGGGGATAGGTTGATTGGCAACACTAAATTGGCCCTAGCGTGTGAATGTGAGTGTGAATGTTGTCTGTCTATCTGTGTTGGCCCTGTGATGAGGTGGCGACTTGTCCAGGGTGTACCCCGCCTTCCGCCCGATTGTAGCTGAGATAGGCTCCAGCGCCCCCCGCGACTCCGAAGGGAATAAGCGGTAGAAAATGGATGGATGGATCATTGCACAGTAACAAGGTACATTTAGGACAGTTTTAATCAAAACCACAATTTTCTACAGGATAGATAAGTAGGGGTCCCCACTATGTCTCTCCGTCAGTTTGAGGGTCCTTGGCCTGGCAAAGGTTAAGGACCCCTGATATAGACGATATAGAAATCAATAGCAGTAGCTAACGTCCCTCCACAGTGCTAAGTCAGTAATACTTAAATGGAGGACGAGGTATAGCTAAACATTCTGCACTACACTACAAAAGGCTATGCTAACCGCTAAGATAGAACTCTTAAATGTAAACAGAGGTGGACGGATTGGTACACAGATCAACAGAAATTATACCAAGTATAATATCGGTCTATGGTCGATTTTACGGCGATAACGATTAATCAATTAAATCAAAAAAGAAAATGCTTTAAATTATATTTTGATAGTCCGATTCATCGTTTAGTGTAATTTAAAAAAAAAAAGGAAATGGTTAGCCGCGCCAATGATTGATACGACAGTGATTATATCACAAAATCATTTTTTTTCATTTTGTTATTGTTTACCAGTCAGGAAATAAGTCTTTGGAAACAGGAGGACTTTAGGTGGAAAAAAACCTAAATTATTTAAATCAGCTCTGACAGTAGGAATATTATTTAAATATTTAACTATTATTGATACACTGGCATCATATGTTTTTGTCTGCAAAACATTATAGACTGCAAAAACAACATTTTAAGAAAGTAATTAGTAGTTTTATTTCATTTAAGCAACCGTCGCTTATTTTTTTATGACAAAGAAAAGATATAATATTGAGCCATTTTCAAAGGGGTCAAAATAATTAATAATGTTAAAGGCCTACTGAAACCCACTACTACCGACCACGCAGTCTGATAGTTTATATATCAATGATGAAATCTTAACATTATAACACATGCCAATACGGCCGGGTTAACTTATAAAGTGACATTTTAAATTTGCCGCTAAACTTCCGGTTCGAAACGCCTGAGGATGACGTATGCGCGTGACGTAGCCCGGGGAACAGAGGTATGCCTTCCCCATTGAATACAATACAAAAAAGCTCTGTTTTCATTTCATAATTCCACAGTATTCTGGACATCTGTGTTTGTGAATCTGTTGCAATTATGTTCATTGCATTATGGAGAAAGAAGCTGAGCAAGCAAAGAAGAAAGTTGTCGGTGCGAAACGGACGTATTTTTCGAACGAAGTCAGCAACAACAGTACACAGCCGGCGCGTCTTTGTTTACATTCCCGAAGATGCAGTCAAGATGGAAGAACTCGGATAACAGAGACTCTAACCAGGAGGACTTTTGACTTCGATACACAGACGCCTGTAGAGAACTGGGACAACACAGACTCTTACCAGGATTACTTTGATTTGGATGACAAAGACGCAGACGTGCTACCGTGAGTATGCAGCTTTGGCTTCTAAACATTTGATCGCTTGACCGTATGTGCGCAACTTTTTTTTTGCGTATGTACGTAACTTTTTTTAAATATATAAGCTTTATGAACCTTGGGTTAGGTGAACGGTCTTTTGGGCTGAGTGATTGTGTGTGTTGATCAGGTGTTTGAATTGTATTGGCGTGTTCTACGGAGCTAGGAGCTAGCATAGGAGGTAGGAGTTAGCATAACAAAGACGTAGGTGTTTTTATGCAGGATTAATTTGTGGCATATTAAATATAAGCCTGGTTGTGTTGTGGCTAATAGAGTATATATATGTCTTGTGTTTATTTACTGTTGTAGTCATTCCCAGCTGAATATCAGGTCACCCCCGGCTCTCACAGCATCTTCCCTATCTGAATAGCTTCAACTCCCCACTAGTCCTTCACTTGCACTTTACTCATCCACAAATCTTTCATCCTCGCTCAAATTAATGGGGAAATTGTCGCTTTCTCGGTCCGAATCTCTCTCACTTCATGCGGCCATCATTGTAAACAATAGGGAACTTTGCGTATATGTTCAATGGACTACGTCACGCTACTTCGGGTAGGGGCAAGCCTTTTTTAACAGATACCAAAAGGTGCGATCTTTATCGTCGTTGTTCTATACTAAATCCTTTCAGCAAAAATATGGCAATATCGCGAAATTATCAAGTATGACACATAGAATAGATCTGCTATCCCCGTTTAAATTAAAAAAAATTAATTTCAGTAGGCCTTTAAGACAGTATGTCTAGCTCATTCTTATTAATACATTTTAAAAGAATAAATACAAAATATATATATATATATATATATATATATATATATATATATATATATATATATATATATATATATATATATATATATATATATATATATATATATATATATATATATATATATAAAATTTAAAATACATTTAATCAGACTTTTATTTTTAAAAAGGAAAGAAAATAAGATTTTTTTTGCTGTAAATGTTTTGTTTAAATGTATTTTCTTAATCTGGTTTTGAATATTCTTCAACATATTAAGACTATATGTCTTAAATTAAGAAAACAACTTGTTAAGTAAATGTATAAATTCAAGAATAGACTCATATAGACAAAATGTGTCTGCAATATCTATTTTAAGGAAAACCTCACAAATGAATAACTCGGGCCGCAAGTTTAAGAGCGTAGATTTTTTAAATCAATAGATAAGAATAATCCTTAATCTAAAGTATGTAATATTATTTTTTGTTTAAATCTATCGATTTTATGACTAAGAAGAACATTTTGGCTTAATAGTAAGGTCATTTTATGGGATATTTGGCAAATCTGGGAACTAAATCGTTACCAAGAAATCTCTTCACCAATGTGTTTATATAGGTGTCTAGTAACATGTCCTAAAAAGTTGAAATTCAACTCCAGGGGGAAAGTTCGTAAAAAACTGCACAAAGTCGGGTACCATTAACCGATTTTCGAAAATGCTTAATTTGGCCTTAAGTAACTTGTGAGGGGTCAAACTAGGGGTTCTTCAATATTCTAAGTTCATTGCAAGTATTTATTTTTCACCAAGACCACTCCCTGGTGGAAAAATGGCCACACCTCCTTTGGCTTAATATAAACATACCTTGTAATGAGGATAATTGACTTAAATCTAGCTATGTGATAAAAACAACTTGCTGAAACTTACACCTGATTTCTTATTTGAGAAATCATTATATTCACAAGAAAAAATATTCGACTTTTAAAAATTCTAGCCAAGCACATTTTAACCTCCGTTGGGCAAATGTTTTGTTGTTGTTTGAAATAAGTAAAGTTGTCTAATTTTAAAATATGTTGGGCTTGTTTTTAAGTATGGCTGTTTTTGTCTGATTATATATGTGATGCTGTATCAGCATTTATAGCTGCCTTTGCAGTAATTTTTTTAATGATATTATTATTTACATAGCAAATAATATATTGTGATATGAATATTTATATATATGTGTGTGTATACAGATATACACATATGCATATAACAGTATGTATATATATATATATATATATATATATATATATATATATATATATATATATATATATATATATATATATATATATATATATATATATATATATATATTGTAGAAATGAACTCTCCTTACGTACCAGTTGGTGCCACATTCCTTCGTACTTGTATAAACAACTAAAGCATTGAAGGAGGACCCATGTTGTTCTTTATCCTTCATGCTGAACTAAAAAGAAAGCCTGTGTTGAGGAAATGTGGCAGCTAAAAATCCACCATGGAAAGAAAGAGACAGACAGAAGGAGACATCTTGTCAAAGGTTTGTTTATACATGCACAACACACTCTTCATTGTTTGCCCTTCTTCTGGTGCAGCACATAGCACTTCTCGCAGGCCAAAGAGATCCCAGCAACCAGAGGGAGAAACTCTTCAAAGTCCAACTTCTCGTCCTTGTTGTGGTCCAGGTCCTGCAAGATGCAGTCCACCGTTTTGGGGTTCTTCTGAGTCTGCAGAAAGAAACGTTCCCATATCAATTAATGCAACTACAAAAACCAAACGTTTTAAATTGAATATTTTTTAACAATTATACAAATGTGACGATTCAAACTGAATACCAAGTAGATGGAGTGCTACCGGTTCGCCCTCGCTCATTAACACATTATAATGGGACTGCCTAGCTTGTCATTAAAACACCGTACAGTAGATGGCGTCGTAACGCTGCTTCTTAACTCACCTGGTATGCCAGAGAATAAGAAGACGCAGCAAGAGAGATCAGTTGTATCACAATGAGTATTCACACACCTCTAATGTCATGATTAGTTTCTGGTATTTTGTTTTATTTCCTGTCCAGCGCTCTTATTTTTGTTTCCATTTGCTGTTTACCTCCTTTTGCTATTATTTCTTTTGTCTGGGCTATACATATATGTGTGTTTGTGTGCACGTATACAGTATATGTATGCATAAATGTATACAGTATATATATATATATATCTGCTCTTTAGGGGATTTCAGCAGGGAAACCTGCGAAACAGGCTTGTAGGGATGAAATAGCCCCTGTGTTTTTTCCTGACCTAATATATATATATATATATATATATATATATATATATATAAGGGCTGCAACAACTAATCGATTAAAATCGATTATAAAACTAGTTGGCGATTAATTTAGTCATCGATTCGTTGGATCTATGCTATGCGCAGAGGCAATTTATTTTTTTTATTTAAAAAATATATATATATATATATTTTTTTATAAACCTTTATAAACTGCAACATGTACAAACAGCTAAGAAACAATAATCAAAATAAGTATGGTGCCAGTTTGCTGTTTTTTTTCAATAAAATACTGGAAAGGATAGAAATGTAGTTTGTCTCTTTTATCCGATTATTAATTGATTAATCGAAGTAATAATCGACAGGTTATAATCGATTATCAAATTAATAGTTAGTTGCAGCCCTAATATATATATATATATATATATATATATATATATATATATATATATATATATATATATATATATATCAGCAGCCAGTTGAGGCACGTCACTGCGTTGTGCCTCACCATGGATTGCGCAATGACTCGGCTAACTGCTGGCCTGCTGTGCAGTGAGACCGTATTGCTATATGAATTATATTATACATTTCCATAGTTTAGTTAGCTGAGGTATATAATGTACAGTGTATTTTGTCAACAACTGTATGTGTGTAACGTATTTTTAGTGCTGAGCGATCATAAATCTGCTGCGGAGACACACTGTGTGAGGCTCGTATCATAACCCCGCCTCCTGGTGCCAAGCACCTCCGCCGCAGAATACACCCCCCCCCGATGGGAGCACCGCGGCCACACCAACCAAAGCCCACACCCAAACCCTCCACGTGCAAGACCGAATCCACCCAAAAAAAGTCACTTAACAAGAAGCCAAAAAGCGCAAAAACAACAATGCTCGCGCTGCAGGAGCCGCGAACGACCGCAGGGACACAACATTAGTACACCTGCACTGCAGGTTCATATGTTTGTAAATCTGGGGCCGTATTTATCAAGCGTCTTAGAGTGCCATTTTACACTTAAGTCCTGAGAATTTGCAAAATTTAGTCCTACTCTCAAACTTAAGAATAAAAGCTTTTTATCAACTTTCTTAAGTCTAAGAATCACTCCTACTCTCCACGATATTTAAGAGACCTTCAGAGGTGTCTTAAGTGGTTAGGAGTTGCCAGCAGGGGATGGCACTGAGGCGAGAGAGACGTGCGCGAACTTAAGGATGTCCTGGATTTGTTTGATGACGAGCAGCTGATCAAACGGTATCGTTTAGACCAGGGGTCACCAACCTTTTTGAAACCAAGAGCTACTTCTTGGGTACTGATTAATGCGAAGGGCTACCAGTTTGATACACACTTAAATAAATTGCTAGAAATAGCCAATTTGCTCAATTTACCTTTAACTCTATGTTATTATTAATAATTAATGATATTTACACTTAATTGAAAGGTTTAAAAGAGGAGAAAACACGAAAAAAATGACAATTAAATTTTGAAACATAGTTTATCTTCAATTTCGACTCTTTAAAATTCAAAATTCAACCGAAAAAAGAAGAGAAAAACTAGCTAATTCGAATCTTTTTGAAAAAATTAAAAAAAGAATTTATGGAACATCATTAGTAATTTTTCCTGATTAAGATTAATTTTAGAATTTTGATGACATGTTTTAAATAGGTTAAAATCCAATCTACACTTTGTTAGAATATATAACAAATTGGACCAAGCTATATTTCTAACAAAGACAAATCATTATTTCTTCCAGATTTTCCAGAACAAAAATTTTAAAAGAAATTCAAAAGACTTTGAAATAAGATTCAAATTTGATTCTACAGATTTTCTAGATTTGCCAGAATAATTTTTTTGAATTTTAATCATAATAAGTTTGAAGAAATATTTCACAAATATTCTTTGTCGAAAAAACAGAAGCTAAAATGAAGAATTAAATTAAAATGTATTTATTATTCTCTACAATAAAAAAAATAAATTTACTTGAACATTGATTTAAATTGTCAGGAAAGAAGAGGAAGGAATTTAAAAGGTAAAAAGGTATATGTGTTTAAAAATCCTAAAATCATTTTTAAGGTTGAATTTTTTCTCTAAAATTGTCTTTCTGAAAGTTATAAGAAGCAAAGTAAAAAAAATAATGGATTTATTTAAACAAGTGAAGACCAAGTCTTTAAAATATTTTCTTGGATTTTCAAATTCTATTTGAGTTTTGTCTCTCTTAGAATTAAAAATGTCGGGCAAAGCGAGACCAGCTTGCTGGTAAATAAATACAATTCAAAAAATAGAGGCAGCTCACTGGTAAGTGCTGCTATTTGAGCTACTTTTAGAACAGGCCAGCAGGCGACTCATCTGGTCCTTACGGGCTACCTGGTGCCCGTGACCCCTGGTTTAGACAGAGCAGGTATTATTTTTGTCACAGATTTAATAATTTTCGATTCCTTGTTGATTTCTGCATGTGGCTGCAGTGGGCTAGTATATATAGAGCCACCCACATCAGTTTCAAATTAGTTGCCTAATTAATGAATTGGAAAGAAAATGTTATGAGAGTAGCGTATGTGTGTGGCCGTGACGTGAGTGACGTCAGTGAGTGTGTGGGCGAGAGAAGAGAGGGAGCGGTAGCGTGAGTGCCGGCGGGGACTAGTTTGTTTTGTATTATTTTGTAGTTTATTGTCAAAATATACACTCCCATTGTCCACTTAAATATTTCTAAGATATTTCTTTATTCTTAGACAAGGGATTCCCTTCCGTGATTGGTCATTTCTATGGACACAGAAATGGCGTCACCTAAAATTGCGATTACGGCACATAGTAATGTCGTAATTCAGCTCTGAGTGTGACACTTAAGATTCAGTCCTACACTTCGCTGAAAGTGTGAGTAAGACGCTTGATAACTAACTTTTAAGTGCAGCTTTCAGCGAATAATTTATTTACTCTTAAGTCAACTCTTAGCAGACTTCTTAGGAGTAATTCTAAGAAGCTTGATAAGTACGGCCCCTGACTGTGATGATGCAGTCGTGCCTCACCAGACATTAACCTCACGCCACTGAGATATATATATATATATATATATATTATCACACGCATATATATTTTTTAAGAATCAATTTTTGCATTGAAAAATAAACGACTATTGTTGATATTATGATGATTATTATTATTATTGATACTGTAGCTTTTTAAAAATAATTTTAATAAGTATTTTTGGCATGTCTTCTCAATTGTTTTGTACATTTCTTTTCAAAGTATTGTATTGGTTTGGAGTTGGGGTTCCTCTATTTTCTTTTATTCTGAGATTTTTGTAGATAAAAATGTTAAAATACATGCAACACTGCGTCTATAAGTTGTACGTCAGTAGCAAAGAAGAGCTGTTGTAATCTGTAACTGGTTTTTAAAAGGTATTTATATTATTACAAGAATCGTGTTAAGATGAGATTCAAGTCCGAGTCGAATCATTACCCAAGAATCGGAATCGATTTGAGTCCAAAGACTCCAACCTCTAATAACTATGATTAGAACTGCAAATTAGCTTTCTTAGTTGGTTTTCTTGAATTTTCAATCAATTGTGTTAGAATGTTTGTTAAATCAAGTTTGACCAGAAGTTTGGCAGGCTTGTGACGTTATTTTGATTGGCTTACTAACATGAACGATGGGATTGGGGAAGTAGCAGCGTTTTATTTTTCGCAAAGAAACATTGACTTTTAAAACCAAGGCAGACCCAAGAGGCGTGGTCTGACTGCAGCCGGGACCGCCGCGAGAAGGCTATGTCAATCGGACGTGCTTTTATGTCTCCGAAACATGCGAAAAAGTGGCTACGTTTGTCGCTCGTAGCATTTGAGAAATAACAAGTCGCTGAGAGGAATCGGACAGTTGGCAGATTTAGCGAGCAAGTCGCCGAGTCGGCAACGGCGGGGCGCAAAGAGAGACGCTTCTAACCTTGAGGAAGGTGGGCAACTCGGCCTCCATCAGTTTTTTCAGTTCTTTTTTGCTCAGCGTCTTGCCGTCGCCGTCATCTTTGGCATAGCGATGGAAGATGGCGATGAGGGACTCCATGCATTTCTCCAGGTCAGTCATGGCTGCAGGTTTGGACGTGCTTAAAAAAACAAAATACACAAAGATCATCAACTGATGTACTATTTAGGAAACTTAATATAAACTATGTACTTTAGAGGAGTCAGTGTACAGCTTGCATTTATTTATTGAATTGCAAGTCACACGTCTGCCCCTGGGGAAGAACTATAAAGGAATCAAGATGCCTTAAGACGCGTACTCAAACTATGTGACGCCAGAGCATTTTTAGCCTTAAGACCCAAACGTTCGTTTTTTTGTACGTCTTACTTTTTTGTTCTCATCAAAAATCGCTAACAATAACGTGCCCCGGTTTTCGTTCACCATCTCAGTTATAGAACGAAACATTGTAACAAATCAAACCAAATCAAAAATCCCACGCGTTGATGACATGGTCTCTACTCTTTTTCTTGTAAACAACAACAAAATAATCCAGCATGGGGCCAAAAGAAATTGCGAGTACCATCAGTTTGATAAAGAAGCTAAGAAACACTATGGAATAAAGCAGTGCTTCGCAATTATTTTGTTATGCCCCCCGCCCCCAGGAAGAAGAACATTTTGCGCCCCCCTTCTTACCTTAAATAGTATAATTTGTCTTTAAAATTGTTATAAGTACACCTCTGCACAACATTGTATCCTTATTAAAAATGAAAAAAACAAAAAAGAACAAAATATTGATATATTTAAAATAAAGAATACTTTTATAAATAATTATTTTAGTCTGCAACAGAAACTATTTAAAGTGCATCATCTTAACTGAAGTAAAAAACAATTTTTTATAATTTAAATAAGGATATATACATTTATTTTTCTCAGGCAAATTGATGCATTTTAAATATTTTGTTACAAACTAAAAAACAATGTTAATAAAGTTATTATTTGTAGTAAGTAGATCTATATTTCTGTTTTTTCTTTACTTTAATGTTAATAAGGATACAATGTTATGCAGAGGTGTACTTATAACAATTTTATAGACAATACTACTATTTATAGGCGCGGCAGAGAGAGAGGAACCTCAAAAAAAAATGTTTTTCCTACAGGGGTGTAACAGGAAATAATTGAGAAGCATGGTACTACATTACGGGCAGCACGGTGGCAGAGGGGTTAGTGCGTCTGCCTCACAATACGAAGGTCCTGAGTAGTCGTGAGTTTAATCCCGGCCTCGGGATCTTTCTGTGTGGAGTTTGCATGTTCTCCCCGTGACTGCGTGGGTTCCCTCCGGGTACTCTGGCTTCCTCCCACCTCCAAAGACATGCACCTGGGGATAGGTTGATTGGCAACACTAAATTGGCCCTAGTGTGTGAATGTGAGTGTGAATGTTGTCTGTCTATCTGTGTTGGCCCTGCGATTAGGTGGCGACTTGTCCAGGTGTACGCCGCCTTCCGCCCGATTGTAGCTGAGATAGGCTCCAGCGCCCCCCGCGACCCCGAAGGGAATAAGCGGTAGAAAATGGATGGATGGATGGTACTATATTACGACAGGGGTGTCCAACATTTTCCACCTAGGGCCACATAACAACAACTCTAAGTATGTGGGGGCCATTGTGATATTTTTTCATATTGTAAAAAAAAAAGGTAAACAGCGACATTATATATATTTAAAGAGAAAACTTAGTGGTTACATGTGACAAAGTGTACGATCATTTGTACGATACAATTTGACACTTATAACATAAAGCTTTTTTTTTACCAAAATAAAAATATCAAAATGTCCCCATACACTGACTTTTCAAAGTTTATATCACATTTTCAGCTTTTTTGTCATTACATTACGTCTTTTTGCTCTTTTTTTCTACATTTTTACTGATGTTTTTCCCCCCTCGACATTATGTTTTAATATAAGTTTTGATATATAATTTTTTTTTTTTTTTACAAAATAAAAATATATACCAACATATCCCCCAATTACTTAGACTTTTCAAAGTTTGTATTAAATGTTCAGCTTTTTTTTCTCATTACATTAGGCCTTAAGTAAATGACAAAAAGCTAAAATGTTGATAGTAATAACTATTAAGAATACAATTTGTAACTTATTACATAAAGCTGACACTTGTTGCGTTTTTAAACCAAAATAAAACAATCTTAAAATGTCCCACACTTACTTAGACTTTTCAATGTTTGTATCAGTTTTTCAGCTGTTTGCACTACATTACGCCTTGTTGCCTACATTTCAACCGTTGTTTACGTTCCCGACAATATGTTTTGATATATAAAACTAAGTTTTGATGTATAATTCTGTTTGTAGCATTTTTTTTTTACAAAATAAAAAAATATCAAAATGTCCCCCCAAGTACTTAGACTTTTCAAAGTTTGCATAACATTTTCAGACTTTTTCTCATGACATCGTGTATTTTTGCTCTTTTTTCCAACATTTTTACTGGTGTTATTTCCCCCCCGACATTCTGTTTGTAGCATTTTTTTTTTTTACAAAATAAAAAAAATAGCAAAATGTTCCCCCTATACTTATACTTTTCAAAGTTGTTATCAAAATTTCAGCCTTTTTTCTCATTACTTTGTCTTTTTACTTTTTTTTCCCCAAAATGTTTACTGATGTTATTTTCCCTATAATATGTTTTACTATGCAACACTAAGTTTTCATATATAATTCTGTTTGTAGTATGTTTGTACAAAATACAAAATATATCAAAATGTCCCCCAAGTGCTTAGACTTTTTAAAGTTTGTATTAAAATGTTCAGCCTTTTTCTCATAACATTGTTTTTTTGCTCTTTTTTCCTACATTTTAGTGGTGTTTTTTCCCCCCGACATTATGTTTCAATATACAACGCTAAGTTTTGATGTATAATTAATTATCTTTGTAACCTTTTGTACTAAATAAAAACACATCAACATGAGCGCCATTTACTTCGACTTTCTAAAGTTTACATTGTCTTTTTGCTCATTTTTCCTACTGTTGTTTACATTCCCGACAATATGCTTTAATATGTAACACTAAGTTTTGATATGTAATTCTGTTTGTCGCATTTTTTTTTTACAAAAAAACAAAAAAAACAGTATGTCCCTAATAGATTTTTTAAAGTTTGTATCAAATGTTCAGCCTTTTTCTCATAACATTATGTCTTTTTGCTCTTTTTTCCCACATTTTTACTGATGTGTTTCACCCCGACATTCTGTTTTAGTACATAACACTAAGTTTTGATATATAATTCTGTTTGTAGCATTTTTTTTTTTTTAATTTTCCAAAAATTTTTCTGTAGCATTTGTTTTTACAAAATAAAAATATCAAAATGTCCCCCATATACTTACACTTTTCGAAGTTTATATCAAATTTTCAGCTTTTTTGTCACTAAATTACGCATTTTTTCTGTTTTTTCCTACATTTTAGTAGTTAACACTAAGTTTTGATACATAATTCTGTTTGTAGCATGTATCTTTTACAAAAGAAAACAGTAGTAAATGTCCCCTGTATGGTTGTATAGTATCGCGATACTAATTAATCATATTCGGTACCATACCGCCTCTAAAAAGTACCGGTCCTCCAACTCCCCGCGCCCCCGTCGTCGTCACATTGTTGGTTTTACGAGCAGAGGAGCGTGTTCGGCAGCGCACAATCACTGAGTACTTACAAGCAGACACAGTGTGTAGACAGAAAAGGGAGAATTTACTAATTTTGGCTTAAAAACTAAAGATAAAGATGAAGTTATAACACTGAAACGCCCCCAGGAAGAGGTGCTTCTAAATCACTAATCCTCGCCTCCATGGTGACAAATAAAGTAAGCTCACCGGCGTCACAATGTAAACAAACGCCATGGGTGGATCTACACCTAACATCCACTGTACAGGAGCGTATCTAGTCGATACTACTATGATTACATTGATATTTTTTAGCATCGCACAATCTTTTTTCGTTTTTATTTTTTTTATTTACAGTATGTTTAGTAACTCAGGAAATATGTCCCTGGACACATGAGGACTTTGAATATGACCAATGTATGATCCTTTAACTATACTCTGTATCGGATTGATACCCACATTTGTGGCATCATCCAAAACTAATGTAAAGTATCAAACAACAGAAGAATAAGTGATTATTACATTTTAACAGAAGTGTAGATAGAACATGTTAAAAGAGAAAGTAAGCAGATATTAACAGTAAATGAACAAGTAGATTAATAATTCATTTTCTACCACTTGTCCTTAATAACGTTGACAAAATAATAGAATGATAAATGATACAATATATTGCTGCATATGTCAGCACACTAAATTAGGAGCCTTTGTTTGTTTACTTACTAATAAAAGACAAGTTGTCTAGTATGTTCACTATTTTATTTAAGGACAAACATGCAATAAGAAACATATTTTTAATGTACCCTAAGATTTTTTGGTTAAAATAAAGTCAATAATGCCATTTTTTGTGGTCCCCTTTATTTAGAAAAGTACCGAAATACATTTTGGTACCGGTACCAAAACAACACTAGTCCCCCCGTATACTTAGACTTTTAAAAGTTTGTATGATTTTTTTCTCACTACATTACGTCTTTTCAGTGGCCTTGTGGTTAGAGTGTCCGCCCTGAGATGGGTAGGTCGTGAGTTCAAACCCCGGCCGAGTCATAACAAAGACTATAAAACTGGGACCCATTGCCTCCCTGCTTGGCACTCAGCATCAAGGGTTGGAATTGGGGGTTAAATCACCAAAATTATTCCCGGGCGCAGCCACCGCTGCTGCTCACTGCTCCCCTCACCTCCCAGGGGGTGATCAAGGGTGATGGGTCAAATGCAGAGAATAATTTCACCCCACCTAGTGTGTGTGTGACAACCATTGGTACTTTAACTTTTAACTAGAGATGTCCGGTATTATCGGCCGATAAATGCTTTAAAATGTAATATAGGAAATTATCGGTATCGGTTTCAAATGTATCGGTTTCAAAATGTAAAATGTATGACTTTTTAAAATGCCGCTGTGTACACGGACGTAGGGATAAGTACAGAGCGCCAATAAACCTTAAAGGCACTGCCAATCACATAATATCTACGGCTATTCTCACACACACACACAAGTGAATGCATTGCATACTTGGTCAACAGCTAACAGGTCACACTGAGGGTGACCGTATAAACAACTTTAACACGGTTACAAATATGCGCCACACTTGAACCCACACCAAACAAGAATGACAAACACTTTTCGGGAGAACATCCGCACCGTAACACAACAGAACAAATACCCAGAACCCCTCGCAGCACTAACTCTTTCGGGATGCTACAATATACACCCCCCGCTACCCCCTCAACCCCGCCCACCTCAAGCTCTCTCAGGGAGAGCATGTCCCAAATTCCAAGCTGCTGTTTTGAGGCATGTTCAAAAAAAAGAATGCACTTTGTGACTTCAATAATAAATATGGCAGTGCCATGTTGGCATTGGGACGGGACGGCGTGGCGAAGTTGGTAGAGTGGCTGTGCCAGCAATCGGAGGGTTGCTGGTTACTGGGGTTCAATCCCCACCTTCTACCATCCTAGTCACGTCCGTTGTGTCCTTGGGCAAGACACTTCACCCTTGCTCCTGATGGCTGCTGGTTAGCGCCTTGCATGGCAGCTCCCGCCATCAGTGTGTGTGAATGGGTGAATGTGGAAATACTGTCAAAGCGCTTTGAGTACCTTCAAGGTAGAAAAGCGCTATACAAGTATAACCCATTTATCATTTATTTAATTTATAACTTGAGTTGATTTATTTTGAAAAACCTTGTTACATTGTTTAATGCATCCAGCGGGGCATCACAACAAAATTAGGCATAATAATGTGTTCATTCCACGACTGTATACATCGGTATCGGTTGATATCGGTATCGGTAATTAAGAGTTGGGCAACATCGGAATATCGTCAAAAAGGCCATTATCTCTACTTTTAACTTTTTACCTACATTTTCACTGATGCAGCACTAACTCTTCCGGGACGCTACAATTTACACCCCCCGCAACCCCCTACCCCCTCAACCTCCTCATGCTCTCTCAGGGAGAGCATGTCCCAAATTCCAAGCTGCTGTTTTGAGGCATGTTCAAAAAAAAGAATGCACTTTGTGACTTCAATAATAAATATGGCAGTGCCATGTTGGCATTTTTTTTTTTCCATAACTTGAGTTGATTTATTTTGGAAAACCTTGGTACATTGTCTAATGCATCCAGCGGGGCATCACAACAAAATTAGGCATAATAATGTGTTCATTCCACGACTGTATATATCGGAATCGGTTGATATCGGTAATTAAGAGTTGGACAATATCGAAATATCGTATATCGGCAAAAAAGCCATTATCGGACATCTCTACTTTGAACTTTTTACCTACATTTTCATCCCCCCCGACATATTGCTGGCCATTAAAATTCGAGCTGTGTGCCGCAAATGGCCCCCGGGCCACACTTTGGACACACCTCTATGATATATGTATGATTAATAGGAGGACTCGGGTTGATATTTCATGTTTGCATCAGTCTGCTGCTTAAACACACAGAGCATCCCAAAGGCAGGACGTGGGTGTTTCCACTGGCACTCGGAGCAAATTCTTTGGCTCTTACACCAAATGTTCTGTTCCTTATCACTTGGCTGCTGCCCTAGAAGCTCCACATCCGCCTTTTCCTGCTGAATAGGACAAAAAGTCTTAAAACAACTTCAACAAAAGGGCCAATTTACTACTCTTCACAAGTCGTCGTGTTTGCGCCACTCAGACCACCCAGTGACGAAAGGCTGCACCCACCCATTTGCAAAAAAAACCGCTTAAAAGTCCGAATAAACGTCGAATATCCCAAACAAAGCTGACGTGTAAGCCTCTACACGTAACTTACTTACTTAAGCGCTCACAAGTCATCATAGTAGCGTGACAAAAGGCGTGAAGTAACAAAGAAGTAACTCACCAGGATGTGAAGAAGCGTGCAGGACGTGATGAAGCAGAAGTTCACTGCAAGTTTATTCTACTTTTTATAGTCTGGAGGCAACGCCCAGAAGAAGAAAAAAAAAGATGGGAGGGAAATGAAGCAAAAAAAAACTGGTGGGCGGGTTAAAAAAAAAAAAAAAAAAGTTTGAATATGATCTCTGCTTGAAAAATGTCCACCCCGACACTAAACATAAGTTACAACTACTGTATGTTATTATTCCAACATGTCAGCAATGACGGACTTTTTCCATTTTTTTTTACATACCAGTCAAAAGTTTTGACACACTTTCCCATGCTAGTGAGTGAGAAAGTCTCTCCTAAGTTTAGAGAGACAGGGGTCGGCAACCCAAAATGTTGAAAGAGCCATATTGGACCACATATTGGTCGCTTTGGTGTAGAACACATTAAAGCCTTCTACAGAAAGCTAGGAGTATCCAACGATGATTTCAAATTAGAAATGGTCACAGCTGATGAGGTGTTTAAAAAATTGAGCGCGCTCCACCCAAACAAGGCCACCGGCCTTGATAATATTCCCTCCAGATTCCTCAGGGACTCTGCCTCCATCATTGCCCCGATCATCACGCACATAATAAACCTATCAATTACACAAGGCCAAGTACCAAAAGATTTTAAGATAGCAAGAGTAACTCCCCTCTTTAAAAAAGGAAGTAAATTGGAACCTGGCAACTACCTTTCTATTCTCAGTTCCATTTCGAAAGTAATGGAGAAAATAGTTTATCAACAGGTCGATAGTTACCTTGCCACTAATAAACTCATGTACAAATTCCAATCCGGCTTCAGAACTAACCACTCCACTGACACATGCCTTCTCTATCTGACCGACCACATCAAACATGAGGTGGACGCGGGCAAATACTGCGGCATGGTCATGCTGGACCTTCAGAAGGCCTTTGACACCGTTAACCACGCTATACTGTTGGATAAGCTCAGAGCAATCGGATTTAACAAAACCTCATGGAGCTGGATGCAATCTTACTTGGAGGAGAGGGAGCAGGTGGTAGAGGTAAACGGCACCGTGTCCCCCCCCCCCCCTCTCGGTGAGCTGTGGAGTCCCCCAAGGCAGTATATTAGGGCCTTTACTGTTCCTAATATACATAAACGACTTGTCATCGGCATGCGATTGTGAATTGTTTTTGTTTGCGGATGACTCTGCCCTGCTGGTATCCGACAAGGACAAGTCACAGGTGGAGAAAATTCTCAGCTCTGTAGAATTTGCACCTGGCTCGCTGACAACAAGCTATCCATACACTTGGGTAAAACTGAATCCATCCTGTTTGGGTCCCACATCAACCTTAAGAAAGTCAATGACTTCACTATAAAAGTGGGTGACATTGTTATCACCAGGAAAGATGAGGTCACCTACCTAGGTTCCATTCTAGAGGCTAACCTTTCCTGTGATAAAATGGCAACCAAGGTAATCAAAAAGGTTAACCAACGAACAAGATTTCTCTACAGAATCTCCTCTCTGGTCAACAAAAGCACCATGAGGATTCTGGCGGGAACTCTCGTTCAACCCTTTTTCGATTACGCATGCACCTCCTGGTACCCTAGCACCTCCAAAACCCTCAAATCTAAACTCCAAACATCCCAGAACAAGCTAGTCAGGTTACTTCTAGACCTCCACCCCAGATCCCACCTCACTCCTACCCACTTCTCCAAAGTGGGCTGGCTCAAGGTGGAGGACAGAGTTAAACAACTTGCACTGAGCCTAGTCTATAAAATCCACTACACCTCCCTGATACCGAAGTATATGTCAAACTACTTCCTTAACGTAAATGACCGCCATAAACACAACACCAGGGGGAGCTCCACTAACCACGTTAAACCCAGATTCCGAACTAACAAAGGTCTTAACTCATTCTCTTTTTATGCCACATTAATGTGGAATGTGCTCCCAACAGGTATAAAAGAAAGGGCATCTCTATCCTCCTTCAAAACCGCAATAAAAGTTCACCTCCAGGCAGCTACAACCCTAAACTAACACCCTCCCCGGATTGCTAATAATCAAATGTAAACAATCAAATGCAGATACTTTTTCTTATGCCTTCTGATCTCTTCTCTCTCTCTCTCTCTCTCTCTCTCTCTCTCTCTCTACACTACCGTTCAAAAGTTTGGGGTCACCCAAACAATTTTGTGGAATAGCCTTCATTTCTAAGAACAAGAATAGACTGTCGAGTTTCAGATGAAAGTTCTCTTTTTCTGGCCATTTTGAGCGTTTAATTGACCCCACAAATGTGATGCTCCAGAAACTCAATCTGCTCAAAGGAAGGTCAGTTTTGTAGCTTCTGTAACGAGCTAAAATGTTTTCAGATGTGTGAACTTGATTGCACAAGGGTTTTCTAATCATCAATTAGCCTTCTGAGCCAATGAGCAAACACATTGTACCATTAGAACACTGGAGTGATAGTTGCTGGAAATGGGCCTCTATACACCTATGTAGAGATTGCACCAAAAACCAGACATTTGCAGCTTGAATAGTCATTTACCACATTAGCAATGTATAGAGTGTATTTCTTTAAAGTTAATACTAGTTTAAAGTTATCTTCATTGAAAAGTACAGTGCTTTTCCTTCAAAAATAAGGACATTTCAATGTGACCCCAAACTTTTGAACGGTAGTGTATGTCCACTACTTGCTGTCCATATCCTACCCCCCCCCCCCCCACACCCCTGATTGTAAATAATGTAAATAATTCAATGTGATTATCTTGTGTGATGACTGTATTATGATGATAGTATATATCTGATAGTATATATCTGTATCATGAATCAATTTAAGTGGACCCCAACTTAAAGAAGTTGAAAAACGTATTCGGGTGTTACCATTTAGTGGTCAATTGTACGGAATATGTACTTCACTGTGCAACCTACTAATAAAAGTCTCAATCAATCAATCAATCAATCAATACAAAAACAAATCTGTCTGGAGCCGCAAAAAATTAAAAGCCATACTATATGCAGATAGTGTGTCATGAAATATAAATTGAATTAAGAGGACTTAAAGGAAACTAAATGAGCTCAAATATACCTACAAATGAGGCATAATGATGCAATAAGTACATATAACGAGCCTAAATAATATGTTAGCATCAATTAGCTTGCAGTCATGCAGTGACCAAAAATGTCTGATTAGCACTCCACACAAGTCAATAACATCAACAAAACTCACCTTTGTGCATTCATGCACAACGTTAAAAGTTTGGTCGGACAAAATGAGACAGAAAAAGAAGTGGCATAAAACACGTCCTCGAAAGTCAGAGAAAGTTGTACATGTAAACAAACTTTAGCCGCTAGCTAGCCATGTCTTAAAGCACCTCTTCCTGAGGGCGCTTCAGTGTTATAACTTCACCTTTATCGTTAGTTTTTAACCCTTGTGTGGTGTTCGGGTATGTGGGACCCGTTTACATTTTTTATTAAAAGAAAAATTATACAATTAATTAATTTTTCAAACGGAGACTCACTGACTTTGGCTCATTTTCTGTGAAGAACATAAATCCGAATACATATTTAATGACCACACACCATACACCCCCCTACACATTTCTATTACATATAAGATGTCCTGGTCCACTGGACCCGGGGCTAATAGAAGTGTGGAAATTGATGTTCTGTGTACCACACACACACACACACACACACACACACACACACACACACACACACACACACACACACACACACACACACACACACACACACACACACACACACAGCAGGCCTAGACAAGAGGAGGACAAAGTGTAGGTACACAGAACATCAGAGGGTCAAATGTGCGAGAAAATGAGAGCAGACAGTGTTGACAAACAATGTTGCAACCTTGTGTGGGAACCGCAGGTGCAGAAACACAAAAGAAGAATCCCTGTGGGATGCAGAAACTGGCAGAGACATTTTCCGTGCAACGTTCATATTGTTGTTACTCAGCCAGCGTTTGTTGGTCTGATGGACCTGTTGCATTTTGTGGCTTTTAATGCCTCACAATCAAACACTTTTATGTTAAAATACTGAACAGATGTTTATTGGGATAAGGTAAACATCTGTTCAGTATTTTAACATAAAAGTGTTTGATTGTGAGGCATTAAAAGCCACAATGCGTCCGTTCTCCCTTTTCTGTCTACACACAGTGTCTGCTTGTAAGTACTCTGTGATTGTGCACTGCCGAACATGCTCGTCTGCTCGTAAACCAGCAATGACACGACGTGACGACGACGGGGGGACCGGTACTTTTCAGAGGCGGTATAGTACCGAACATGATTCACTAGTATTGCGTACTATACTAATACCGGTATACCGTACAACCCTAGTACACTGTAAAAAAAAACCATGTAGATTTTGCAGTAAAAAAAAACCTAACAGCTCATTTGCCAAAATGTTTCTGTAGAAGGTAAACAATTTTACATGCATATAAATAGAAAGTGGTAAAATAGTAGCAGAATTTTGTTTTTACCCATGGTAAAATTTTGGCAACTGAACTACCATTTTTTTTTTCTACTGTACAAAATCGATTTTTAACAGTGCACAATTAGATGGGTAACTTGCTTAAAAACCATGAGTCAAGACGATATTTAAGTACTTATTTTGACAAAACAAAATGTATGGAATGTAATAGTAGATCAAGTTTAAAAGATGTGAAATGTATTGCAGTACATTTTTTTTTTTTTCTGTCAAAATAGAAAGTTAAATACATTGAGTAAGACAACAAGGCAAATGAATTGATTGATTCATTAAAAATTATGTGGTGGGCCAGATTGTTCTAAATCAGGGGTGTCAAAGTCAAGGCCCAAGGGCCAGATCAATTATCCGGGATGATTTTTTAATTGGTACTAAAACCGTCCCGCAGGCCACAGACGCCTGCTGCTGTTTTGCACGCACCAATACTCCATCAGTGTTGGCGCTAGGAATTTTCAAAATGGGGTCCCAGGGACCCCATCAAGTCATAAAAGCGGTGTCCCACAGTACATTTTTGGGGTCCCACTTTTTTTGCAACCGTTTTGAAAACAAAGGATAAATGTATGCATTATCCTGTTACATCTCACATTCTATATTGTGTTTTGGAAAAAGGTTGTCATAAATTAAAAAAAGAATACAAAAGAAAACACAATTTTATGCATATGTCAATTAATTCAGTTTTAAATATTCATTCACTTCTTTCCTTCATGCATCTAAACTTTACCGCGGCAGGTATCTTTTTCTATATTTTTATTGTAATATTTTCAGTATGTGTTCGTTGTATTTTTGGCCAAAGTAAGACAAAGAAAACAATCTGAATTTGTCTTTATTTTTTAGTTTTATTGCCATGATTTCCCTTCATGCGGCCCCTGAGCTAAAATGAGTTTGACACCCCTGGTCTAAATAAAACTCGACAGTAAATTTTAATAATCATACATTATTATTTTTATTGTGTTCAGACTAAATAATATGGGGGCCATTTGTGGACTGCAGCTCATTATTAATTATTTTTTAAATACAAATATAATAACAATGACAATAATAGAACATCACGCAGAAGTAAAAGGGCCACGCCAAAAATATCAAAAACAAAAATATTAATACATGCTTTGTTACCTACAACAGAAATCAACAGGGGGTCTGGGGGTACAACAGGTACTGCAGGGGGCCTTGACATTTTCGGTTGATTGTTTTTTCCCCCACACATGTATAAGTCTTTAAAGGGGTCGTATAATTATTGTTTTTCTACATCAGGGGTTCATAACCTTTTTAAACTCGGGGCCTAACTTTTACACTGCAGAGGGGGCCCACTCATATAGTAATATTTAATTAGTAATTTTACTCTTGATTTTGATAGTATTCAATTATCAT
The DNA here is from genome assembly GCF_033978785.1 of Entelurus aequoreus. Classification (NCBI taxonomy): domain Eukaryota; kingdom Metazoa; phylum Chordata; class Actinopteri; order Syngnathiformes; family Syngnathidae; genus Entelurus; species Entelurus aequoreus. The sequence goes on along the minus strand of NC_084750.1, from coordinate 30,193,021 downwards.
ATGTAACCTACTTAGTTTATAAGCTAGTCAAATGATCTGAAAAAATGTTTTAGTCCCAAAAATGAGTATTTATTTAATATAAACCTATAGTCTAAGATTACATTAATAATAAATATATTTTTTAACTAAACTGTAAAAAAAAAAGATAAAATCCAAATGAAAATACAGCTTCACTACTTTGGTCATAATTTGTGTGCTCAAGAAACTTTTATGACTTCTTCTGTATGTTGGATATTGTCATTACTGCCACAAGTGGTGGACAAGTGTATTACAACGTCCCATAGGAACCACAGTCGAGAAACAGTTTTTTTTGGCGTCCCTCCAGGGCCTATGATTAAGAAACACTGATCTACAACAGAGGGCTTTTCACAAGGTACTGCAGGGGCCGCGAAATGACAATGTGTCCAAAAGAAGGCTGCATGACAAAAATAAAAAATACTTAAATTACTCATTTTGGGGGGGGGGGTTCTCAGTCGCTGTCTGTGTTGTAAGAGCATTCAAAGTTCAAATCGGCCATTTTAGAGTTAAAGAGGAATGTGACCCACCATTCTGCATGCAAGAGTCCTCCCAGATCCTTTCGTTCTCCGGCTGTCTAAATAATGAGGTGACTAAGATTGAAGATTAACAATTTATTCTATACAAAAAAAAGAGTAAGCGCTGGAGAGGAGACCAAGCTGTTCAAAGTTTTGGCGGAGTTCGAAACCGAAAGTTACACATTCTTGTTCACGCTCTGCACCTGGTACATCCTGACACCATGACAACTGAGATAAATGTGTGTGTGCATAGATAATAAAGAGGGTGAGCTCATTCTCTTCCTCTCTTCGCACGACACAAAGGGAAAAGCTAGAAACTTCTAAGGTGTTTCATTTTGCCCAAAGGTGGGAAAATACTCCCTTAACTTGAGTCAAAAATCCCCAAAACACTATATATTTTGAAAATAGTTGTTAATACTGATGATTCTGTATAAATCATATTTAGGGAAGGGTTTTGAAAAAAAAAAACTTTAAAAAAATATATTTTAGTGTTTTTTTTCCCCTGATGAAAATAATTCATATGGAAGTGTATGCTTTGATATTGGCCAACCATGATGTCATAGGGCGGAGGCCACTGATTCCGATGGTATTTGATGGGGTTCTTCCAGACTTCCACACCCAACTCCTCCTTGTTTTTCGGCCTGGGTGATGTAGTGGTTCACATAGCTCCACAGGCGACTGGCCAATGCTGTAGTAATCCACCTTCCCTCCCCACAAGTCAGCTGGGATAGGCTCCAGCTCACACCTGGCTCTGAGCAGCAATGTCCAATGTATGAGGAATTGAGTTACTGAATAGTTACATCATATAATTGTGACTTTCTTAGCATTCACACATAAGATTATACACCAAAAAAAGTATATTTTATTATTAATCTCTACTTTTTTTGGCCGCCTTCTTCTCTCTTAGCATAAGCATGCTAACTTTGTTGTGCTAATTTTGTAACCCTTTTACCGTCTCACATAAATTGGTACAAAACCCAAAACCAGTGAAGTTGGCACGTCGTGTAAATGGTAAATAAAAACAGAATACAATGATTTGCAAATCATTTTCAACCTATATTCAATTGAATAGACTGCAAATAAAAGATACTTAACGTTCGAACTGGAAAACATAATTTTTTGCAAATATTAGCTCATTTGGAATTTGATGCCTGCAACATGTTTCAAAAAAGCTAGCACAAGTGGCAAAAAAGACTGAGAAAGTTGAGGAATGCTCATCAAACACTTATTTGGAACATCCCACAAGTGAACAGGCTAATCGGGAACAGGTGGGTGCCATGATTGGGTATAAAAGCAGCTTCCATGAAATGCTCAGTCATTCACAAACAAGGATGGGGCGAGGGTCACCACTTTGTGAACAAATGCGTGAGCAAATTGTTTAAGAACAACAATTCTCAACCAGCTATTGCAAGGAATTTAGGGATTTCACCATCTACGGTCCATAATATCATCAAAAGGTTCAGAGAACCTGGAGAAATCACTGCACGTAAGCAGCAAGGCTGAAAACCAACATTGAATGCCCGTGACCTTTGATCCCTCAGGTGATACTGCATCAAAAAGCGACATCAGTGTGTAAAGGATATCACCACATGGGCTCAGGAACACTTCAGAGAACCACTGTCAGTTTGTCGCTACATCTGTAAGTGCAAGTTAAAACTCTACTATGCAAAGCCAAAGCCATTTATCAACAACACCCATGCAATGTGTTGCTGCCAATAAATTCAAAGTCAATGATTATCTGCAAAAAAAATTTTTTTTTTCTGAGTTCAAACATTAAATATCTTGTCTTTGCAGTTTATTCATTTGAATATAAGTTGAAAATGATTTTCAAATCATTTTATTCTGTTTTTAATTTACAGATTACACAACATGCCAACTTCACTGGTTTTGGGTTTTGTACTGTACTTGACATACGCTGTTAGCAAGCTAACTTTATCATGCCAACTTTTTTGGACAATTTTGGCGCCATACACCTCAGTCATATACTCGGTCCATATAAGGTAGCTTTTTTTAAAGCAAATTTGAAACTTTTTCAGCTAATTTCACAGCTGTTCACCTCAGTCATATAACATGGGACTTATTGTACATGCTAACTTTTTTAGCCACTTTTGCTACTGTACACCTCCAAGTCATAAATGGGTACGTGACACATGCGAGCTGTTATCAAGGTAACATAGTAGGCTAACTTTTGTAGCTAATTTTCAATCTCAAGAGTCACAACATGGTACCGTATTTTTCGGATTATACGTCGCAGTTTTTTTTCATAGTTTGGCCGGGGGTGCGATTTATACTCTGGAGCGATTTATGTGAGAAATTATTAACATATTACCGTAAAATATCAAATAATATTATTTATCTCATTCACGTAAGAGACTAGGCGTATATCAGCTATCGTCACACACACACGTAAACCAATAAAAATTTGGCGGGGGCGGGTCATGGCAGAAGTGCATTGTGAAAAAAAAGATGCTACCTGCTACTACTTCCGTACCTATGAAAATTTATCATTTCAACATTGGCGGTAACTTATAAAAACCGAGAAGGGCTGAACAAAAATGGCACCGAAAAGGAAATCATATACTGCAGGTTACAAGCTGGAAGTAGTGAAATATGCAGCAGAAAACAGCAATCGAGCAGCAGAAAGAAAGTTTGGAGTAAGCGAGAAACTTGTAAGGGACTGGCGAAAAATGTCCCCAAAAAATGTGACTTATACTCTAGTGCGACTTATATGTTTTTTTCCTTCTTTATAATCCATTTTCGGCCAGTGCGATTTTTACTACGGAGCGACTGATAATCCAAAAAATACGGTACTTGACTCATGCTAACCGTTGGCATTTAGGTTCGGTTTACGCACATGCAGCATTAACATCATTTCCCCGAACCTGCATATTCTAGTTATGTGTGTTCTTTTCCCCTGCGGGTTTTACGACGGCACATTTATGAGAGCAGTTGCTGATTTTCATGGAGTTTAATAGCAAATCGACTTGTGTGGATACAAAAAAACAGGATGGGCGAGGTTGTCCCAACAATGGAATGTGATTTTTCTATTGTTTGTGGACTTACATCAGCCAATGAAAGCTTTTGTCTCGTGTGTATTGTGTGGTGTGTGTTTTTCCATCCGTTAGTTCTTCCTCTTCCCCTTGGTGGCCACCTTGGCCGGTGCTGCGGAAGGCGCAGCTGCTTGGTAGAGGGCGGCCGATATCTTGTTGATGTAGTAGAGGGCGAAGAGGGAGAAGATGAGGCTGCATGGCGAGGACGAGGAAGTGAGAGGGTTTTAAAAAAAAGGAAAATGAAGACATGGAGTCAAGTGTTACTGACCAGGTGGTGACACACACTCGGTGGACAAGACCAGATGCAAACAAGGACAAGCACAGGCACAGCAGAACTGGAAACAAACAATAACATTGTTAAATCACACAATGTGATCAAAACTATGCAGGATTTACTTTTTTATATCATAACAGGAATACAGTTTGTGTCCTTTAACACGTGTCATAGTGCAATTTGCATAATTGGTCCAAAAAAGTAAAAAACTAACAACAAAAGAACAGGCTTATTAGTATAAACTTTGAATCTTTTCTCATTACATTCTTTTTGCACTACAATGGAACCTACATTTATGAAACAGACCTATTAAAAATATACTTCGGTATATAATGAATGTTTCATCCACCCTTTGTGTGCCTGCAGGGCAGCCATTTTGTGGCCGGCAGCACATCCATTATGGGCATCAGTCAGCTGCTGTTAGCTACTTTGCTACGTTGTGTGCCTTTTAAGTGTTTTTTTAAGCCTTTTTACAACCTGTTTCTAGTTTTGCTAGCTCAATATGAGTCAAAAGAAAGCAATGGACAAGCAATGTGGGGTTTGAAACGTTCAGGAAGTATCCAGAGCGTTGTCGACACTGCCTTCTGCTACCCTAACCCTTTATTCTGATGCAGGCAAAGAAGATTAACCGACAAGGTAGAGTGGATTTTTTTTCTCTAATCATTGTACCGACCTGGCTGATAAATTAAGGAGTTGTGTGTTTACTAACTGTGAGTGCACAACAGGCTAAAGACGGTGTGTGGGTGTACTAGCATGCTAAACTTTTGAGCTCACTTTGTTACCCAATTTTGCCACCGTACACAACAGACATAGCTTGGCACATGACACATGCTACCGAACTGCCTGTCATCTTTTCTACTGCTGTTTCATTGTGACCTTACACCTCCCCCTTGCCCTCTGTAGGGCATATCAAGTACTGCATGTCTGTGCATTTCTTTAATGGGACTGAATGGTTTCAATGTCGATGTTTAGTACCTTTTGAAGGGACCTTCTTTACAGCACAAGACTTGAATTATCATATCCCTCGCTTGTTTGCTCCACTTTTGAGAGACGAACACTCAGTTAAAAGTTCCTAATACTGGGAACACAATACTGTGTGTCACACACGACATTGTAAAATTAGTACAAAAACAATAACTCTAGCATAGCTATGTGAGCTACATGCTAATATTACTTACATTTTAACAGCAACATCATGCTAGGTTAGCACATTGACAAACAACACAACATCAAACTTAGAGCTCCCAAGTCTGTAGCTGACATGACAATAGCTGGCAGAACTCCAGACTTTATTCTAAGATGTGGAACAAAGCTTGCTTTTATAACAATCTTTTTCTTTACAACGCTCTCTTATCTAGCTAGAGGTGGGTCACAGGCGGTATGAGGAAATATGTTTTTCCTTCATGACCTAATAAAAATGCAGAACTTCAAAGGCAAGTGGTTGAGCACGTATTCTCACAAGTGGAACAAATGAGGGAGATGATAGACTTTTCTCATTTTGGTGCTCATAAACAGACTCTAGGCCAGGGACACATATTACAGTTAGAACATCATTAAATATATCTGTATGCTAATACAATTCTAATACAGGAATAAGACAAAAAATATATAGGAGCTTACATGGAAGAACTATCTGCTTTCATTATGAAACATTCTAAAAATATTTTTATAAATTATTATTTTAATATTTTAAGACCTGCATCATTTATTTGTTACTAAGTTATTACAAATACATTATAAATATCATGCCCTTCCTAGAGCAACTTGCTACTACTTAGTCATAATTTGTCAAAAATAAATAAAATACTTTTTTTTTTTTTTAAACGGCCAAAAAATGAAAAAAAAATTAAATATTTTTGGTGCTGAATTAAAGTGACTTCTGTTTCCTGAAAAATTGAGCAAAAGTGAATTAAACGCATGCAAGAAACATAAACAATAGAGATATGTCGAGTCTTTTGAACATCTCTTTTAAGTGAACAATGAGGACCGATTCCCAGTTGTGAGTAAATTTTTGTGCGTATGCAAATTTGGTGTCAGCAATTGCCCACTCTGCACGTGCGTGCCACCCGCTGGCAACTGGACTACAACATGAGTCAGAGTTAAAGGAAATGTATCAGCATTTGGATTAACTTATTTTCCCCAAAAAAATGTATTAAAAAAAAAAAAAAATATATATATATATATATATATATATATATATATATATATATATATATATATATATATATACACACGCACTTTATTTATATATATATGTATATATATAAACATACATACAAACATGTATATATATATACATACAGTATATACACATATATACATTATATATATACATATATATATATACACACACATATATATACACACACATTTTATATATATATATATATATATATATATATATATATATATATATATATATATATATATATATATATATATATTTTTTTTTTTAAAAACATTTTTCAATTGTATTTAGGTTTAATTTTTATTTGGATTCACTTTTCTGGTTCATTATTTTAAAGTGCAATAGTTCAAGCGTACAATTTTGTACTTACATATTTATTATGTCCCAATTTTTATTCATTATGCTACACATTTTCTAGGTGAGGAAAAATTCAAACGAGTGATGTCACTGCCAAAGCATGGAAAACATGGCACCGCCTTATGGAATGCTTACAACGAAAACACACCAAAAAAATAAAATTGTATAGCCTATATTTCAGAATGAATCCCACCAAAAGAGTAATCCATCCATCCATTTTCTACCGCTTTTCCCTTTCGGGGTCGCGGGGGGTGCTGGAGCCTATCTCAGTCATACTTGCCAACCCTCCCGATTTTCCCAGGAGACTCCGAATTTCAGTGCCCCTGCCAAAAATCTCCCGGGGCAACCATTCTCCTGAATTTCTCACGATTTCCACCCGGACAACAATATTGGGGGCGTGCCTTAAAGGCACTGCCTTTAGCGTCCTCTCTCACCTGAAAAGGAGACTATTATATATGTCTCCGTTATCCATAGGTTTATCTATAGCCCATAAAGTAGGCAGGCACAGAGCTATTTCTCAGCGTGTGTTTATTCCAGCCGGCACGTTAATATACTGACACACAACATCCGGACTCCCATCATGCATTGCTTCAAAAACTACGGCAAGTAGTAATGTCCAAAAACATAACAGAGACGAAGCAGAAGAACGAAGAAGAGACGTGGCGACGACGAGTAAGAAGAAGTACGCTTGCAAGTTCCAAAGTGATTGGAAAAAATAATTTCAGTTCATCCAGGACAGCTCAAAGGGAAAGGGGTATGCTGCCTGCACATTTTGTAGATCAATCTTTTCCATCATGAATGGATTATTTATATATACATATACATGAAAATATATATATATATAAAATATATACTTGAAAATATACACCCCCCCACCTAAACACCCCCCCCCCCCCCCCCATCTCCTGAATTCGGAGGTCTCAAAATTGGCAAGTATGATCTCAGTGTGTGCAAAATAAATTATTCTAATTTAAATATTGTCATATAACTGATACTAGAGATTGTCTCCTTGATTAAAAATAAACAAAAACGAGGGACTCTTTTGAACGGCTCTTTGAAAGAAATGGTTCCTCAAGATCTGTCTCCCTCCAAAGAGTCAAAAATGCCATCTCTAGTTAACAAATTCACTTACTTTCTGGGAAAATCTTGGCTTGGAATCCCTTCCCAAAAAACACATTTTCCAGGTTATTAAACGCCTGAAGAAATTAAGTTAAAGGTTAAACATTTGTAGTTGATCAACATTCGTTATAAGCCCAACAGCTGCACAATAACGGTTCCAGTGATGAGTTAAGGATACAGTGAGGGAGCAGATGAAGAGTATGGAGCCCAGGAAGCCTCCCAGGATGGTAAACCACTCTGAGGAGGCCAGCTGTTTACTGAACATCTGCATGCCTGCAAACACCAACACCGACAGCAGGCTGGACAGCACCAGAGAAGTGGCCGTGTTTGCTGCTGCAAAACACAGTGTTTGCTATTAAAACGTCCACAGTCACTGTAAAAGCAGATGAGTTAGAAATGCAACATCCCTATATCACTACTGCATCACTTTAAATATAAAATATGTTATCTTGAAGACTTGTGCAAAGTTAACTCACAATCGACTTGTGACACGTCATTGCTCAGCCGGAAGTCCTACCGGTTCTAAGCTAATGCTAATTTACAAACCTAAAAGCTACCAGTAGAGGTGTAAAAGCGACGTTATGCATTATTTTATTTATTCCTATTGAATCTTACTTCAACTTTGTTTTTACTGGCCAACAGTTTCGTGTCAAAACTGTCAAAAATAAATAGCATATACAAATAGCAGCTAGCTAGCGTTCTCAAACAAGCTAGCTCAAGCACCCCAACATACTTAAACTTACATAATGAGCCCATGAAAATAGGAATACATACCCATGGTTCTAAATCCAAATTTTGTACGCGTTGTTAACTTTAAAAAAACTGTTTTTAAATGTCAAATTTTATTTCACCGAACGAGCCTGATGGCTAACAGCCGGGAACTAGGAACTAAAGTACGTTTCACCCGGTCCAAATTAGAAGTGGGACAAGTAGGCGTGGTCATAGTAAACGAGTAAGCTTTGTGGAAATGAACAAAGAAATACAATTACGCCCGATTGTAGCTGAGATAGGCTCCAGCGCCCCCCGCGACCCCGAAGGGATTAAGCGGTAGGAAATGGATGGATGGATGGACGTATAAATATGAAAAATTACCAAATAAAAAAAAAAATAAAAAAAATTGAGATCTAAAATTTTAAAAACACTAAAATAACATTAAAATTAAACATTAAAACAAAACAAAAAAGTAGAATAAAAGAGCAAACAAGTGTAATGTAAAAAGAAAATGTTGCAATAATAATAGTTTTTTTAAACTTTCCTTTTTTACTTCATTGCTAAATCCATCCATCTATTTTCTACCGTTTGTCCCTTTCGGGGTCACAGGGGGTGTTGGAGCCTATCCCAGCTTCAAACGGGCGGAAGGCGGGGTACACCCTGGACAAGTCGCCATCTCATCACAGGGCCAACACAGATAGACAGACAACATTCACACTGACATTCACACACTAGGGCCAATTTAGGGTTGTCAATCAACCTATCCTCAGGTGCATGTCTTTGGAGGTGGGAGGAAGCCGACCCGGAGGGAACGGGCAGAACATGCAAACTCCTCACAGAAAGATCCTGGGATTGAACTCAGGACCTTCATATTGTGAGGCACATGCACTAACCCTTGTGCCACCCTGCTGCCCCTTCATTGCTAAATGAATAATAAAAACGTATAATCGACGGTAGATCTGAAGTGGCTCTCCAGATTTAAGCGTTGAAAGCAAAAATAATATATATTGATGTATAACTTTTTTTTTTTTTTTACTCTTTTATGAATTAGGGCCTTTTGGATCTCAGAGACATTTAGTCAGATTTTTTTTAAACTGTAATTGTTAAAAAAAAAAAAAAAAAAGAATCAAAAGCAAGGTTGTCATGATTTTTTAAATTTTATTTATGTAAGGTTCCAAGTACTTCACATCAAATATTCCATTTTGAAAATGTTGCATATTTTGTGTTACTGCCTTAAAAAAAAACAGGAGTTTCTTTGAAAAAAAAAAAGGCATTAAACATACAAAAAACTAAAACATTTACTACACTTTAATAACTGAGACCCTGTGGAGCCCCGAGACCTTTGTCATTCACCAAAATTGAGGGGTTACAATAAATATTGTATAGGTTTTGAAAATCAAAAATATCAAAATGGCCCCAGCATGCTTTATTTTTTCTAAGGAAAAAGTTTGGACACTCCTGCATTATATAGTACGATAAATATAAAGGTTGTGGTGGTAGAAAAGATTGCAATGGTGAAACAACCAAAAAATCAAAACAACATTCAGGATAATGTAAAAAAATGTTTTTATCATTTTACAATGAATATGTGATCATTTCACAACGACATGGTGGCATGTTCTCACTCCTCTCTTTACTATTGCATTGAAACATGACAACGCATGCCTTTTCTCCATTATAGTCCTGTAAAATAGAGTTCAGCCTCTCACAACGGCTTCTTCTTCAGTCCAAAAATGGCGATTAATAGTAGAATCTCCACAAAGGCAGGCAGCACACTAGAAGAGACAATAGATGAAGATGAAGTGACAGGAACATATTAAAATGGAGGTGTCCAAAGGCGGCCCAAGGGCCATTTTTGGGCTGCAATTTATTTCATAGGTAGGTCCTTAGCATATTTTGAATTTTACGAATAATTAATTAATTAGTTATTGCATTAATTTACTTTGTCACTTACTGTATGTTCAACCTTTGCTCAAATAGCTGTGCATATATTGACCTACATTGGATTGGTTGCAGCATATTTGATGTACAAAATGTATAAAAGTGGCTTTTATGCAGCCATATGTTGAAAAGGTTTGAACAGCCCTATATTATTGTTTCGCTTGTATTACAGATCGACGGTTATAGTTTTTTTTAGGGCCGATACCGATTATTAGCCAACAACTGATATTTGGAGCAGATATTCATTTGCAGTAAAAATTTATTAAACATAAATAGTATGTGTAATCTAAGCAAACAGCTAGACAATGCCATCCATCCATTTTCTACTGCTTGTCCCTTTTTTGGGGTCGCAGGGGGTGCCGGAGCCTATCTCAGCTGCATTCGGGCGTAAGGCGGGGTACACCCTGGACAAGTCGCCACCTCATCGCAGGGCCAACACAGATAGACAGACAACATTCACACTCACATTCACACACTAGGGCCAATTTAGTGTTGCCAATCAACCTATCCCCAGGTGCATGTCTTTGGAGGTGGGAGGAAGCCGGCAGTCACGGGGAGAACATGCAAACTCCACACAGAAAGATCCCGAGCCCGGGATGAACTCACGGCCTTCGTATTGTGAGGCACATGCACTAACCCCACCGTGCTGCCCGCTAGACAATGCTTTAATTTATTTTTACACTATTTTTTAGGAAACATCAGACCAGTAGCGACATAATGTTTTATGCAGCGCTAATGTTGTGGTTCATTTAGCAGCAAAAAACATCAAGATATCCACAAACACTTTTATTACGTGTATCTAAGAGGAGCATTAAAGGTCTACTGAAACCCACTACTACGACCACGCGTCTGATAGTTTATATATCAATGATGAAATCTTAACATTTCAACACATGCCAATACGGCCGGGTTAACTTATAGAGTGCAATTATAAATTTCCCGCAAAATATCTGGCTGAAAACTTCTCGGTATGATGACGTTTGCGCGTGACGTCACTGGTTGAAGCAGACATTTTGGAATAGCACGGTGGCCAGCTTAAGTCGTCTGTTTTCACCACATAATTCCACAGTATTCTGGACATCTGTGTTGGTGAATCTTTTGCAATTTGTTTAATGGACAATGAAGACAGCAAAGAAGAAAGCTGTAGGTGGGATCGGTGTATTAGCGGCTGGCTGCAGCAACACAACCAGGAGGACTTTGAGTCGGATAGCAGACGCGCTATCCGACGCTAGCCGCCGACCGCACCGATGATCGGGTGAAGTCCTTTGTCGCGCCGTCGATCGCTGGAACGCAGGTGAGCACGGGTCGTGATGAGCAGATGAGGGCTGGCGTAGGTGGAGAGCTAGTGTTTTTAGCATAGCTCTGTGAGGTCCCGTAGCTAAGTTAGCTTCAATGGCGTCGTTAGCAACAGCATTGCTAGGCTTCGCCAGGCTGGACAGCATTAACCGTGTGGTTACAGGTCCAGGGTTTGGTTCGGTGTCTCCTGATAGTAGAAGTAATAATAGTATTGTTGATCTTCTGTCTATCCTTCCAGTCAGGGGCATGTTTCTTCTGTTTCTATCCGCAGTTAAGCACGATGCTATCACGTTAGCTCCGAAGCTAAAGTGTTTCGCCGATGTTTTGTCGTGGAGATAAAAGTCACTGTGAATGTCCATTTCGCGTTCTCAACTCTCATTTTCAAGAGGATATAGTATCCGAGGTGGTTTAAAATACAAATCCGTGATCCACAATAGAAAAAGGAGAAAGTGTGGAATCCAATGAGCCCTTTTACCTAAGTTACGGTCAGAGCGAAAAAAGATACACCCTGGCGTCCTGCAGTGCACTCTAATCCTTCACTGTCACTTTCCTCATCCACAAATCTTTCATCCTCGCTCAAATTAATGGGGTAATCGTCGCTTTCTCGGTCCGAATCGCTCTCGCTGCTGGTGTAAACAATGTGCAGATGTGAGGAGCTCTTCAACCTGTGACGTCATGCTACTTCCGGTACAGGCAAGGCTTTTTTTTATCAGCGACCAAAAGTTGCGAACTTTAACGTCGATGTTTTCTACTAAATCCTTTCAGCAAAAATGTGGCAATATTGCGAAATGATCAAGTATGACACATAGAATGGATCTGCTATCCCTGTTTCAATAAGAAAATCTCATTTTAGTAGGCCTTTAACATTTGCATTTCAAAATATAATGATATTTTATTTGTCAAGATATTTACACAAAGTTAGAATTTTTGGCAGAGATATATTTTCTGTCGTCTACATGTCCATCCACCTCTGTCGCGTTATTTGATTGTATCACGGAACATGAAACTGTGCGCTTCTATGATGAGCCCACGCTACGAGCAGACGGCAGAGGCTTGTTTAACAACTCTATTACTGGAGTAATAAATAATAAATATAAATGGGTTAGCGCTTTTCTACCTTCAAGGTACTCAAAGCGCTTTGACAGTATTTCCACATTCACCCATTCACACACTGATGGCGGGAGCTGCCATGCAAGGCGCTAACCAGCACCCATCAGGAGCAAGGGTGAAGTGTCTTGCCCAAGGACACAACGGACGTGACTAGGATGGTAGAAGGTGGGGATTGAACCCCAGTAACCAGCAACCCTCCGATTGCTGGCACGGCCACTCTACCAACTTCGCCACGCCGCCCCTAGCAAAAACAAACAAAAAAACAAACAAAACGGGACCGGGAAGACGCCAGGAAAGAAGGACAAAAACTGGATTTTCCGGCAATTTTTTTGTTTTGTTTTGACAGGTAAGCAAAAGAGACGTACTATAGGCGCTCAGCATAGCAGAAGGAAGAGAAATGAAGGGGGGGGTGGCCACATGAACGCAGCTGAGCAGACCAGGGAAGAATTACCACAATAACTCAAATAAATTCCCCGTCAGATATCCGACAATGAGAGTAACTTTTTTTTCCTAAACAAATTAGTGGTTATTACTATCTAATTCACTAATTATTATTATTTTGAAATACTAAATACTGTCATCATATGTGTATGCACTGTATCATTATCTGTATCTGCTGATGTAGTCCAATTGTAGTCGTAAAAAAAATAAAAGAAAAAAAATGCAGATACCGATGAAGAAAGGCTGATACTGATATATGGCGCCGATAAATCAGTCGATCTGTAGTTTAAATGATCACTTTAGGAGAAGAGACAAACATGTACCAACCTGCAGGGGAAGAAAATAACCCAATAAGTCCAGCATTCCCACTTGTCAAACACAAAATACGACAAGGAGACGGATGCGCTGCAGTGGACAGCCAGTGCTGGGTCATATATATGTCAGGAAAAAAATAACAAACTGTGTACAAAAAAAAAACATTTGGAAAACTAACCTGCAGAAGGCAAGAATCCACCAGTAGATGGCACACTCCCACCGCTCGAATAGAAAGAATAGCAGAGCCACTGTGCCGCTGGCATGGCCTCCTGTAGCTATTGCAGGAGTCATGGAATTATAGCTGGAGATTAATTAATGCCCCTATTCGACTAACCACAGTCTTTGCAACTAAAGTTGCATGGTCTGTGGCTGTAGACAACCTCCTGATAACTCCACAAGAATTGAAGTATCATGAGTGGTCAGCATCGAAGCTGTTGATTATTTGAACAATCTTTTGATTAGTTTGTTCGATTAATCGAGTGATCGGACAGAACACACTTTATAGACTAAATGCGTATTTTGGGGAAACATTGTTTAAATAAACAAATGTTCGACATGCCATAAAATACATTCTTTTTTCAAACAAATTCACATACCAACATTGAAAGTGCGCTTTTAACATTTGTGCATTAATAAATGAATTTTAAAAAATCTGAACACTGCACACACGCACCAACACTCTCATGCGTGCTGTATTTAAAAAGGGGTGTGAATCTTTGGTAACTAACCCTAACCCTAATACCACGTCACCTTAGCCGCGCTCACCTTTCAGAGCACAGCTATTACTTCCTGGCACTAAACCTGCAGGGTTCTCTATATTTCCATTTTCACACTTAGCACTATTTTGTTAAACTTTATTAAGCATGTTTTTACATATTGCTTATTTTTTCACCAACATTTTAAGAGATTATTGTTAAAGGAGCCATATGTAATCATTTTGTGTCAAGTCATCAATAAATGGCCCTGATATGTCAAAAGGCATATCATATGTCAAAAGGCAATCATGTTCTTTTCGAATACCTCTACAACCGATAACAGTAGTTCAGCCGGGATATGCTCATTTCAAAATTAGATTTACAGTCCGAAAATCTTGTTATTGTTTTTCATTTGGATGTCCCGCCCTCTGTCGTTTGACCAATTAGATAGTCTGTGAGTGTGTTAGGCACTGCCATCTTTGTCTAGCTACTGCCACTCGTAAAGTTACTAAACATGTCAGACCTCAGTAAATCTAAAAGGCCTTGTTTCGATTCCCAATTTATTCATGACAAAGCCAGGAACAAAACAAGGATTTGTATCGGGGATGCCTTTGAAAGATGGAGACAATTGAAGGCGGAGAAGATTTTTTCATCTGACACCAAACTTGCTAATTTCCTCCTTGATAGGTAAGTAAGGCATTTACGTTTTCTTATTACTTGTAATAAATGGAAATTGACAATTTGTATGTAAACTATATTGTCCAATACAGTCTATGATATTGTCTAACAAAGCTAGTATGTTCGTGCAACGAATGCTTAGCATGCTAGCCCGGTCAATGACACATGGACATATAGGCTAACGGGGGAAATATACTGTATGCCCGTATGTCGATGTGTCATCGAACTGACAGGGCAAAGTATCTTTTCGACAAATAAAACCTATGTGAATATGGTGGGCTGACCATATTCTGAAATCCCAAAAAGAGGACACATATATGCGTGGCAAGGCGGGCAGCACGCCAAAGCCGGGGCTAGGTGAAAATTTGCAAATGATACTTGAACTTGCTTTATAAATAATATATTTATTTAAATAAAGCATTTTTTCTCCTATGTTGACAGCAGTGTTGGCGCTATGAAATTTCAAAATGGGGTCCAATGGACCCCATCAAGTCATAAAAATGGGTTCCCACAGTAAATTTTTGGGGTCCCACTTTTTTGTAAGCGTTTTGAAAACAAATGATAAACGTATGCATTATCCTGTTGTATCTCACAATCTACATTGTGTTTTGGAAAAAGGTTGTCATAAATGTTACTTAATTCATTAAAAGAAATAATAAAAAAAGAAGACAAATTTGTATGCATATGTAAATTTATTCAGTTATAAACATTCATTCACTTTCTTCTTTCCTTCATGGATCTGAACTTTAGCACTGCTGGTAGTTTTTTCTATGTTTTTATTTAATAAGTTGTAGGTGTATTTATTTCAGTGTAAAAGTGTAAAAAGTGTTTTGCTTCGGTCATGAAATGATGATAATGGTGTGCCAGGGCATACATACATTTTATATTTAATGCTTAAATCCCTGGAGTCTACATCAACTTCAGATCTATTCCTCATTTCAAAATGTTTTAGTTTTTTTTATATTGTTTTTTTGTTTGTTTATTTTCCGCCCTTTTTTGTCAAACAAAACTATGATTTTTTTTTATGGCAAACACACAAAATATTCAAAATCTTCCACCAAAAATATTTTTCAATGTGAAATATTTGCTGTGACGTAATCGGAACCTTAGATAGGTCAATAATTCATAATAACATTGATTTTGATTCAATATTATGTTTTGAGCAATGACTGTTTGAAAGAAAAAAAAACAGCTTTGTTTTATTAGTCAACATTGCAACTTTTTCTAAATTACATTTCCCCTTTAACCTTTTTTATTTCACTTTTGTTATGTTTTTGTTTATTTTAATAGTATTTTTGGAATGTGCCGTGGGCCTTTAAAACATTAGCTGTGGGTCGCAAATGGTAAAAAAAATATATATATCTGCGTCCTTTATGATTTCAATGCGTTAAAAAGACACAAAAAGTGCGTTAACGCCAACACTGCTTGACCGTATAACAAAATAAGTCACACTTATATTCTGTAACATTCACAGTTTTGGAAAAAAGTGCAGAGGCAGAAATATTCAAAGCAACCTCTAAATTAAAATTTCCCCTCTGGGATTAATAAAGTATTTCTGATTCTGATTCTATATATATATATATATATATATATATATATATATATATATATATATATATATATATATATATATATATATATATATATATATATATATATATATATATATAGGTGGGGGGGTAGGGGGTAGCAGGGGGTGTATATTGTAGCGTCCCGGAAGAGTTAGTGCTGCAAGGGGTTCTGGGTATTTGTTCTGTTGTGTTTATGTTGTGTTAGGGTGCGGATGTTCTCCCGAAATGTGTTTGTCATTCTTGTTTGGTGTGGGTTCACAGTGTGGCGCATATTTGTAACAGTGTTAAAGTTGTTTATACGGACACCCTCAGTGTGACCTGTATGGCTGTTGAGCAAGTATGCGTTGCATTCACTTGTGTGTGTGAAAAGCCGTAGATATTACAAACCCCGTTTCCATATGAGTTGGGAAATTGTGTTAGATGTAAATATAAACGGAATACAATGATTTGCAAATCATTTTCAACCCATATTCAGTTGAATATGCTACAAAGACTACATATTTGATGTTCAAACTGATAAAAAAAAAATGTTGTGCAAATAATCATTAACTTTAGAATTTGATGCCAGCAACACGTGACAAAGAAGTTGGGAAAGGTGGCAATAAATACTGATAAAGTTGAGGAATGCTCATCAAACACTTATTTGGAACATCCCACAGGTGAACAGGCAAATTGGGAACAGGTGGGTGCCATGATTGGGTATAAAAGTAGATTCCATGAAATGCTCAGTCATTCACAAACAAGGATGGGGCGAGGGTCACCACTTTGTCAACAAATGCGTGAGCAAATTGTTGAACAGTTTAAGAAAAACCTTTCTCAACCAGCTATTGCAAGGAATTTAGGGATTTCACCATCTACGGTCCATAATATCATCAAAGGGTTCAGAGAATCTGGAGAAATCACTGCACGTAAGCAGCTAAGCCCGTGACCGTCGATCCCTCAGGCTGTACTGCATCAACAAGCGACATCAGTGTGTAAAGGATATCACCACATGGGCTCAGGAACACTTCAGAAACCCACTGTCAGTAACTACAGTTGGTCGCTACATCTCTAAGTGCAAGTTAAAACTCTCCTATGCAAGGCGAAAACCGTTTATCAACAACACCCAGAAACGCCGTCGGTTTCGCTGGGCCTGAGCTCATCTAAGATGGAATGATACAAAGTGGGAAAGTGTTCTGTGGTCTGACGAGTGCACATTTCAAATTGTTTTGGGAAACTGTGGTCCTCGTGTCCTCCGGACCAAAGAGGAAAAGAACCATCCGGATTGTTATAGGCGCAAAGTTGAAAAGCCAGCATCTGTGATGGTATGGGGGTGTATTAGTGCCCAAGGCATGGGTAATTTACACATCTGTGAAGGCGCCCTTAATGCTGAAAGGTACATACAGGTTTTGGAGCAACATATGTTGCCATCTAAGCAACGTTACCATGGACGCCCCTGCTTATTTCAGCAAGACAATGCCAAGCCACGTGTTACGTCAACGTGGCTTCATAGTAAAAGAGTGCGGGTACTAGACTGGCCTGCCTGTAGTCCAGACCTGTCTCCCATTGAAAATGTGTGGCGCATTATGAAGCCTAAAATACCACAACGGAGTATGACTGTTGAACAACTTAAGCTGTACATCAAGCAAGAATGGGAAAGAATTCCACCTGAGAAGCTTAAAAAATGTGTCTCCTCAGTTCCCAAACGTTTACTGAGTGTTGTTAAAAGGAAAGGCCATGTAACACAGTGGTAAACATGCCCTTTTCCCAACTACTTTGTCACGTGTTACAGCCATGAAATTCTAAGTTAATTATTATTTGCAAAAAAAAAAAAGTTTATGAGTTTGAACATCAAATATCTTGTCTTTGTAGTGCATTCAATTGAATATGGGTTGAAAAGGATTTGCAAATCATTGTATTCTGTTTATATTTACATCTAACACAATTTCCCAACTCATATGGAAACGGGGTTTGTATGTGATTGGGCCGGCACGCAAAGGCAGTGACTTTAAGGTTTATGGCGCTCTGTACTTCTCCCTACGTCCGTGTACTCAGCGGCCTTTTAAAAAGTCATAAATTTTACTTTTTGAAACCGATACCGATAATTTCCGATATTACATTTTAAAGCATTTATCGGCCAATAATATCGGCAGTCCGATATTATCGGACATCTCTAATAATTATTGATATTGACTGATATAAAACACTTCAATTTTCAACCATACCCCCCAGTCCTATACCGTATAGTTGAAAAATCATCATAAAGGATACACAAGAGGCCTTGGCTGCTGTTGAACATTGACACTCCCGAGAAGAAGCCAACTAGCTCGATAGCGAACAATGCAAGAGTGACTGACAGTGCCACCACCAACCTGAAAGACACACAAAACACCCACAATTAGTGTATGAAGTGCCATTTGTGTGAGTATTCTATGTATTATTTACTTGGAATCTTCACTATTGTATTGCTCTTGCGTGAACTCCAGAGGCAGGCAGGCCTTCACGTTATTTTCCTTAGAAACATAAAAGAGCACACATCAATCATAACAGTCAACCTTTAATGACAATTAATGACAAAAGAGCCATATATTACTCACCCTCGTCCAAAAGATAGTGATGACTATAACAAGGTGAGCAATGATGGTCAGGAACCGTGCAGGAATGAGGCTACTAATCGCCGACATGCTAATTCGCAGTTATAAGAAATTAAATTGACAATACAAATATTTTTTTCCCGCTACAAAATGTAAACAAAGTTCAACGAGGTTTTTTTTGGTGCACACTTATCAGTAGCGTCAATGCAAACGCAAAACACGATTACAAAAAATTTGTAATGGACTTATATTAATATTTTCGATTAAATCCACGTTGATAACAACACACGTAACAATTGCACATTAAAACGAATCATGAAGGCTTAATTTAACACACTTATCGCCACCGACGGTTGCTACAACAACACCGAAGCCGGTACTTTTTTATTGGTATCCGGAAGGAAACAACAACGACGTTTAAAAGTTCCGATAAGACAACAATCGTTTACACACGGAATGTGTGACTTTACAACTAATTTAATGGATGTAAGTTAATATTTTAGATCAAATTCGCCTTGGTAAACAACACATTAAAAACGAATTACTACGGCTTAATTTTAACATACCACAACAACAGCAGAGCCGGTGCGTTCTTGCTTGACATCCGGGTAAAAACAACAACAACAACGTGTGACAGTTCCGAACATACACTACGCTGCTATGTCCTGGCAAAACAAGAAACCAGGCAAATGAATATTTGTGTCGTTTTTATATAAATTGTAAGAGTTAAAGAAATAATAACACCGCGAACACATATTAAATATATAGCTGTGGTAAAAAATAAAAAATAAAAAACTAATAATAACAATTATCATAATACTCCTGCCCTATTATTTCCCATATTTCCTTTCTCCACGGCATACATCCTGCGGTTGCTACAAAAACAGTGGAGCCTCAACATTATTATGCTCCAGGCAAAAAAAAAAATCTACATAAATGTTGATTTATGAAAGTAAGGCCTACATTTTCTAATTGGCTTAATGGGTTACAATTATCAATCAAATCTTGGAGAATGATTAAGAGTACAAAAGCCCTTAAATCGATATCTCTGTTAAAAACATTTAAAGTGGTTGAGGTAGCCCTTTTTGTCTTTTAAAAAATATATTTCTTAGTATTATTACTCTCTGTTTTTGCTTTTGTTTATTTCCTTGATGTTGAAAGCGCCTTGAATTGTGTGTGAATTATAAATACGTGTGTGTTGTTCAATAAAAAAATTAAAAAATTAAAAAATAAAAATAAAAACGGTGCGTTCTTAAATAGTATCCGGGTAAAAACAACAACGTTTAAAATGTTCTCTCCAGACATTACAATGCTGCCATCTAGTGGAAAAATTAGAAACTAGGCTACCGAATATTTGTGTCGTTTTTTTAAAGGAAGAATAAAATAAAATAAAAAATGTATTTTGCTTTTTTAAATATTCCAATACAACATGATGATAGCAATATTGATTAAAAAAATAATCATAATACCCCTGCGCTATTATTTCACATATTTCCTTTCTCCACTGCATACATCCTGCGTGTAGGCTAACAGTAGCACGTTAGTAAGCAGTCTGCCGGCCTACGTGGGTATAAATCGGGTTTAAAGGTCTGAAATAGCAGCTTTGCCTTGGTTTTGGCATGGCAGACACTGAATTAAAAACCTTTACATCCCTCATGGACGCCTTGCTTCGTATCAGCGTGAGTATAACACACTTACATGCAGATTTACGCATGAAATGCCCGATTATTTCTGAATTATGGAATTCCATAGCATTGTTTTTTTTAGCTAACTGAATTTTTTTATTGGATGAAATGTGACATAAAGCTATTTTAATGTAAACCAGGATAGATAGAGGGGGATTTTCAAGGCATGTCGAGCTGATGGATGTTGTCATGGGAACGGGATGCTGCGTTAAGATGAAAGATGAACCTAAAACACTGTAGATAGGTAATATTCATCCATGTTTTTGTGATGGCGTGGTCATGTTTTTGCGCTTCCAGTCCAACATGAAGAGCATGGAGCAGGAGCTGCGGTGCCCCGTGTGTGACGACACGGTGAAGCAACCCATCCTGCTGCCCTGCCAGCACAGTGTGTGTTTGCTGTGCGCCGCCGACGTCTTGGTACAGAGAGGCTACCCTCCTCCTGACCTGCCCCCGGAGCCGCAATCGCCCGCCTCTACGCCCAACAGTCGCTCCCCGCGGCAGCCCCGCAGACCCACGACCAGGACACCGGACCACCTGGACCGCCTGCTTAGAACCGGTAGGGATGAAGACTGCGCATGACAATAAATGATATCAATTTGTCCGACGATAGAGCTTTTAACACCGTCGTCATAGTGCGATAATGCATGTACTAGCAACTAATTTGACAGTGACAAGCGAATGACCCAGCGGCTAATGTCCCTCCACAGTGCAAAGCCACTTCTTACACGTACCATTATCACTGGGGGATGAGAATTAGCTAACCATGCCACACCACACACGTAGGAGGAAACAATAAACCATGAGAACCGCTGAGCTAGGGCGTTTGAATGTCAACAGAGGTGGGCAGATCGATACAAATATCGACAGCAATGATACCAAGTAGAGTATCAGTATGTGGTCGGTGCTACAGTGAAAACTTGATATGTTCAACTATCAAAACTGTTTTTTGTCATGTTGTTTATTGTTTGCAAAGTCAGTAAAGAAGTCCCTGGACACAGGAGGGCTTTACGGGCACAACAAATATTGAAGTCAGAACCAATAGTAGGAAATATTTTAAATATTAAATTCTATTGTTAGACCGTCATCCCAGGTTTTTGTCTGATTATAACTGTGATCAAAAATGTAATAATTTAATGATTTTGAAAATGTTGTATTTTTAACCCTTTTAACGGTTTTAACAGCCTTTGTAATCTGTTTTGAAATAACTCATTTGCCAAATCATATATTGTGGTATATGTCGTTATAGCAAGAAGGTGCAATATGTATTGCAATATAGGTATTAGGGAATATCGGCCAATCCTACGTGTATGTAGTCATTAGTTAAGTGTAAATACTAAATACAAATGTTTTATCATGCCTCCGAGTCGTAAAAAAAAAAGTTGCTGAGTGTGGAGGTCTTGCACCTCCGGGTTCTTCGGACCACCAAGGTCGGACATGACAGGCTTGACGGTTTTGTGATTTGGTTTATTTTGCAATAAACTTATTGCTCTGCTTTTCAGCAATCGCCTCTCGTAACAGTCTCGCTCTTCGGGTTGCTTTTCAGCCATCCGCTCTCGTCTCCGTCTCCGTTTCCGTCTCGCTCTCGCTCGTGCTCGGGTTTTCTCTTCACCATCAACAACTCCAACTTCTCCAACCTCTTCCTTCCCGGCTGCTGCCCTTTTATAGAGTGACAGATGATCAGATAAACGCGCCCAGGTGGGCCATTACGCACCTGTCGCCGATCTCGAAGCCGGCCCCGGCACACCCCGCCTCGCTGCAGGTCCGCAGGCCACGCCCCCTCACACTGAGCTACAAACAATTATATGTCAATTTGAATAACAGCAATTGTGTTTGGATGTTGTTCCAAACTTAATTAGTTGATGTATAATTATCATTTTAACTGACGCCAGTGATAAATGTGGACCGCTACAGAAAGATATGACGCTATCTTTTAAAATGTTTCTTTATATTTGGTGCTATCTACAATCCTTTGTGAGTCAATACAAATAAGTGCTAACAACATACATGTAACTTTAACTGTAATATTTACAAAGTGCCCGCAAAGCATGCTGGGTACTCCAGAGACAACACCCCTCGATGCAACAATATAGCGAGATATTCTGTGCAATGACGTGTGCATTATCTTCAAAATCAGCGCACATTTACATGGAGGCCGGGACACATCATGATGTGTTTATTTTATGTTAATCAACCTGTACGTGTAGGTGTACTTACTGTAAAAACACAAGTCAAAGATCCTTTATACAACAGAAGCGCTCTACTGTTTTTAAGAACTTACTGTAAAAAACAAGAGTTAAAGATTCTCTATATGACAGGAGCGCTGTTGTTTTCAAGGGTTGTACTACAAAAAGCACGAGTCAAAAATATTTTATATGACAGGAGTGCTCTCCTGTTTTTTTGTGCTTATTGCGAAAACATGAGTCAAAGATCCTTTATATGACAGGAGTACTGCTGTTTTCAATGTTGTACAACAAAAAGAGGAGTCAAAGATCCTATAATTAAAGGCCTACTGAAATAATTTTTTTTTATTTAAACGGGGATAGCAGATCTATTCTATGTGTCATATTGTGCGATATTGCCATATTTTTGCTGAAAGGATTTAGTATAGAACAACGACGATAAAGATTGCAACTTTTGGTATCTGATAAAAAAAAGGCTTGCCCCTACCGGAAGTAGCGTGACGTAGTCAGTTGAACATATACGCAAAGTTCCCTATTGTTTACAATGATGGCCGCATGAAGTGAGAGAGATTCGGACCGAGAAAGCGACAATTTCCCCATTAATTTGAGCGAGGATGAAAGATTTGTGGATGAGTAAAGTGCAAGTGAAGGACTAGTGGGGAGTTGAAGCTATTCAGATAGGGAAGATGCTGTGAGAGCCGGGGGTGACCTGATATTCAGCTGGGAATGACTACAACAGTAAATAAACACAAGACGTATATATACTCTATTAGCCACAACACAACCAGGCTTATATTTAATATGCCACAAATTAATCCTGCATAAAAACACCTGCGTGTTTGTTACGCTAGCTCCTAGCTCCTCTGCTAGCTCCTAGCTCCATAGAACACGCCAATACAATTCAAACACCTGATCAACACACACAATCACTCAGCCCAAAAGACCGTTCACCTAACCCAAGGTTCATAAAGCCTATATATTTTAAAAAAGTTACGTACGTGACGCGCACATACGGTCAAGCGATCAAATGTTTAGCAGCCAAGGCTGCATACTCACGGTACCTGATATTCAGCTGGGAATGACTACAACAGTAAATAAACACAAGACATATATATACTCTATTAGCCACAACACAACCAGGCTTATATTTAATATGCCACAAATTAATCCTGCATAAAAACACCTGCGTGTTTGTTACGCTAGCTCCTAGCTCCTCTGCTAGCTCCTAGCTCCATAGAACACGCCAATACAATTCAAACACCTGATCAACACACACAATCACTCAGCCCAAAAGACCGTTCACCTAACCCAAGGTTCATAAAGCTTATATATTTTTAAAAAGTTACGTACGTGACGCGCACATACGGTCAAGCTATCAAATGTTTAGCAGCCAAGGCTGCATACTCACGGTACCTGATATTCAGCTGGGAATGACTACAACAGTAAATAAACACAAGACATATATATACTCTATTAGCCACAACACAACCAGGCTTATATTTAATATGCCACAAATTAATCCTGCATAAAAACACCTGCGTGTTTGTTATGCTAGCTCCTAGCTCCTCTGCTAGCTCCTAGCTCCATAGAACACGCCAATACAATTCAAACACCTGATCAACACACACAATCACTCAGCCCAAAAGACCGTTCACCTAACCCAAGGTTCATAAAGCTTATATATTTTAAAAAAGTTACGTACATACGCAAAAAAAAGTTGCGCACATACAGTCAAGCGATCAAATGTTTAGAAGCCAAAGCTGCATACTCACAGTAGCACGTCTGCGTCTTTGTCATCCAAATCAAAGTAATCCTGGTAAGAGTCTGTGTTGTCCCAGTTCTCTACAGGCGTCTGTGTATCGAAGTCAAAAGTCCTCCTGGTTAGAGTCTCTGTTATCCGAGTTCTTCCATCTTGACTGCATCTTTCGGGAATGTAAACAAAGAAGCGCCGGCTGTGTACTGTTGTTGCTGACTACGTTCGAAAAATACGTCCATTTCGCACCGACAACTTTCTTCTTTGCTTGCTCAGCTTCCTTCTCCATAATGCAATGAACATGATTGCAACAGATTCACGAACACAGATGTCCAGAATACTGTGGAATTATGAAATGAAAGCAGAGCTTTTTCGTATTGGCTTCAATGTGGAAGGCATACCCGTGTTCGCCGGGCTACGTCACGCACATACGTCATCCTCAGAGGCGTTTCGAACCGGAAGTTTGGCGGCAAATTTAAAATGTCACTTTATAAGTTAACCCGGCCGTATTGGCATGTGTTATAATGTTAAGATTTCATCATTGATATATAAACTATCAGACTGCGTGGTCGGTAGTAGTGGGTTTCAGTAGGCCTTTAATTAACAGGAGTGTTGCTGTTTTGAGGGTTGTACTACAAAAGCACAAGTCAAAGATCCTTTAAATGACAGGAGCGCTCTACTGTTTTTAAGTACTTTTTGTAAAAACACGAGTCAAAGATGCGTTATATGACAGGAGCGCTGTTGTTTTCAGGGTTGTACTACAAAAACAGGAATCAAAGAACCTTTAATTGACAGGAGCGTTGCTGTTTTTAGGGCTGCACTCCAAAAGCACAAGTCAAAGATCCTCTATAAAACAGGAGCGCTCTACTGTTTTTAAAAATACTTACAGCAAAGACACCAGTCAAAGATCCTCTAAGTGATAGAACCGTCGCTGTTTTTAGGGTGGTACTACAAAAGCACGAGTCAAAGATATTTTATATGACAGGAGCGCGCTCCTGTTCCAAAGTGCTTAAAGTAAAAACATGAGTCAAAGATCTTTTATATGACAGGAGCGCTATTGTTTTCAATGTTGTACTACAACAGCACGAGTCAAATATCCTTTATATGACAGGAGCGCTCTACGGATTTTAAGTACTTTTTGTCAAAACACGAGTCAAAGACGCTTTATATGACAGGAGCGCTTCTGTTTTCAGGGTTGTACTACAAAAACAGGAATCAAAGATCTTTTAATTGACAGGAGTGTTGCTGTTTTTAGGGCTGTACTCCAAAAGCACAAGTCAAAGATCCTCTATAAAACAGGAGCGCTCTACTGTTTTTAAAAATACTTACAGCAAAAACACCCGTCAAAGATCCTCTAAGTGATAGAAGCGTCGCTGTTTTTAGGGTGGTACTACAAAAGCACGAGTCAATAATATTTTATATGACAGGAGCGCTCTCCTGTTTTTAAGTGCTTTTTGTAAAAACAGAAGTCAAAGATCCTTTATATGACAGGAGGGCTCCACAGTTTTTAAGTACTTTTTGTAAAATCATGAGTCAAAGATCCTTTATATGACAGGAGCAATGCTGTTTTTAGGGTGGTATTGCAAAAAGCGGAATCAGAGATCCTGTAATTGACAGGAGCGTTGCTTTTTTAGAGTTATACTACAAAAGCTTGCTTCAAAGATCCTCTACATGACAGGAGTGCTCTACGGTTTTTAAGTACTCACTGCAAAAAAACACCAGTCAACGATCATTTATATAACAGGAGCGCTGCTGTTTTTAGGGTAGTACGCCAAAAAAAAGGAGTCAAAGATCCTCTATTTGACAAGAGCGCTTTACTGTTTTTAAGTACTTCTGCAGAAACACAAGTCAAAGATCCTTTATTTGACAGGGGCGCTGCTGTGTTTAGGGTTTTACGACAAAAACAGTCGTCAAAGATCCCCAATATGACAGAAGCGCTGTACTGTGAGTCAAAGATCCTTTACAGAACAAGAAGTACTTTGCAAGGTCTTTATTTATATAGCACCATTTTAAAACAGCCACTACAGCCCCGAAGAGCTATACACAAAAAAAACACAGAAAGGTAAAAAAAAAAAAAATAGATTGATGCTTGTCGATAAATGCTACACTTACATTTTCTCATGTACTCCAAATCATTATTAAAGTGAAACAATTAGTTTGCTATATTTAGCTATATTCAAACACAGTGTTACTGTTTAAACTGTGTGTAATGTGGCCCAAAATATGGAATTTACTTGATAGATAAAAACTCTGCCTTGTTTTTAATAGGGGTGTAAAAAAAAAAGATTTTCGAATGAATCGCGATTCCTTGTAATAACGAAAGCCGACTGCATGTAAGTAACTATATATATACAGTATGTACAAAACCCAAAACCAGTGAAGTTGGCCCATTGTGTAATTCGTAAATAAAAACAGAATACAATGATTTGCAAATCCTTTTCAACTTATATTCAATTGAATAGACTGCAAAGACAAGATACTTTACATTCGAACTGAGAAATGTAATTTTATTTTGCAAATAATCATTAACTTAGAATTTAATGGCAGCAACACATTGCAAAAAAGTTGGCACAGGACCATTTTTACCACTGTGTTACATGGCCTTTCCTTTTAACAACACTCAGTAAACTTTTGGGAACTGAGGAGACCAATTTTTGAAGCTTTTCAGGAGGAATTCTTTCCAAATCTTTCTGATATACAGCTTAAGTTGTTCAACAGTCCGGGGTCTCCGTTGTTGTATTTTAGGCTTCATAATGCACTACACATTTTCAATGGGAGACAGGTCTGGACTACAGGCAGGCCAGTCTAGTACTCTAGTACTATTTTATTATGAAGCCACGCTGTTGTAACACATGGCTTGGCATTGTCTTGCTGAAATAAGCAGGGGCGTCCATGGTAACGTTGCTTGGATGGCAACATATGTTGCTCCAAAACCTGTATGTACCTTTCAGCATTAATGGTGCCTTCACAGATGTTTAAGTTACCCATGCCTTGGGCACTAATACACCCCCATACCATCACAGATGCTGTCTTTTCAACTTTGCGCCTATAACAATCCGGATGGTTCTTTTCCTCTTTGGTCCAGAGGACACGACGTCCGCAGTTTCCAAAAACAATTTGAAATGTGGACTCGTCAGACCACAGAACACTTTTCCACTTTGCATCAGTCCATATTAGATGAGCTCGGGCCCAGCGAAGCCAGCGGCGTTTCTGGGTGTTGTTGAAAAATGGCTTTGGCTTTGCATAGTAGAGTTCTAACTTGCACTTACAGATGTAGTGACAAACTGTAGTTACTGACAGTGGTTTTCTGAAGTGTTCCTGAGCCCATGTGGTGATATCCTTTACACACTGATGTTGCTTTTTGATGCAGTATCGTCTGAGAGATTGAAGGTCCGTAATATCATCGCTTACGTGCAGGGATTTCTCCAGATTCTCTGAACCTTTTGATGATATTACAGACCGTAGATGGTGAAATCCCTAAATTATTTGCAATAGCTCGTTGAGAAATGTTGTTCTTAAAATGTTGGACAATTTGCTCACGCATTTGTTCACAAAGTGGTGACCCTCGCCCCATCCTTGTTTGCGAATGACTGAGCATTTCATGGAAGCTGCTTTTATACCCAATCATGGCACCCGCCTGTTCCCAATTAGCCTGTTCACCTGTGGGATGTTCCAAATAAGTGTTTGATGAGCATTCCTCAACTTTCTCAGTCTATTTTGCCACTTGTGCCAGCTTTTTTGAAACATGTTGCAGGCATCAAATTCTTAATGAGCTAATATATGCAAAAAATAACAAAGTTTACCAGTTCGAACGTTAAGTATCTTGTCTTTGCAGTCTATTGAATTGAATATAGGTTGAAAATGATTTGCAAATCATTGTATTCTGTTTTTATTTACGATGTGCCAACTTCACTGTTTTGGGTTTTGTATATATTGATGTGTGTGTGTGTGTGTGTGTGTGTGTGTGTACATATTATATTAATATGATGTATATATAATAGATATAATGGATATATAAATAATATAATTGTATATTAAGAGTATGTGAAAGTTTTGTAATCAATCAGAAATATCTAGCAGCTAAAATGCATAAGATAAGTGTGGAAAGAGTGTTTTATATTTTTCCCATCATGCACTCTAATGGATTTAAATGGCTGTAATTTGGAATTGTTTTTATGTTGTTTGGATGTTTTTTCACGATATCCACAATGAGCAGGTTGTGTTATTTATGACCATGTGTGTTGATTTTTATATGAGTTGCATTGTTATTGTTTTATTTTTTGCAACCTTGACTAGGGCAGGTTGTTGGGATTATGTCATATAAGTAAATGCTGTGCTATCATTTCATAGCACTTTCAAGAATCACTGATCTGTTTTACTCACATTGTCCATTAGATGGCAGCAAATATGTGGCATTCAGAGACTGCCTGGCATTTAAGATTAATTTGAAAGCACTCCGCGGTGCGACACTTTGTTGAACTCATGACATCTCGCTGGCCAAATTGGAGGGGCCGTAGTTTGGACACCCCTGCCTTACTTGTATTTGACTTTATTAAATGCTTGGGTAGAATTGTATTAAACAAAACCAGTTTTCTTTTAAGTAATATAGAAATGTATCACATCTGTTTATTTACTTTATGGAGGAATGTAGTTAATCAAAGAACTGGCACCTAATGTTATTAAAATGTATTGATTTTGAATCCAGAATCATTTTGAATCGAATCATTAGCCCCAGGAATCGAATCAAACCGATTCAAAGCCAAAGATTCACAGCCCTAGTTTTTAATGAATACTTGGGCCTACTATGCTACTGTATTTTAATATTGGTCATTATGGTGGTACTTGGAGTAAAAAGTTTTACAACCACTGAGCTAATTATTTCCTGCTTCTAATTACCGCCCCCTCCTCTTCGAGCATTATGTAAATAAACTCATGCCTGTGTAACAGTAGCTGTTCTGCGTTGTGTCTTTTGTAGTGAGGCACACACAGGAGTTGACTCGTGGAGGATTTATTCACCTTTTTTTGATAGAAACAAAAAGAACAGTCCACAGTACACAGGATTTCTCTCCACTACAGAAAAAAGAAAGAAATAATTCACACTCAGGTGCGACGCCAAATCACCCCCCAGGGAAACAAAAAGTTATGTAACAGAAAATAATAGAGTGGAACCTATTTACAATTAGAGACACTTTTGGGGAAGTTCACGACAGAAAATGATGTGAATAAATGACCAAAAATAAAATAAAATAAAATTTAGCTCGGCTACATCTGTACAGTAAAAATACTTTCTCTTCACCCCCAAAAGCTTGCAGCACATACCCGGGGCGAAGACGGAAGGACACCGCCCCGCCCCCGATGCTGTTCCCATGTCCTTCCTGTCAGGAGGACGTGCAGCTGGGCGAGCGAGGCCTGGCGGATTGCCCCCGTAACCTCACTCTGGAGCGTGTGGTAGAAAGGTAAAGACACGTTCTTCTGCTCGGAAGTCTCCGCCTTCACGTTTGTCCACCGCCGTCCTGCAGGTACAGGCACACGTTGAGCCTCGGCAGCGTCGCCATCGCGTGCGCTTTCTGCAAGCCCCCGCAGTCCCTGGAGGCCACGAAAGGCTGCGCCGACTGCAAGGCTAACTTCTGCAACGGGTGTTTCAAACTCTACCACCCCTGGGGGACGCCGCGAGCCCAGCACGAGCACATTCTCCCCACCCACAACTTTCGCCCAAAGGTTCGTTTCCTTCTCTCCCGCCGCCGT
>NC_084750.1:30115306-30157806 GCF_033978785.1 Entelurus aequoreus | reverse complement strand
GGCGTTCATACGTGGTAGGCCGCTGGACACTTCATTAGGGACACCTGAATGCGCGAGGTGATCATATTCGCCATGTCCCGCAGCTCCGCTGGCGCCGGTGATCGACACTCAGAAGACGCTGGCCTACGACCAGCTCTTCCTGTGCTGGCGCCTCCCTCAGGACTCGGCCCCGGCTTGGCACTTCTCCGTCGAGTTCCAAAGGCGCACGGGAGCGGTCGGGGCCACGTGGGGCGGTACTCGATCCCCCGACGCCTCCGCGGCGTGGCGGCGTCTGGACGAAGTGCGAGGTACCAGCGCCGTGGTGGACCAGCTGCAGATAAACAGTGTTTACGTGCTGAGGGTGAGGGGCTGCAACAAGGCCGGTTTTGGGGACTACAGCGAGGAGGTTTATCTCCACACGCCTCCTGCTCCTGGTAAGACTACAATCACACTCATATTAGCACCACATATAGGATACAAAGTAGAAATCGATCCCAAATTCCAGGAGGGTCTTCCCTGAACACTGGCTCCATTTTGAGAGCAAGCTGCAACAAACGTGTTGTCTATCCACAGTGCGAAACCGCATCGAAAACACTAATCCTCACCACCATGGTGAAAAATAGAGTACGGTATTTCCAATAACTTTATCACTGGAGGACTAGAGGAAATGGCTAAGCATGCAACACAAGCAAACTAATTACCAAAGCATGTTGGGGCCATTTTGATATTTTTCACTTTCAAAACCAATACAGTATTTAATTATTTTTCAACCCTTAGGGCTCCCCTCAAGTTTGGTCCCAATCATAAAAATGTTGAAAAAAAAAAAGTATGGTAATATATGACTTATTTTTAACGCTCAAATCCGTAGATTAACTTCAGATCTATCTGTTGCTATAACGTTTTAAAAAAAAAAGTTTTTTGCCCTTCTTGTTAAAGAAAATCCTGTTTTTTATGGCAAAAACACAAAATTGGCAACATTTCACCTTAAAAAAATGTTCAAAGTGGAATATTTGATGTGAAGTAAACGTAGCTTTAAATAGGTCAGATTTATCTGTTGATATAACGTGTTTTTTAAAAATGTTTTATGCCCTTCTTGTTAAAGAAAATCCTGTTTTTATGGCAAAAACACAAAATAAGCAACATTTCCCCTTAAAAAAATGTTCAAAGTGGAATATTTGATGTGAGGTAAATGTAGCTTTAAATAGGTCAGTAATTCATAACAATGTTGATTTTAGTTCATTATTATCTTTTGAGCAATGGCAGTTTAAAACAAATCACAGTACAATTCTCAGGGATCCAAAATAAGTCCACAGTTTTTTTTTATATTTAATGCTTAAATCTCTAGATCAACTTCAGATCTATCCGTCACTTGTACATTTTTTTCTAAAATAATTTTTTTATGTTTTTGTTTGTTTCTAAAATGCCCTTTTTGTCAAAGTAAACTTGTTTGGCAAACACACAATATGCAATATTTTACCAAAAAATATTTCAAAGTGGAATATTTGATGTGAAGTAATTGGAGCGTTGAGTAGGTCAATAATTCATGACATTTATTTTGATTCATTATTATTTTATAGCAAAAAACAGCTTGCATGGCAGCTTTGTGTTATTAGTCAGCTTTGCAACTTTTTCTTGTTACATTTCACCTGTTTGCTATTTTATTCCACTTTTTTATGTTTTAAAATGTATTTATTTTTTAGTATTTTTAGATATTTTTTGGTATAACCAATACCTGGTACAACCAATGGTAAAGTCATTTCATTTTCCTTCTTTTTATTAGAAAATAATTTTTGCTTCCTCAGGGAGTTCGTTCTGGATACTAGAAGGATTTGAGGGCAAAAACCAAATGACTTAAATGGCAGCCGATAGTAGTTTTTGTTTTTGTTTAGTTATTGTGCACTAGCCACTTTATTTTGTTAAAACAACTTATCACATCATCTGATTTCCAACATTACGAGCAAATTCAAAACTTAATCAGATAAGCTTTATAAAAATGTGTTATTGTGTTGAGTTTATTGCCATAATACATTTTTAGCTCCATAATTTAGGTTATTACTGGTTTTCTTAAAAAAAGACCAGATATTTGAACACAAATGTAATTTTATGGTCAGAATGTCATCCAGGAAAAATTTTTGTTGTTGTTTTACTTGAATGCATGTCATTTATTTGCTTAAAACTTGGTAACAGTTTTATCTACAGTCCCATTAGGGTATATATTGAAGTAAAATTTGTCAGGCGCGTTTAAAGTAAAGGAGCATGTACAGTCATTGCATGATTAATCTGCTTTAATGCGATAATTTTTTCAAGATTAATCACACGTCAATAAGGCTGCAGCTAACGATTATTTTTCTATCGATTAATCTATAGATTATTTTTTTCGATTAATCGGTTAATCTATAGATTATTTTTTCGATTCATCTATAGATTATTTTTCCTTTTACCGATTATTTTTTATTTTATTTTATTTAAAATGAAGATGAAAAAATAAAAGTAGGCCAGTTTTTTCAAAAGGCATGGCTTTTATTTACAAAAAAAAAAAGTATGGCCACTCAGTCAACATTGACAACAACATGACAAAATATTCTGTAACAATGTAAACATTTAAAACTTTTAACATTTAACAAAATTAAAAGTAGCTTATTTGCTTTTTAATGTGCAAATATAAAAGTAAACATCCAGTGCAAATCTTAATATTCTGCAATAGTATAAGCATTTCAAAAGTAAAAGTATTGCTTATTTTGCTTTAAAATGTGCAAAAATAAAGATAAACATCCAATACAAAAAAGTGCAAAACGAAATATTCTGTAACAACAGTGTAAACATTTCAACAAAAGTGAAAGTATTGCTTATTTGCTAAAATGTGCAAAAATAAACATAAACATCCAATACAAAAAAGTGCCAATCTAAATATTCTGGAGCACTGTAAACATTAAGTATTGCTTTTAAAATGTGCAAAATAAACATCCAGTCCAACACAGTACACAATAACCAATTCTACTCATTCCAGTGAGTGACTAACAGTTGTAATGAAGAAAGGTTAGCATGTCTACTTGCTTTGCTTCTTTTCTTGTTTACAATATTCCCAGCAGCTGAAAATAGGCGCTCAGAAGGGGTCGATGTGGCTGGAACTGAGAGGTAATTAGCCTTCACCTCAAACCAGGACTGCGAGCGAGCTGAGCTGCAGTTTAAGTTTCCAGTAGGTCAACAGGCTCATAGTGATGTTACTAGTAGTTGACTGGGAGGTGTTTATTATCATTTGGGGAGAGTCCGCTGCCTGATGCTCACCTGCTAAACACCTATCTGCTCGACGCTGAAGCCCTGACTACATGCGCTATGAATACGTACTGCTGATTGGCTGATAATGCTTCGTGTGTACCAATCAGATGGTTGTGTGGGTGGGACAATGCTGCGTGTGTACCAATCAGATGGTTGTATGGGTGGGACAATGCTGCGTGCTGAGACAGAGGCAGAGGAGCAAAGCAACTTGTTAAGACTTTAGCAGCTAAAGTTAGCTTTAGCTTAGAAACTCGTTCGGTACACCCCCGTACCGAACCGAAAGCCCCGTACCGAAACGGTTCAATACAAAACACATACCGTTACACCCCTAGCAGATACAAATGACACATTCATGTTTTTGTGTAATGATGACAACGTATGCTAACGCGGACGATTGACTAGTTGATGGTTGATGGTTTTCTTTTCAAATGTTCGTTCATAGCCGTTGTGCTGCTATGATAGGCCATTTCCGCTCGACACAGTGTGCATACAACAACATTATTAGGCTGTGTATTGAAATACTCCCACACTTTTGACGACTTTTGGCGTGCGTTTTTCCCCTCGCTCACACAGTCTGCTTTGCGCTCCGCCATGACGGTAGTGTGACGTAATTATGCGACGCGTCGACGCACAAAAACGGCGTCGACGTATTTACATAACCGATGACGTCGACTACGTCGACGCGTCGTTTCAGCCTTACACGTCAACTTATTTTTGACAGCCCTTGTGTGTGTGTATATATATATATATATATATATATATATATATATATATATATATATATATATATATACTGTATATATATATGTATTACATGTATAGAATAATGTATTACATGTATAGAATAATATATATATATAAACACAAATATACATATATATGTACTTAAAGGGCTGTCAAAAATAACAAGTTAACTCATGATTATTATGATATGCATGTACTCCTTTTATTTGTTTTTAAATGTCTAAACAATCTCGCGCCAACATATCTCTCCGACCTCCTTCAGCCTTACTGCCCCACCCGATCCCTAAGATTAATCAATCAATCAATCAATGTTTATTTATATAGCCCTAAATCACAAGTGTCTCAAAGGGCTGCACAAGCCACAACGACATCCTCGGTACAGAGCCCACATACGGGCAAGGAAAAACTCACCCCAGTGGGACGTCGATGTGAATGACTATGAGAAACCTTGGAGAGGACCGCATATGTGGGTAACCCCCACCCTCTAGGGGAGACCGAAAGCAATGGATGTCAAGTGGGTCTGACATAATATTGTGAAAGCCGATCAGCTGCTACTGACGGTCCCAGACACAAGGCTGAAGCTTAGAGGTGACAGAGCTTTCGCTGCTGCTGCTCCCAAGCTCTGGAACGACCTACCTCTGAGTGTTAGACAAGCCTCCTCTCTTCCTGTTTTTAAATCTCTCTTAAAAACATACTTTTATTCCATGGCTTTTAACACTGAATGATATCCATCCTGCAATGGCGCCCCATAATACACCTGCTGTGAACCTGTTTTTATGTTTTTATATTTTATTTATTTATTTTTTATTGTGTTCTGTTTGTGTTGTGTTGTGTTGTGTTTGCTCGGTTCTCGTATTATCTTTTAACCTGCCCGTTGTACAGCGCTTTGGCTACCCCTGTGGTAAATTTTAAATGTGCTTTATAAATAACGTTGATTTGATTTGATTTGATTATACATGTATATATATACATATATATATATGTATATATATATATATATACATATATATATATATATATATATATATATATATATATATATATATTATGTGTATATTATGTGTATGTATGTGAGTAACAGCCATTAATGGCAGCCTTGTTATTGGGACCGACCAACTATCTTTATTCGATATAATTACTAATTGTGAAAAATATTGACAATGAAAATAAACAAATACATATGTTCCGTCAAACCAGTAATAGCAACATAAGCTAGCCGTTGGTGTTCTTCATTATTAATTCATATTCATGTATGTCATGTCACTGTTACCTTATCTTCACACTTCGCACTGTCGTTGTTGTTGCACGAAATGCGAGTATGAGAAACTTAATTCGGTCCTCGGTATGCCACACGTGGAGAAAGACAACGATAATAAACCTTTGATATATATTTTTTCTTTTCCTTTTTACATATAAATATATACGCCGTTTTAATCCCAGCAGCATTAAATGCTAAATGTCATCATTGTGAGTAGAATTACTGTCGTCATATTATTATTAGTCGTGCCATTGTTGGTGTTAGCAAATTAGTTTATTATTAGTTGTTTATTTCCAAAGTTAAATACATTATAATTAAAACTCACTTGTACTTTTCCTACCTTCCCTGCTACTTGCAACCTCTGTGTTATTTCCTCCACCGTGTTGTTCCTCCTGACCCAGCATCACAATCTAACCCTCCGTCCTGCCATCCTTTCCTCTTTTCTGTCTTCCTCTTGTCCTTCTTCCTCTGCCAGTCTTGTCTTTCTCGCTGGACCCTGGCTGGGGTTTGCACTCCGACAGGCTGGCGCTGGGTAAAGGTCAAACGTACGCCCGCAGCGTGCCGGGCCTCTCCCTGCTGAAGGTGGCCGACCGCACGCTCACGGCTTGTCACTTGACCTCTGACCTCCTGGTAGCCGACCTAGCTGTCTCTCAGGGCAGACACTACTGGGCGTGCTCGGTGGAGCCTGGATCCTACCTGGTCAAGGTGACGCAACGGAGCGCTGCATGTGACAAAGTGCAAAAACACGAGACAAAGATCCTGTATTTGACAGGAGCGCTCTACTGTTTTAAGTACTTATTGCAGAAACATGAATCAAGGATCCAAAGATAGGACGGAAGCGCTCTCCTCTTTTTACTTACTTCCTGCAAAGCACAAGTCAAAGATCCTTTATATTACAGGAGCACTGCTGTTTTTAGGGTTGTACTACAAAATAGGAGTCAACGATTCTCTATTTGACAGGAGCAATCTCCTGTTTTTAAATACTTACTGCAAAAACAGAAGTCAAAGAGCCTCAATATAACAAGAGCATTCAACTGTTTTTGAGTAATTGCTGAAAAAACAAGAATCAGAGATCCTTTATATGACAGGAGGTCTGCTATTTTTAGGATTGTATTTAAAAAACAGGAGCGCTCAGCTGTTTTTTTTAAAGGCGAGTCAAAGATCCTCCATGTCACAAGAGTGCTGTGCTGTTTTTAGGAACTTGCTACAAAAACGCTAGTCAAAGTGTCCATATCTCCTCTTTTTACTTACTTCCTGCAAAGCACAAGTCAAAGATCCTTTATATTACAGGAGCACTGCTGTTTTTAGGGTTGTACTACAAAATAGGAGTCAACAATTCTCTATTTGACAGGAGCAATCTTCTGTTTTTAAGTACTTAATGCAAAAACAGAAGTCAAAGAGCCTTAATATAACAAGAGCATTCTACTGTTTTTTGAGTAATTACTGCAAAAACAAGAATCAAAGATCCTTTAAATGACAGGAGGTCTGCTGTTTTCAGGATTGCATTTCAAAAACAGGAGCGCTCGGCTGTTTTTTTAAAGGCGAGTCAAAGATCCTCCATGTCACAAGAGTGCCGTGCTGTTTTTAGGAACTTGCTACAAAAGCGCTAGTCAAAGATCCTTTATATGACAGGAGCACTGCTGTTTTTAGGGTTGTACTACAAAATAGGAGTCTACGATTCTCTATTTGACAGGAGAAATCTCCTGTTTTTAAGTACTTACTGCAAAAAAAGAAGTCAAAGACCCTTAATATAACAAGAGCATTCTACTGTTTTTTGAGTAATTACTGCAAAAACAAGAATCAAAGATCCTTTATATAACAGGAGGTCTGCTGTTTTCAGGATTGCATTTCAAAAACAGGAGCGCTCGGCTGTTTTTTTAAAGGCGAGTCAAAGATCCTCCATGTCACAAGAGTGCTGTGCTGTTTTTAGGAACTTGTTACAAAAGCGCTAGTCAAAGATCCTCCATATGACGGAAGCGCTCTCCTCTTTTTACTTACTTCCTGCAAAGCACAAGTCAAAGATCCTTTATATAACAGGAGGTCTGCTGTTTTTAGGATTGCATTTCAAAAACAGGACCGAGTCAAAGATCCTCCATGTCACAAGAGCGCTGTGCTGTTTTTAGGAACTTGCTACACAAACGCTAGTCAAAGATCCTTATATGACAGGAGCACTGCTGTTTTTAGGGTTGTACTACAAAATAGGAGTCAACAATTCTCTATTTGACAGGAGCAATCTTCTATTTTTAAGTACGTACTGCAAAAACAGAAGTCAAAGAGCCTTAATATAACAAGAGCATTCTACTGTTTTTTGAGTAATTACTGCAAAAACAGGAATCAAAGATCCTTTATATAACAGGAGGTCTGCTGTTTTCAGGATTGCATTTCAAAAACAGGAGCGCTCGGCTGTTTTTTTTAAAGGCGAGTCAAAGATCCTCCATGTCACAAGAGTGCTGTGCTGTTTTTAGGAACTTGCTACAAAAATGCTAGTCAAAGATCCTTTATATGACAGGAGCACTGCTGTTTTAAGGGTTGTACTACAAAATAAGAGTCTACGGTTCTCTATTTGACAGGAGCAATCTCCTGTTTTTAAGTACTTACTGCTAAAACAGAAGTCAAAGATCCTTAATATAACAAGAGCACTCTACTGTTTTTTGAGTATTTACTGAAAAAACAAGAATCGAAGATCCTTTATATGACAGGAGGTCTGCGGTTTTTAGGATTGTACAGTTTTTTTAAAGGCTAGTCAAAGATCCTCCATGTCACAAGAGTGCTGTGCTGTTTTTAGGAACTTTCTACAAAACGCTAGCCAAAGATCCTCCATATAAATAAATAAATGGGTTATACTTGTATAGCGCTTTTCTACCTTCAAGGTACTCAAAGCGCTTTGACAGTATTTCCACATTCACCCATTCACACACACATTCACACACTGATGGAGGGAGCTGCCATGCAAGGCGCTAACCAGCAGCCATCAGGAGCAAGGGTGAAGTGTCTTGCCCAAGGACACAACGGACATGACTAGGAAGGTAGAAAGTGGGGATTGAACCCCAGTAACCAGCAACACTCCGATTGCTGACCCGGCCACTCTACCAACTTCGCCACGCCGCCCCTCAATATGACAGGAGCGTGCTACTGTTTTTAAGTACTTACAGTAAAAAACAAGTCAAACATCCTTTAAATGACAGGAGCGCTGTACTATCTTTAGGTACATACTGCAAAAGTGTGAATCGAAGATCCTTTATATACCAGAGCACTCCAGTGTTTTTTGAAGTACACACTGCAAAAATAGAAGTCAAAGATCCTTCATATGACAGAAACGCTTTACTGTTTTTAAGTACTTACTGCAAAACACAAGTCAAATATCCTTTATAAAAAGGAGCTCTGTCTTTTTTGAGGTTTGTTACAAATACAGAAGCACTCCACTGTTTTTTAAGGCTCCACTGCCAAAACACTAGTCAAAGATCCTCTACATGACAGGGGAGCTCTACTATTTTTTAAGTACTTACTGCAAAACATGAGTCAAATATCCTTTTCATGACAAGAAGGCTCTACTGTTTTATGTACTTTGTGCAAAACAAAAGTCAAAAATCCTTTGTATAACAGGAGCTCTGTTTTTAGGGTTGTACTACAAAAACACAAGTCAAAGATCCTTTATATCACTGGAGCGCTCTACTATTTTTTGAGTACTTAGTGCAAAACATGAGTCAAAAATATATAAAAGAGCTTTGCCTTTTTTGAGGGTTGTTGCAAAAACAGTAGCACTCTAATTGTTTTTTAAGGCTCTACTGCCAACACACTAGTCAAAGATCCTCTATATGACAGGAGCGCTCTACTATTTTTTTAAGTACTTACTGCAAAACATGAGTCAAATATCCTTTATATCACAGGAGCGCTCTACTATTTTTCGAGTACTCACTGCAAAACATGAATCAAACATCCTCTATATGACAGGAGCCTTTGACTATTTTTTAAGTACCCGTATTTTCCGCACTATAAGGCGCACCGGTATATAAGGCACCTTCAATGAATGGCATATTTTAAAACTATTTTCATATATAAGGCGCACCGCATTATAAGGCGCACCACATTATAAGGTGCATAGAATAGACGCTACAGTACCTTCAATGAATGGCATATTTTAAAACTTTTTTCATATATAAGGCGCACCGCATTATAAGGCGCATAGAATAGACGCTACAGTAGAGGCTGGGGTTACATTATGCATCCATTAGATGGAGTTGCGCTAAAGGGAATGTCAACAAAACAGTCAGATAGGTCAGTCAAACTTTAGATTACAAACCAGCGTTCTGACCACTACGTCCACTCCCAAAATGAATAAACAGCTGTTTTATTATTTTCCCCGAGGTAATAGTCAGTGACGTGGTATTTCGTTTATCTTTTATCAACAGCAAGGTATAACATGTAGTGCAACATTTATATTACATAGTGGAGGGGAACTTTTCCCTGATTCAATAAACACGTAAAAAACAGTCTGATACTGTTACGGTAAATCAAACGTTAGTGCAATCACAATATAGTAACACTCGAAATAGTGCAGAGCAATAACAATATATCAATAACTCAACGTTGCTCAAACGTTAATGTCACACAACACAACACACAAAATAAACATGTAAAGCTCACTTTATGAAGTTATTCCTCATCCACGAATCCCTCGAATTCTTCTTCTTCAGCCTCCGAATTAAACAGTTGGGCGAATACGGCATCCAACATGCCCGGCTCCGTCTCGTCGGAGTTGTCATTAATCGAGTCAGTGTCGCTGCTGCTCTATTCCCGATCGTCTTAAGTTTAAACTCTGCGTCGTAAGCGTGTCTCTTAATAGGAGCCATTTTGGGGTCTTTACATAAACAAACAAATGGAAATGAAACGGCACGCCTCGCGCAGTTATATATCCCAGCATGCACCGCGCGCTTCTTCTTCTACGGGGGGCTGCTGCTTACCGCAGAACAAGAACTTCTTCTTTTACGGGGGAAAATGAAGACGGGGGGAAATGAAGTCGGGGGGAAATTAAGTCGGCGGCTGCTTACCGTAGTTGCGATTGATTGATTGATTGAAACTTTTACCTGTTGGAGGCTCAATATTGGTCCATATATAAGGCGCACCGGATTATAAGGCGCACTGTCAGCTTTTGACAAAATTGGAGGTTTTTAGGTGCGCCTTATAGTGCGGAAAATACGGTAAGTACTTTTTGCAAAACATGAGTCAAAGATCCTTTATATGACAAGAATGCTCTACTGTTTTAAGTACTTTGTGCAAAACACAAGTCAAAGATCATTTAAATAACAGGAGCTCTGCCTTTTTTGAGGGTGGTTAGAAAAACAGAAGCACTACTGTTTTTAAGGCTCTTCTGCCAAAACACTAGTCAAAGATCCTCCATATGACAGGAGCCTTTGACTATTTTTTTAAGTACTTTTCGCAAAACATGAGTCAAATATCCTTTATATAACAGGATCTTTGCTTTTTTTTTATAAGGGTTGCTACAAAAACAGAAGCGCCCTGCTCTTGTTTTAAGGTTCTACTGCCAAAACACTAGTCAAAGATCCTCCATATGACAGGAGCCTTTGACTACAAAAACTACAGCGCCCTGCTCTTGTTTTAAGGCTCTACTGTCAAAACACTAGTCAAAGATCTTCTAAACGACAGGAGCGCTCTATTATTTTTTAAGTACTTACATCAAAACACAAGTCAAAGATCCCTTATATAAAAGGAGCTCTGCCTTTTTTGAGGCTTGTTGCAAAACCAGAAGTGCTCTACTGTTTTTTAAAAGCTCTACTGCCAAAACACTAGTCAAAGATCCTCTATATGGCAGGAGCCTTTGAATATTTTTTTATAGTACTTTTTGCAAAACATGAGTCAAAGATCCTTATATGACAAGAATTCTCTACTGTTTCAAGTACTTTGTGCAAAACACAAGTCAAAGATCCTTTATATAACAGGAGCTCTGCCTTTTTTGAGGATTGTTACGAATACAGAAGCACTCTACTGTTTTATAAGGCTTTACTGCCAAAACACTAGTCAAAGATCCTCTATACGACGGAGCACTCTACTATTTTTTAAGTACTTACTGCAAAACACAAGTCAAAGATCCCTTGTATAACAGGAGCTCTGCCTTTTTTGAGGGTGGTTAGAAAAACAGAAGCACTACTGTTTTTAAGGCTCTACTGCCAAAACAGTAGTCAAAGATCCTCTAAATGACAGGAGCCTTTGACTATTCTTTTTAAAGTACCAAAACATGAGTCAAAGATCCCTTATATAACAAGAGCTCTGCCTTTTTTGAGGGTTGTTAGAAAAACAGAAGCACTACTGTTTTTAAGGCTTCACTGCCAAAACACTAGTCAAAGATCCTCCATATGACAGGAGCCTTTGACTATTTTGTAAAGTACTTTTTGCAAAACATGAGTCAAAGATCCTTTATATAACAGGATCTCTGCTTTTTTTTTTTTAAGGGTTTCTACAAAAACAGAAGCGCCCTGCTCTTGTTTTAAGGCTCTACTGCCAAAACACTTGTCAAAGATCCTCTTTCTGACAGGAGCGTTGTACTATTTTTTTAAGTGCTTACTGCAAAACATGAGTCAAAGATCCTTTATATCACAGGAGCGCTCTATTTTTTGAGTACTTATGCAAAACATGAGTCAAACATCCTCCAGTCTATATGACAGGAGCCTTTGACTATTTTTTAAGTAAGTACGTTTTGCAAAACATGAGTCAAAGATCCTTATATGACAAGAATGCTCTACTGTTTCAAGTACTTTGTGCAAAACACAAGTCAAAGATCCTTTATATAACAGGAGCTCTGCCTTTTTTGAGGGTTGTTGCAAAAACAGAAGCACTCTACTGTTTTTTAAGGCTCTACTGCCAAAACACTAGTCAAAGATCCTCTAGATGACAGGACCCTTTGACTATTTTTTTAAGGACTTTTTGCAAAACATGAGTCAAAGATCCTTATATGACAAGAATGCTCTACTGTTTCAAGTACTTTGTGCAAAACACAAGTCAAAGATCCTTTATATAACAGGAGCACTGCCTTTTTTGAGGATTTTTATGAATACAGAAGCACTCTACTGTTTTTTAAGGCTTTACTGCCAAAACACTAGTCAAAGATCCTCTATACGACAGGAGCGCTCTATTTTTTAAGTACTTACTGCAAAACACAAGTCAAAGATCCCTTATATAACAGGAGCTCTGCCTTTTTTGAGGGTTGTTAGAAAAACAGAAGCACTACTGTTTTTAAGGCTCTACTGCCAAAACACTAGTCAAAGATCCTCTATATGACAGGAACCTTTGACTATTTTTTTTAAAGTACTTTTTGCAAAACATGAGTCAAAGATACTTTATATAACAGGAGCTCTGCCTTTTTTGAGGGTTGTTAGAAAAACAGAAGCGTTACTGTTTTTAAGGCTCTACTTTGACTATTTTTTAAGTAAGTACTTTTTGCAAAACATGAGTCAAAGATCCTTTTATATAACAGGATCTCTGATTTTTTACAAGGGTTGCTACAAGAACAGAAGCGCCCTTCTCTTGTTTTAAGGCTCTACTGCCAAAACACTAGTCAAAGATCCTCTTTTTGACAGGAGCGTTGTACTATTTTTTTAAGTGCTTACTGCAAAACATGAGTCAAAGATCCTTTATATCACAGGAGCGCTCTACTATTTTTTGAGTACTTATGCAAAACATGAGTCAAACATCCTCCAGTCTATATGACAGGAGCCTTTGACTATTTTTTAAGTAAGTACGTTTTGCAAAACATGAGTCAAAGATCCTTATATGACAAGAATGCTCAACTGTTTCAAGTACTTTGTGCAAAACACAAGTCAAAGATCCTTTATATAACAGGAGCACTGCCTTTTTTGAGGATTTTTATGAATACAGAAGCACTCTACTGTTTTTTAAGGCTTTACTGCCAAAACACTAGTCAAAGATCCTCTATACGACAGGAGCGCTCTATTTTTGAAGTACTTACTGCAAAACACAAGTCAAAGATCCCTTATATAACAGGAGCTCTGCCTTTTTTGAGGGTTGTTAGAAAAACAGAAGCACTATTGTTTTTAAGGCTCTACTGCCAAAACACTAGTCAAAGATCCTCTATATGACAGGAACCTTTGACTATTTTTTTTAAAGTACTTTTTGCAAAACATGAGTCAAAGATACTTTATATAGCAGGAGCTCTGCCTTTTTTGAGGGTTGTTAGAAAAACAGAAGCGTTACTGTTTTTAAGGCTCTACTTTGAC
Source organism: Entelurus aequoreus (assembly GCF_033978785.1). NCBI lineage: Eukaryota > Metazoa > Chordata > Actinopteri > Syngnathiformes > Syngnathidae > Entelurus > Entelurus aequoreus. The sequence goes on along the minus strand of NC_084750.1, from coordinate 30,144,300 downwards.
TATTTTTTAAGTAAGTACTTTTTGCAAAACATGAGTCAAAGATCCTTTTATATAACAGGATCTCTGATTTTTTACAAGGGTTGCTACAAGAACAGAAGCGCCCTTCTGTGATAACCATCACCAATTATTATTATTAAATTCTTACTATTATTTATTTATTTATTTATTTATTTTTATTGTGATTACTTATGGAGTTTATTGTGAATAAATTGTGAACAGGAAGTGAACAAAAAGTTTTGCAACTGTTATCTAAAGAAAAGGGGTAGGATTAAATAAGCTCTGCTTCTTCCTACTCCTTTTCGAACATGTTGAAAAGAGAAACTGGAAATTGTGATGTATCATATTGTATGCTTGCATGTTCGAAATAAACTCAAACTCAACTCAACTCAACTCTTGTTTTAAGGCTCTACTGCCAAAACACTAGTCAAAGATCCTCTATATGCCAGGAGCCTTTGACTACAAAAACTACAGCGCCCTGCTTTTGTTTTAAGGCTCTACTGCCAAAACACTAGTCAAAGATCCTCTATATGCCAGGAGCCTTTGACTACAAAAACTACAGCGCCCTGCTTTTGTTTTAAGGCTCTACTGCCAAAATACTAGTCAAAGATCCTCTATATGACAGGAGGCTTAACACTGTTCCTCTCTCAGGTGGGAGTAGGACAGGAGGTGAGGCTTCAAGAGTGGTTCCATCAGCCCCAGGACGTGACGAGTCCACGGTACGATCTAGTTTTAGACATCCGATGCTTGACAGGAGAGGACTCCAGAGTCAGCTGGGATAGGCTCCGGCTTAAACCTTGTCCCGCCTCTCCTCTTCAGGTACGACCCAGACAGCGGCCATGACAGCGGCGCAGAGGACGGCCAGGACCCGCCTCCCTTCTGCTTCCTCACCGTCGGCATGGGCAAGCTCCTCCTCCCCCGAGGACACGCCCCCCACAGCCTGAGGGACGGCAAGAGCGTGGGCAGCTCGCACAAGGCCACGCCCCCTTACACGGCGCCCCTGCCGCCCAGACTGGGCGTGTGTCTGGACTGCGACGAGGGCCGCGTGGCCTTCTACGACGCCCACTCCCTGCGCGTGCTGTGGGAGGGGCTTGTGGACTGCTCGGCTCCCGTGTGTCCCGCCTTCTGCTTCATCGGCGGCGGCGCCCTCCAACTGCAGGACCTGGTGGCCAGTCGCAGCGTTGAGGAGGAGGCGGAGCCGCCGAGATTGAACGCCAAATCACGAGCTACCAAGCTAAGTAAATGAAGTCGAATGTAGTAAGAACACACAAAAGTATTTGGACACTTTTATGGCAATTAATCATTTCAACTTTGTGGAAATTCATTTACCACAACAAATTAACGGCGATTAACGAGGGTTTGCCGCCGGGGCGCCCAAACTTTTTCCACTGAGGGCCACAAACTAAAGGATACGGTGGCCGTTTTGGTAGTTTTCCCCTCTAAAACAAGTACAAAATATATATTTTATTTCTAAAGAACTAGAAATTTCTTGACGAGCCAAAGCCAAACTGACATGCTAACAGTTAGCACGCTGACCAGGTAGCGTCAATAACGAAAAATATGAACAAAATGAGCTAAAAAAAAGCCGGCATGCTAACATGCTAGCAATAACACGCTTATGGTTAGCATTAGTGAAATACCAAAAATATATCACACCTGCTAAATTAGCTAGACCTGTCACGCGGATGTTAGCATGCTAAAATGCTAACTGTTACATGCGCCAAGTACCAAAATATATTATTCTGGAAAATGTTAACCCGCTAACGTTAGCATGCATCAAGTACCGAAATATGACTGAGGTTTATACCTATAAAATGAGTTTTAAAAAAGCTAGCATGCTAACAGGTATCAGGTAAAAAAAAATGTTTGACACTAAAGGTGAATACCTACAAAATTAGCTTAAAAAAAGCTAGCATACTAACGTAAGCATACTAACAGGTATCAAGTAACAAAATGTTTGACGGCAAAAAAAGCTAGCATGCTAATATTTTTTTATATTTTGTAGGTATTCTCGCTAAAGGTGAATACCTACAAAATTATCTTAAATCAAGCTAGCATACTAACGTAAGCATGCTAACAGGTATCGAGTAACAAAATGTTTGACGCCAAAAAAAAAGCTAGCATGCTAATATTTTTTAATATTTTGTAGGTATTCTCGCTAAAGGTGAATGCCTACAAAATTAGATTTAAAAAAAGCTAGCATACTAACGTAAGCAGGCTAACAGGTATCGAGTAACAAAATGTTTGACGGCCAAAAAAGCTAGCATGCTAATATTTTTTTATATTTTGTAGGTATTCACGCTAAAGGTGAATACCTACAAAATTAGCTTAAAAAAGCTAGCATACTAACATAAGCATGCTAGCAGGTATCGAGTAACAAAATATTTGACGGCAAAAAAAGCTAGCATGCTAATATTTTGTTATATTTTGTAGGTATTCTCGCTAAAGGTGAATACCTACAAAATTTGCTTAAAAAAAGCTAGCATACTAACGTGAGCATGCTAACAGGTATCGAGTAACAAAATGTTTGACGGCAAAAAAAGCTAGCATGCTAATATTTTTTAAATATTTTGTAGGTATTCACGCTAAAGGAGAATACCTACAAAATTAGATAAAAAAAAAACTAGTATACTAACGTAAGCAGGCTAACAGGTATCGAGTAACAAAATGTTTGACGGCAAAAAAAGCTAGCATGCTAATATTTTGTTATATTTTGTAGGTATTCTTGCTAAAGGTGAATACCTACAAAATTAGCTTAAAAAAAGCTAGCATACTAACGTAAACATGTTAACAGGTATCGAGTAACAACATTTTTGACCGCAAAAAAAGCTAGCATGCTAATATTTTTTTATATTTTATAGGTATTCTCGCTAAAGTTGAATACCTACAAAATTAGCTTAAAAAAAGCTAGCATACTAACGTAAGCATGCTAACAGGTATCGAGTAACAAAATGTTTGACGGCAAAAAAAGCTAGCATGCTAATATTTTGTTATATTTTGTAAGTATTCTCGCTAAAGGTGAATACCTACAAAATTATCTTAAATCAAGCTAGCATACTAGCGTAAGCATGCTAACAGGTATCGAGTAACAAAATGTTTGACGCCAAAAAAAAAGCTAGCATGCTAATATTTTTTTATATTTTGTAGGTATTCTCGCTAAAGGTGAATGCCTACAAAATTAGATTTAAAAAAAGCTAGCATACTAACGTAAGCAGGCTAACAGGTATCGAGTAACAAAATGTTTGACGGCAAAAAAAGCTAGCATGCTAATATTTTTTTATATTTTGTAGGTATTCACGCTAAAGGTGAATACCTACAAAATTAGCTTTAAAAAATCTAGCATACTAACATAAGCATGCTAGCAGGTATCGAGTAACAAAATATTTGACGGCAAAAAAAGCTAGCATGCTAATATTTTGTTATATTTTGTAGGTATTCTCGCTAAAGGTGAATACCTACAAAATTAGCTTAAAAAAAGCTAGCATACTAACGTGAGCATGCTAACAGGTATCGAGTAACAAAATGTTTGACGGCAAAAAAAGCTAGCATGCTAATATTTTTTAAATATTTTGTAGGTATTCACGCTAAAGGAGAATACCTACAAAATTAGATTAAAAAAAAACTAGTATACTAACGTAAGCAGGCTAACAGGTATCGAGTAACAAAATGTTTGACGGCAAAAAAAGCTAGCATGCTAATATTTTGTTATATTTTGTAGGTATTCTTGCTAAAGGTGAATACCTACAAAATTAGCTTAAAAAAAGCTAGCATACTAACGTAAACATGTTAACAGGTATCGAGTAACAAAATTTTTGACCGCAAAAAAAGCTAGCATGCTAATATTTTTTAATATTTTATAGGTATTCTCGCTAAAGTTGAATACCTACAAAATTAGCTTAAAAAAAGCTAGCATACTAACGTAAGCATGCTAACAGGTATCGAGTAACAAAATGTTTGACGGCAAAAAAAGCTAGCATGCTAATATTTTTTTATATTTTGTAGATATTCTCGCTAAAGGTGAATACCTACAAAATTAGCTTGAAAAAAAGCTAGCATGCTAACGTAAGCATGCTAACAGGTATCGAGTAACAAAATGTTTGACGGCAAACAAAGCTAGCATGCTAATATTTTTAAAGATTAAAGATTAAAAATTAAAGTACCAATGATTGTCACACACACACTAGATGTGGTGAAATTTGTCCTCTGCATTTGACCCATCCCCTTGGGGAGCAGTGGGCAGCAGCGGCGCCGCGCCCGGGAATCATTTTGGTGATTTAACCCCCAACTCCAACCCTTGATGCTGAGTGCCAAGCAGGGAGGAAACGGGTCCCATTTTTATAGTCTTTGGTATGACTCGGCTGGGATTTGAACTCCAACCTACCTTGTTATATTTTGTAGGTATTCTCGCTAAAGGTGAATACCTACAAAATTAGATTAAAAAAAAACTAGTATACTAACGTAAGCAGGCTAACAGGTATCGAGTAACAAAATGTTTGACGGCAAAAAAAGCTAGCATGCTAATATTTTTTTATATTTTGTAGGTATTCACGCTAAAGGTGAATACCTACAAAATTTGCTTAAAAAAAGCTAGCATACTAACGTAAACATGCTAACAGGTATCGAGTAACAAAATGTTTGACACCAAAAAAAAAAGCTAGCATGCTAATATCCGAATGCTAATTATTGTCAAGCTGCAAATGGCCCCCAGGCAGCACTTTGGACAGTTTACTGTATTACTCAATGATGCCAATTCAAAACTCCCTATGCCGCTTTGGCATTAATCGAACCAGTAAACAAAACACAACAAATGGACAAAAAAGTATTTAAAAAAATATTTTTAAGACATTATATCTTTGGGGGAGAGGATCGGCTACACTATAAACGTAAATAGTACAGTTGTTCTAAAAATACGACCACAAATCTGTCGTGATGACGGGGGGTCAAAGTGATGCTAAATGAGCAATTATTTCAATGGGCTTTTGAATGGACATCGTACCCGTGACGTCGTTTAGTCCATCAAAGTAGAACAAGCAAACAACGACCACGTTGATGATCAGCTTGAAGTGACAGCTTACCGTTATCATGGAGTCTGTGTACCATTAGTGGACTCCATCTAGTGGTACGCCAAAAAAAAAATCACTTGATTAAAGTACAGTGTTTTATTTTGCTATACTCAAACACAGTGTTACTGTTCAAAGTGTGTAGTGTTACAATGGCCAAAAATACTGTAGTAAAAAAAAACCTGACTTGTTTTTAATTAATACTTAGGTCTACCACTTTACTGTATTTTAATGGGTGTCATTATGGTGGTACTTTGAGAGCCAAGTTTTTTTCTGAGGTGGTACTTGGTGAAAAAAGTGGCATAGAGTATTTATGCCAGGGGCCGGCCTTGCCCTCACTCGCAGTGAAAGTGTCCCAATACGTTTGATGATGATGACATTTTTCAAGACTAAATATCAGATTTGATTTATCTCGCAAAAAAAACAAAAACATATGTACCATCAATGTACCAATTAAAGCCGGGGTGTTGTTGATTTAAATTGCAAACGGGACAGGGTGTTAATTGGAAGCAGCTAATAATTAAACTCATTGAATATACGGTAAAATCGAGCTTATTTGTAGATTTCTTCTTAAAATAATATAATTTTGTATTTTTGTAATCTAAAAAAAACAACTAAATTTCCCTTTATCAAGCCTGGGTGGTATGGCTGAAAACTGTATCACGATATAAGTGTTTTATATCGATCGATATCGATAAATGTTGATATTTTTATGACCTATGGAAAATAAGGACCAGGAGAAAAATATATTAAATGTAAACATTTTAATTTCAAATGTAACCTTCCTCTGATTATTATCCCCTCAGCTATCAAGGCAGAAAGGAAAGGAAATGTCAACACGAGCATGGAAAACACTCAAGTAATGTAAACAAAATTGTAAAATCCCATTAAACGCTTAACAATAACCTCTTAAAATTAAAATGAAGGTGCAAAAAAAAAGAATATGTAGGAAATGCTTATTAAAGCGTAAGTGGGTAACGTTAAAATTTTTACTGATTTTACCGATTTGGTACTTTAAAAACGGTGCTTGATCCGGTACTTTAAAATTAAAAATATGCATTTTTTTGTAAAAAAAAAACAAAACAAAAAAACTATTCAAATATAAATACTTAAATTATATAAATCAAACGATAACTAAGTAGCAGTTATAAAAAATATATATACAATTATTGCAGCAAAACAGAACAAACTCCAAAAAAAACCCCAATTTACTAGAGTTGAAATGTTTGAAACTCAAAATCACAGATGTTCATAAATGCAACCTTCGTAACCGCCATTGGTGTAAATGCTGTGTTGTTGTTGTGGAAACTGGCTAGCCTAGCGCTGGGTGCTACTGCTGGCGCTTTAATATCGGCAATACGTTTAAAAATATTACATTAAATATAAATAACAAAATCAGACTCTGTGTGCTTCGACCTACAAGACGTGACTTGTACAATACCACAGTCGAGCACTTGCTGCGAGTAGATATGCGTACCGAATCCGGTAGTTTCTTCGCAACGACCGACTGACCGAATTCCGTCAGTCCTGCCGGGCATCAACTCATGTAAAATCCAACGGTGCCATATTACGGTACCTGGGTTGCGTGTGACATCACGTCATTCTCGGTTCGGCGCTTGGCAATCACTCCAGCAGCACTGAGAGCGAACTCAGCCAAACTACCTATAGGTAATGTTGCAATTTTCAACTAAAAAAAACCGCTACAACATTAGTTAAGTAAGGCTCCGCTTGCTGAAAATGCGCTAGCTTGATGCTAATATACATTAGCTTTGCTATTGACATGCTACTGATTAGCATGGTGATTTCAACACCTCCAAATTTGTCAATAAAAACTACAAGTAAGATGCACGTTGCAATCCAATAGCTGGTGTGTAATAAGTACAATACTTACAGCATTACCACTTTTTAGGGTGCAACAAAAGACCAAAAAACACCATAAACTATACACTACTGCCATCTAACATCTTGGACTTGCAACTGTAATTGCAACTTAATGTCATAACTGCAAATGAGATACAAAAATGTAATAATAAATCAAGGTTTAATAGCTGGACAGCAGTTATCATAATCAGCTCATTTTAAAATTTTGCAATAACAATTTGATGTTATTATCAAAAACAATACCAAAACATGCTAATTAACATTGGATTTGCCATACACCAGTTACTATTAGCATTAGCGATTTTACATGGCGATTTCAACAACCTCTGCTTTTGGTAATGACAACTACAACTAGGATGCACGTTACAATCAAACAGCTGGTGTGTAATAAGTACAATACTTTGAGTGTTAACACTTTGTAGGGCCCAACACAACGCATCTAGCTTTATGGAAAAAGCTACTTCCTAGTTAGACAACATACCATAGATAGCCTTCGAATGTCTTGGAAGTGCAACTGCGTCGCAAATGAGACGTGATAATAAAACGAGATACAACAACAGGACAGCACAGTTATCACAATCAGCTTATTTAAATGTTACATAAAAATAAATAACATTTATTAACACACACAAAAGTACAGAAAATTAGTACCGTTCAGTACCGGTATCGATTACCAGGTACCAAGTATTGGTATTGTATTGGTTCAAAGTTGATCTCTAGTTGCAAATGGCTGAGTCTGCATTCATTTAAGAAATAAATAAAAAAACAAAATAATGCACTGATTTTTTTTTTTTTTTCCGGTTTTGTTACGAACATTTACAATTAATTTTCTACTATGGAACTGGCTGTTGGTGCCCATCCTTTATTTTAAAGCGCATGCAGAGTAAAAACAAAAAACAAAAACAAAACCTTCTTACAATGTTTCAAATGCAGCTGCTACCATTTTCAAAAGTTGATTCAAAACTACATCAGGGGGTTACCTACAGCCACAGGCGTTAATGCCAATATTTTGCACAGTAATTTTAGAGCCTGGTGGTTATTTGCATGTGAGACTAATTGAATTGAGGCGTTAATTGGAGCATTTCCGGTCACCTCGCTTTGGTAGCTTTGCGTCTGAAGTCAACTTTTTGCAGCAGATGGACGAACTTTGCATGCAGACAAGATTTGCTGAAAATGCTACAAAAAAAAAAAATCGCAATTCCTAATTCCTACTATAACAATACTATGACTGTTGCCATATAAAAGCTGTTTATCTTCTTTTATTCCATACGTAAACAGGAAGAGAAGTGATGCAATGTAAGAAAGGTGTTGCTCCGCCCCCTCGTTTTGTATGTTATGTATTGCATTTTGGATATTATGATCATTGAGCATGCACATACATGTGTTGATCACCTTGAATGTTTTGTATGATGGTATGAAAAGCTCCTTTAAATCATCCTGAGAGACATATCACTTCTTCCCTGCAAACCATAATAATAATTACATTACATAACCTCTCAGACAGTGTCAATCAAATATGAGCGTTAGTATTTTTTCCCCGATTGGGTTCTTTGTGCAGGGGTACTGACAAGAGATTGTCCACGTTGTAATAATTCGATGATTGTATTGAAGTATTTTCTAGTGAATGTGTGCCAAGTTGACGAATGTTTTTTTTTTTTTTTTAATTATTATTTACATGACAGCATCAGTGGAAGGACTGAAACTGTAGCAGATATTGTAACATATGTTGTTTAAAAAAAAAAATAAACAATTCATGCTATTCTGAGTCGCGTTGTAACGGTTTATGACAAATCTCAACAGCATTTTTTTCCCCAGCGTTACTTGATAGCTTTGTGCCCTAAAGCAAAGCTGAAATCAGTTTTGCTCAAAAGCAGCTGGCGCGTGTTATGAAGTTGTCGACTTGACGGTTAAGTATAGAAAGGAGGGATTATACATGGAGAACTAGAGATGTCCGATAATGTTTTTTTTGCCGATAACCGATATTCCGATATTGTCCAACTCTTAATTACCGTTTCCGATATCAACCGATACCGATATATACAGTTGTGGAATTAACACATTATTATGCCTAATTTTGTTGTGATGCCCTGCTGGATGCATTAAACAAAGTAACAAGGTTTTCCAAAATAAGAGAACAACTTCAACACAAGTTATGGAAAAAAGTGCCAACATGGCACTGCCATATTTATTATTGAAGTCACAAAGTGCTTTTTTTTTTAACATGCCTCAAAACAGCAGCTTGGAATTTGGGACATGCTCTCCCTGAGAGAGTATGAGGAGGTTGAGGTGGGCGGGGTTGACATCACAATCGGGCAAAATAGACTCACGTTTTACACCCTAATCAATAAAAGAGGCTGAACTTTATCTAAAGTCTGTCATTCTTAAATACAATGTTTTTTTTTCTTCTAGTATCGATAACATCAATTAGCGTATTTTCCGGACCATAAGGCGCACTGCCGACGAATGGTTTAGTTTCGATCTTTTTTCGTATATAAGGCGCACCGGATTATAGGGCGCATTAAAGGAGTCTTTTTTTTTTTTTTTTTCTAAATGTAAAACACTTCCTTGTGGTCTACATAACGTGTAATGGTGGTTCTTTGGTCAAAATGTTACATAGATGATGTTTTACAGATCATCTTTCAAATCCCAGCCGAGTCATACCAAAGACTATAAAAATGGGACCCATTACCTCCCTGCTTGGCACTCAGCATCAAGGGTTGGAGTTGGGGGTTAAATCACCAAAATGATTTCCGGGCGCGGCGCCGCTGCTGCCCACTGCTCCCCAAGGGGATGGGTCAAATGCAGAGGACAAATTTCACCACATCTAGTGTGTGTGTGACAATCATTGGTACTTTAATTTTTAATTAAAAAATCTTCAAGTTGCTTTCTGACAGTCGCTTCCGGATGCGCCGTTTTGTGGGCGGTCTTATTTACGTGGCTCACCTTCGGCAGCGTCTTCTCCCCGTCATCTTTGTTGTAGCGGTGTAGCGTGCAAGGACGGGAGTGGAAGAAGTATCAAAAGATGGAGTTAACTGTTTTAATGACATTCAGACTTTACTTCAATCAATAACAGAGCAGCATCTCCTCATCCGGAAACAACAACAAGGCCAGAAATGTGACCGGAACTCTCTAATAACTAAAGTTCCTTGGGTGAATAATGTAAACTCACTACACCGGTATGTTTTAGCGCTTTCATGGCGAGTTTACTGACAGATATAAGTAAGAACTTTGCACTACTTTATATTAGAAATGGCAACAGCGGAGGATGAATGTCCCATAATAAGAAGATAGAGAAAAAGAAGAAGCTTATCGACTACGGCGTCGCCATGGACTACAAAGGCGGAAGCGCACAATTTTTCCGGATTTATGCAGATCCTAAATACACATCAGCAGGTACCAGAAGGTAAGAAAAGTTTATTTTGCATAATATTGCGAAACAAAACACCAGATAATATGTCTTACCTTATACACACACCATAATAATACTCTTATGTTGAAGCACAGTACAATCCATCAAGCGGTGCGGCTTCATAGCTTACCAAAGTCGTACTAAAACATTTTGATAGATTTTTGAGCGCCGTGTGTAATGTTCTATATTTTCAATGGAACATTTGAAATGTTGGTGTTTACTTGAGTCATATTGCATTCTAAATGTATATCTTATGTTTGACTGCCATCTACTGGTTAAACTTATCATTACACCGTGTACCAAATAAAATAACTTCGAGTACGGTAAGCAAAACCAGAATGATTCCGTACATTAGGCGCACGGGGTTATAAGGCGCACTGTTGAGTTTTGAGAAGAAGAAAAAAATGATTCTAAGTGCTCCTTATAGTCCGGAAAATACGGTAATTCTCTTTTAAAACGATTTTGGAAAAATACCTATCTTCCGTAAGGCAAACTTGCCAAACACAGATCGATATACTTGAAATTTGGGAACATAAATCGATCTATCGATACATCAATCAATCAATACACCCCTACTAACTAAATATTAGCAGAGCAGCTATTTAGTATTTTTATTTTAACTCATTTTTTTCATGTATAATAGTATAATTGGGTATAATATAATAAATATTGATAATCCTATTTATAATTAAATAATGCACTTTGTGACTTCAATAATAAATATGGCAGTGCCATGTTGGCATTTTTTTCCATAACTTGAGTTGATTTATTTTGGAAAACCTTGTTACATTGTTTAATGTATCCAGCGGGGCATCACAACAAAATTAGGCATAGTAATGTGTTATTCCACGGTATCGGTTGATATCGGAATCGGTAATTAAGAGTTGGACAATATCAGAATATCGGATATCAGCAAAAGAGCCATTATCGGACATCTCTAGTATTAACACATTTTAGGGCGCAAAAAAAACAAAAAAACACCATGAACAATACATTACTAACATCTAACATTGTAAACTTGCAACTGTAATTGTAACTTAATGTCCTACTTGCAAATTAGACATGTGATAATAAAACAAGGTATAATAACTGGACAGCAGTTATCATAATCAGCTTATTAATAAATGGTTGCAATAACAAATAAATACAAATTGTTATTAAAAAAAATAGATATTGACGCACACAAAAGTATTAAATTCCCAGACCAATAGTTGGTACTGTATCCGTTCAAATGTGATTGGTACCCATCCTTAGTTGCAAGTGGCTGAGTTTGCATTCGTTTAGGAAATACATTTAAGAAAAATAAAGCACTGATAGCTTCTTTTTTCGGTCTTGTTACGAACATTTACAATTTACACTATATTGCCTAAAGTACTTGGCCACCCATCCAAATGATGAGAATCAGGTGTCCTAATCACTTGGCCCGGTGTATAAAATGAAGTACTTAGGCATGGAGACTGTTTCTACAAACATTTGTGAAAGAATGGGCCGCTCTCAGTGATTTCCAGCGTGGAACTGTCATAGGATGCCACCTGTGCAACAAATCCAGTCGTGAAATTTCCTCGCTCCTAAATATTCCAAAGTCAACTTTATTATAAGAAAAGTGAAGAGTTTGGGAACAACAGCAAGTCAGCCACCAAGTGGTAGGCCAGGTAAACTGACAGAGAGGGGTCAGCGGATGCTGAAGCGCATAGTGCAAAGACTTTCAGTTGCTACAGAGCTCCAAACTTCATGTGACCTTCCAATTAGCCCACGTACAGTACACAGAGAGCTTCATGGAATAGGTTTCCATGGTCGAGCAGCTGCATCTAAGTCATACATCACCATGTCGGATGCAGTGGTGTAAAGCACGTCGCCACTGGACTAGAGCAGTGGAGACGCCTTCTCTGGAGTGACGAATCACGCTTTTCCATCTGGCAATCTGATGGACCAGTCTGGGTTTGGAGGTTGCCAGGAGAACGCTACATTTCGGAATGCATTGTGCCGAGTGTGAAATTTGGTGGAGGAGGAATTATGATGTGGGGTTGTTTTTCAGGAGTTGGCTTGGCCCCTTAGTTTCTATGAAATTAACTTTGAATGGTCCAGGATATCAAAACATTTTGGACAATTCCATGGGATGGCACTTCAAGTTCATATGTGAGTGAAGGTAGGTGGGCAAATACTTTTGGCGATAGAGTGTATTTTCTATGATGGAACCGGGTTTTGGTGCTCATCCTTTATTTAACAGCTCATGCAGCGTAAAAAAAAAGCTTCTCACAATGTTTTGAATGAAGCTGCTACCATTTAAAAAAAGTTGGTTCAAAACTACATCAGGGGGTTACCCACAGCCACAGGTGTTCATTCCAATGTATTTCACAGTCATAATAGAGCCTGGTGGTTATTTGCATGTGAGACTCATTAAATTGAGGCATTAATTGGAGCATTTACGGTCACCTGGCTTTGGTAGCTTTGCGTCTGAAGTCAACTTTTTGCATGCAGACAAGACTTGCTGAAAATGCTACGAAAAAAAAGCCAGGAAGAGTTAGGACTGCAAGGTGTTCTGGGTATTTGTTCTGTTGTGTTTATGTTGTCTCACGGTGCGGATGTTCTCCCGAAATGTGTTTGTCATTCTTGTTTGGTGTGGGTTCACAGTGTGGCGCATATTAAGAGTGTTAAAGTTGTATATACAGACACCGTCAGTGTAACCTGTATGGCTGTGGACCAAGTATGCCTTGCTGTCACTTACGTGTGCAAGCAGATGCTGCGTACAACATGTGGCTGGGCTAGCACGCTGGCTGTACATGTTGTAAAGGGTGATAAAGGCAGTACCAACACGGCACGCCCTTATTATTGTTGTTTGGGTGAAAATCAGCAGACATTCGAGAGAATTGGTTCAACCGCCACCCACCCGAATCTATTTAAAATCTATTTTTTTCGTCATGCATCCGCCCGATCCGCAGATTATCCGCGGACTCCGCGGTTGTGTCCGCAAACCGCACATCTCTAAAGGGTACCTTATGAACTGTATGACAAGAGATTGTTCATGTCGACGAATGTTTTTTTTTTTAAAATTATTATTAACATGATCATATTTTACAGTTAGCTTGGTTGAGAGAGAAACGTTTAGTTTTTTTCTCGATTTTCCTGCATGTCCAGCTCATGTTCAAAATTGACAATAAAGATGACTTAAAAAATTATTTCTAAAAAGTAAATAATTACAGTTATTTGTTACTTTGCCAAAAAAAAAAGTAAGTAAATTACTAACGGAATTACTTTTTAACAAATGTAATTAATGCCAGGGAAGGTAATTGAAGCGTTACTTTAAAAAAGTATAGAGACGTTTCATGAAAGCGGAGTGTATTGTAGGATTGCAAGCTTGCCACTTCAGACATTGATTTGTTGTTCATTATTTGCGTAGTAGCAGTAGTGTGTGTATGTATGTGTCTGTGTGTGTGTGTGTGTACTTGGCTTACACGTTGTTTGCTGTGTGATGTTGCCTCTTCCTATTTGATATGAAGTTCATTTTAGTGTGGTGCTAGATGTTGCTTTCATTAGTAAAACGTTACTTCCTGCTGTGCTTCTGACACTGTTTTGTTGACATAAAATCAGATGAGCTGACATTGATTGGCTTAGTGACAGGCAGAAGTACTTTTTGTGACATATATATGTGACATTCACACTTTACTTCAATCAACACTGTCATACAAGTACTGGTGAGTGACCTCGGGCCGATTTGTATTTTTAAATTAGTAATTGTGAAAAATCAGACATTTAAATCATGTAAATGTTCTGTTAAGCCACTAATGGTAAAACAAGGTAGCCACTTTAAATAGAATAGTTCAAACACATTTTTAAGCTTCTTACTTTATGATAGAACTGCTCCGTCAACTTGACATAATCATGTTCTTTTTGTCGAAAAAGTTTTAAAATAAGACAAGGAAGCCCTAACAGGGGAAAGGACAAGAAGTAAATTGTCTTTGTTGTGTAATAAGATCACAATGTTTTTGTTGCCTCATGAACCATAAATGGGTGAGCATGCAATGTTACACCCGTACCGCTAGGTGGCAACATTGCCTGTGATTGAATCTTGATCAGCCATTGGAAATAGTTGCTTGTGAAAAGTAAACACAGGCACACAAGTGTTGACTTTATTGTTCTTTGATGAAAATACACTTGAAATAGTTGGCATAAGGTGTAACACAAACTTGTGAGAACAAAACATTTCTAAAGTATTTAAATGATTATATGTCTTGATAAAATCTTATTTTAGAAAGTGGGGACAGGCAACAAATGTTTTGCCCAGTGTCCAAGCTCTTATTTTACATAAACTTGATTAAACATGCAATCAGACCAATGTGCAGGACACTTTGCTGAGTTAGAAAAATATATGTTTTAGTTATACTGTCATACATTTTTACTTTTTATTTCCCGGTGACACAAATGGCACAGATTCAAAGGAATGAATAAGATACATACACAATATTACCTCAACCTAGGAGTACAACTCAATACACTCTATCTCAAATCTATCTAGCCAATTGACAATATTTAATAATAATAGTAAATACATACATATGTAGGGATGGCGTGGCGAAGTTGGTAGAGTGGCTTTGCCAGCAATCGGAGTGTTGCTGGTTACTGGGGTTCAATTCCCACCTTCTACCTTCCTAGTCACGTCCGTTGTGTCCTTGGGCAAGACACTTCACCCTTTGCCTCTGATGGCTGCTGGTTAGCGCCTTGCATGGCAGCTCCCGCCATCAGTGTGTGAATGTGTGTGTGAATGGGTAAATGTGGAAATACTGTCAAAGTGCTTTGAGTACCTTGAAGGTAGAAAAGCGCTATACAAGTACAACCCATTTATCATTTATTTATTTACACAAATATACATACACAAATTATATATATATACATACAGTATATACATATACACTATATATACATATACAGGTAAAAGCCAGTAAATTAGAATATTTTGAAAAACTTGATTTATTTCAGTAATTGCATTCAAAAGGTGTAACTTGTACATTATATTTATTCATTGCACACAGACTGATGCATTCAAATGTTTATTTCATTTAATTTTGATGATTTGAAGTGGCAACAAATGAAAATCCAAAATTCCGTGTGTCACAAAATTAGAATATTACTTAAGGCTAATACAAAAAAGGGATTTTTAGAAATGTTGGCCAACTGAAAAGTATGAAAATGAAAAATATGAGCATGTACAATACTCAATACTTGGTTGGAGCTCCTTTTGCCTCAATTACTGCGTTAATGCGGCGTGGCATGGAGTCGATGAGTTTCTGGCACTGCTCAGGTGTTATGAGAGCCCAGGTTGCTCTGATAGTGGCCTTCAACTCTTCTGCGTTTTTGGGTCTGGCATTCTGCATCTTCCTTTTCACAATACCCCACAGATTTTCTATGGGGCTAAGGTCAGGGGAGTTGGCGGGCCAATTTAGAACAGAAATACCATGGTCCGTAAACCAGGCACGGGTAGATTTTGCGCTGTGTGCAGGCGCCAAGTCCTGTTGGAACTTGAAATCTCCATCTCCATAGAGCAGGTCAGCAGCAGGAAGCATGAAGTGCTCTAAAACTTGCTGGTAGACGGCTGCGTTGACCCTGGATCTCAGGAAACAGAGTGGACCGACACCAGCAGATGACATGGCACCCCAAACCATCACTGATGGTGGAAACTTTACACTAGACTTCAGGCAACGTGGATCCTGTGCCTCTCCTGTCTTCCTCCAGACTCTGGGACCTCGATTTCCAAAGGAAATGCAAAATTTGCTTTCGTCAGAAAACATGACTTTGGACCACTCAGCAGCAGTCCAGCTCTTTTTTCCAGGGTCAACGCAGCAGTCTACCAGCAAGTTTTAGAGCACTTCATGCTTCCTGCTGCTGAGCTGCTCTATGGAGATGGAGATTTCAAGTTCCAACAGGACTTGGCGCCTGCACACAGCGCAAAATCTACCCGTGCCTGGTTTACGGACCATGGTATTTCTGTTCTAAATTGGCCCGCCAACTCCCCTGACCTTAGCCCCATAGAACATCTGTGGGGTATTGTGAAAAGGAAGATGCAGAATGCCAGACCCAAAAACGCAGAAGAGTTGAAGGCCACTATCAGAGCAACCTGGGCTCTCATAACACCTGAGCAGTGCCAGAAACTCATCGACTCCATGCCACGCCGCATTAACGCAGTAATTGAGGCAAAAGGAGCTCCAACCAAGTATTGAGTATTGTACATGCTCATATTTTTCATTTTCATACTTTTCAGTTGGCCAACATTTCTAAAAATCCCTTTTTTGTATTAGCCTTAAGTAATATTCTAATTTTGTGACACACGGAATTTTGGATTTTCATTTGTTGCCACTTCAAATCATCAAAATTAAATGAAATAAACATTTGAATGCATCAGTCTGTGTGCAATGAATAAATATAATGTACAAGTTACACCTTTTGAATGCAATTACTGAAATAAATCAAGTTTTTCAAAATATTCTAATGTACTGGCTTTTACCTGTATATACACAGCGTCACTTCCTGTCAATGAGAAAGGACGCAAAAGAGAAAGGCTCCGCTCTTGCTACCGGAGTTTTTTATTAAATCTGAAGATTTTGACCACTGATTTGCGATCACAGCCACAGGAGAGTACCCTGGCATCTTCAATCTGATTTTGGTCAGTTGAGAGGCACTGATACGCTGAAAGAAGGCGAGTTGGGAGAGCCGTTAGCCTCTAGCCAAAGGCGCCTTGCCACAGTTCAAAGCGGTTGCCTAGCAACCAAAAGCTACGGCGAGTTTACAGCTGTTTTAAAGTGATCCCGACGTCGCAGAGTGATATAAGTTGACAGGCTGACACCTCAAATTGATCTCTGAACGGCGCAAGATACGAAATTGTTGGAAAAAACAAGTTAAAGTGCCGCAAGTCGCTAAAGAAGCAACTGCCGTTAAGACACAAGCAAGAGGCATTGACGTCAGTGACTGCCGCGATGCGAAAAGGTAAAGGAAAGATTGAAATCCCGAAACCTTTGGGGTCAGCTGATACAGAACACAACTGGGAACAAGATTTGAGGTTGGACACAGGACATGATGGGAATCAAGAAGTGATACTACAAAAACTTGAAGAAATGAAAGAAGAAATGAAAGAAATGAAAAAAGAAATGAAAGAAATGAAAAAAGAAATGAAAGAATTGAAATAATATCTGAAAAAAGTAACAACAGAACACAAACAAGATGTGAAAAGTCTGCAGGAAAATATAGAAAATCTGCAATCTCAGAACAACAGAAGAAATAATGACGCCACTGAAATGGGCAAACGAATGAAGATCCTTCAAGAAGACAACAACATGTTGAGGAATATCATAGATGAAATGGATCAGGACAAACGAATGAATGATATCATTGTGACAGGGCACCGAATTAAACCAAGATCCTATGCGAAAGCTGTGAATAATGAAGGTGAACCAGATGAAATGGATATGATCTCAGCAGAACAGCAAGTGGTCAACTTTCTGCAATCAAAGGAAATTGAAATTGACATTAATACCATCGAAACATGCATCCCACTGAACGGAAGAAACAACAACGCCACTCCAGTCGTGCTCGTGAAACTCGTAAACAGAAAATCTAAAATGGCATTGCTGAGACAGGGAAAGAAGCTGAAGGGAACAAATGTGTGCATGAATGAGCATCTCACAAAACGTAATGCTGGAATCGCCAAGAAAGCACGCGACTTGAGAAGGCAGGGAAAAATCCAGGGAACTTGGAGCACCAACTGTAAAATCTACATCAAGCTGAATGGAGGTCCAGAAGCAAGAGTAATTGTTGTCCATGACATCAAGGACCTGGACAATTTTTAAAGTTTACACAGCTACCACAACAACGATGATAATGGACTCTGACAGAAAACAAACACCCAAATGCAGCATCGACACTACTATGTTCCAAGGGACGACTAAACAAGAGGACCTACATTCAGGATTGCATCCACCTACACTTATAGAGATTATTGAAACAACATCAAAGATTGTTGAACAAGAAAATATGGAACTAAAAAATTTCTGCAACAAAGATTACAAAAACCAGGATTTGGAAATGATATAGATCCAGATACACATTTTTTCTCCCACATCAGTAATAATGGTTTTTATTATACAGATGATCAATATAATAGCAACATTACATGCAATAACAAATGGTCAATTATTCATTTTAATAGCAGAAGCTTGTATGCAAACTACAACAACATTAAGAACTTTTTGGAACACATCAACGAACCATTCAAAGTGATTGCTGTCAGAGAAACATGGATTGATGATAAAAAAAGGAATAGATTTTGATCTGGAAGGATATGAACTAAACTACATCAACAGAACCAACAAAAATGGAGGAGGAGTAGCTGTGTACGTGATGAAGAACCTGAACTACAAAGTGGTAAAAAACATGTCATTTGCTATAGATAATATCTTAGAATGTATAACCATTGAAATATGTCAGGAAAAAAGCAAAAACATTTTCATCAGTTGTATATATAGATCACCTAAGTCAAGTATAGAAACATTTGAAGAATGGATCAAGGCTACTTACATGGATAATGGTCAAAGAATAATGTTCTTATGTGGTGACTTTAATATTGACTTATTGAACCCTAACAAGCAAAAGTCTATTGATGACTTCATTGATACAATGTACAGCATCAGTTTATATCAAAAAATCACAAAGCCAAGCAGAATCACAGCACACTGTGCCACGCTTATTGATAATATTTTTACCAATGAGTTTGACAATAACACTACAAGTGGTCTACTTATAACCAACGTTAGTGATCATCTGCCAGTTTTTACAATATATGATGGAAACTACAAGAAGAATATGGAAGACAAAAGGACATTTCGAAGACTGTGCACAGAGAAGAGGATGACTGCTTTCAAAATTGAACTACAAAAGCAAGATTGGGACAATGTGTACAATGAAAAGGAGGTTGATGAAGCATATGAACATTTCTTAAACAAGTTCATAATACTTTATGACAAACATTGTCCATGGATACAACTCAGTAATAAACAGAGAAAGAATAATCAACCATGGATGACAAAAGGATTTAAAAATGCTTGTAAGAAGAAGAATACACTATATAGAGAATTTATAGCACAAAGAACTATAGAGGCAGAAATTAAGTACAAAAAGTATAAAAACAAGTTAACAGACATACTACGATCATGTAGAAAAGAATATTACAGTGAATTATTGGACAGGAACAAAAATAATATGAGAGCAACATGGGGCATCCTCAATAGCATTATTAAAAATGGCACAAAGAGGGACTACCCTCAATACTTTTTAGACGGAAATAAAAAAAAATGACAACATAAAGGAAGTAGTTGAAAGCTTCAATAATTATTTTGTAAATATTGGACCAAAATTGGAAGAAAGGATTCCAGACCCAGTTCCAATTGAGGACTATAATGATACCATAGAGCGAAATCCCAACTCCATGTTCCTCAGTAATGTGACACAGGAGGAAATAGTTACAATCGTTAAAAAATGTAATTCTGAGACTTCAACTGATTGTAATGGAATTGATATGGATACGATAAAAAAGGTTATACAAGAGATCTCAGGACCATTGATGTATATTAGTAATCTATCAATTCAAACAGGTACATTCCCAAACAAAATGAAAATAGCTAAAGTTGCACCAATTTATAAGACTGGAGATAAACATCAATTTACAAATTATAGACCTGTTTCTTTACTTCCACAATTTTCTAAAATCATTGAAAAACTGTTCAATAACAGATTAGAGAGTTTCATAAATAAAAATAGAATACTCGAAGAGAACCAATATGGATACAGAGCTAATGTTTCAACTTCAATGGCTTTCATTGAAATTACAGAAGAAATTACCAATGCAATAGACAGTAAAAAAATGTGCAGCAGCAGTGTTTATGGATCTAACTAAAGCATTTGACACAATTAATCACAATATGTTAATCAAAAAACTAGAACGATATGGCATCAGAGGGTTAGTCTTAAACTGGATAAGAAGTTATCTAACGAACAGGAAACAATACGTGAAGCTAGGCGAACACATGTCTACAACGCTAAATATATCCTGTGGTGTACCTCAGGGATCAATATTAGGACCTAAATTATTCAATCTCTATATAAATGACATTTGTAAAGTTACAAAAGATTTAAAGTTAGTACTATTTGCGGATGATACAACAGCGTTTTGTTCAGGAGAGAACACACAGAAGATAATACAAATAATAACAGAAGAAATTAACAATTTAAAAAGATGGTTTGACAAAAATAGATTATCGTTGAATCTCAGTAAAACTAAAATAATGCTATTTGGTAATAGTAGTAGAGAAAGTCAAACACAAATACAAATAGACGGAATAGAAATTGAAAGAGTAAATGAAACCAAATTTCTAGGTATAATGATTGATGATAAATTGAACTGGAAATCTCACGTAAAAAATATACAACATAAAGTAGCAAGAAACACGTCAATAATGAATAAAGCAAAACATGTTCTAGACAAAAAATCACTTCATATTCTCTACTGCTCACTAGTGTTACCATATCTGAGCTACTGTGTAGAAATATGGGGAAATAATTACAAAAGTACACTTAATTCATTAACGGTGTTACAAAAAAGATCAGTTAGAATAATACATAATGTTGGATATAGAGAACATACAAATCCTTTATTTATTGAATCAAAGATACTGAAATTCCACGACATAGTGAATTTGCAAACAGCTAAAATTATGCACAAAGCAAACTATAACCTGCTACCCAAGAATATACAACAATTCTTCTCAACAAAAGAGGAGAAATATAATCTTAGAGAAAAATGTAATTTAAAACATTTGTACGCACGTACAACACTTAAGACCTTCAGTATATCAATATGTGGAATTAAATTATGGAATGGATTAAGCAAAGCAATCAAACAGTGTACTAATATGATCCACTTCAAGAAACTCTTCAAACTTAAAGTGTTTACAAAGTACAAAGAAGAAGAACCATGACAAACATTCTCAATTTATTTAATCCATCCATTCATTCATTCTTAAAGTAATCTTACTTATCTCATCATATGAAATATGACTTACTTCACCAATTATTATTATTAAATTATTACTATTATTTATTTATTTATTTATTTTATTCTGATTACCTATGGAGTTTATTGTGAATACATTGAGAACAGGAAGTGAACAAAAAAGTTTCAGCAACTGTTATGTAAAGAAAAGGGGTAGGATTAAATAAGCTCTGCTTCTTCCTACTCCTTTTCGAACATGTTGAAAAGAGAAACTGGAAATTGTGATGTATCATGTTGTATGCTTGCATGTTCGAAATAAACTCAAACTCTAACTCTAACTCTATATATAAACATAAATATATATATATATATACATATATATATAAATATATATAAATATATATATATATATAGTGTATGTGTATATATATATATATATACATATACTGTATATATATATATATATATATATACACACACACACGTATATACACATACAGTATATATACACACACATTCATATATGCATACAGTATATATACACACATATGCATACAATAAAGTATATATATACATACATACATAATAAATGTATACATACAGTACATATATAGATTCACACATACATATATGTATACAGTATATACACCTTTATGTATGTATATATATATATATATATATATATATATATATATATATATATATATATATATATATATATATATATATATATATATATATATATACACTACCGTTCAAAAGTTTGGGGTCACATTGAAATGTCCTTATTTTTGAAGGAAAAGCACTGTACTTTTCAATGAAGATAAATTATACATTACTATACATTGCTAATGTGGTAAATGACTATTCTAGCTGCAAATGTTTTTGGTGCAATATCTACATAAGTGTATAGAGGCCCATTTCCAGCAACTATCACTCCAGTGTTCTAATGGTACAATGTGTTTGCTCATTGGCTCAGAAGGCTAATTGATGATTAGAAAACCCTTGTGCAATCATGTTCACACATCTGAAAACAGTTTAGCTCGTTACAGAAGCTACAAAACTGACCTTCCTTTGAGCAGATTGAGTTTCTGGAGCATCACATTTGTGGGGTCAATTAAACGCTCAAAATGGCCAGAAAAAGAGAACTTTCACCTGAAACTCGACAGTCTATTCTTGTTCTTAGAAATGAAGGCTATTCCACAAAATTGTTTGGGTGACCCCAAACTTTTGAATGGTAGTATATATATATATATATATATATATATATATATATATATATATATATATATATATATATATATATATATATATATATATATATATATATATATATATATATATATATATATATATATATATATATATTCATATATATATATATATATATATATATATATATATATATATATATATATATATATATATATATATCTAGTGAACAATCCCAACTCCAAACCAAAGGTAATGCTCGACTGTACAATTTGTTGAGACGGGACCAGACAGAAGTAAGATTGAAGCATGTTGAACAGCATCTGCAGCTTCTCAATAATTGTATGGATAAATGTCTGTCGTTGGCATGCCGTGGAAACTGGCAACTCTCTAATCAAAACGTAATGTTTCTAGCGTAAACGAAGCAGGACCAGCGACGCGTAACAATAGATCAACTCTTTATTGCACAAACGGCACAACCCTGGTGCAACTAATACTTCAATGAGCAAAATGTATGCTCACCTTTAAAGCACAACAAAGTCTCAAAAGTTATTTTACGTTAAGGTACCAAAAAGTACACACAAAATAGAATAAGTAAACACATCACTCACACAAAGTATACTAAGGGGTTGTAGCGTGTTGCGACAGGCAGGATTAAGTATGTTGTCTGTCATTCTTTTCTATGAAAGCATCAAGTTTCACAAAGTATATCCTGCTTTGCACATGAATCTGCTGCACATTCAAGTGACAGATCCTTTATTAAATTGTGAGTTGTCAAGATTTGCTGTTGCCAACAGTGCGTGATGTGATGATTTGTGTTCAATTTACAGAAGGCCCTGAGGGCCGTCCTGCTCTGACAGCTTAATGAACGCCCGTCCACGCCACTCCGCTGCCTGCGTTGGTAAGTGCGGTAGTGGAAGTAGTCGTAGTAGGATAAGAAGAGGAGGCAGAAAGGATGTGAAACAACGTGGTGCACGATACACCACCGCTCTAAAACCCTGTGGAGACTCCAGGAAGGAGGGAGTCAAGTCTGTTTATTGCTGCAGAGCAAAGGTCTTTAAAGCCAACTGCTGACTGGAAGAGGCTGAAAAGTCACATTCTTTGGAAGGTGAAGTGTGTGTGTGTGTGTGTGTGTGTGTGTGTGTGTGTGTGTGTGTGTGTGTGTGTGTGTGTGTGTGTGTGTGTGTGTGTGTGTGTGTGTGTGTGGTGCTCAGCTGTGCAGGGTCTGCAGAAGGAAAGTGCTGATGATGAACAAAACAAGGTGGAGAACTGCTGCACGTGGGAAATAAACAACACCTGCACCAACACAAAAGAAAAGAAAGTGTGCATCTTTAAAAACACACACACATACATACAAACTGTGTTTGTGTATTTTGATACTTTTTGGTACTTTTCTAAATAAAGGGTACCAAAAATATTGCATTATTGGCTTTATTTTAACAAAACAAATCTTACGGTACATTAAACATATGTTTATTATTGCAATTTTGTCCTTAAAAATAAAAAAGTGAACATACGAGACAACTTGTCTTTTAGGAGTAAGTAAGCAAACAAAGTCTCCTAATTTAGCTGCTGACATATGCAGTAACATATTGTGTCATTTTCCATTCTATTATTTTGTCAACATTATTAAGGACAAGTGGTAGAAAATTAATTATTAATCTACTTGTTCATTTACTGTCAATATCTGCTTACTTTCTCTTTTAACATGTTCTATCTACAAACCCCGTTTCCATATGAGTTGGGAAATTGTGTTAAATGTAAATATAAACGGAATACAATGATTTGCAAATCATTTTCAACCCATATTCTGTTGAATATGCTACAAAGACAAGATATTTGATGTTCAAACTGATAAACATTTTTTTTTTTTGCAAATAATCATTAACTTTAGAATTTGATGCCAGCAACACGTGACAAAGAAGTTGGGAAAGGTGGCAATAAATACTGATAAAGTTGAGGAATGCTCATCAAAACACTTATTTGGAACATCCCACAGGTGGACAGGCTAATTGGGAACAGGTGGGTGCCATGATTGGGTATAAAAACAGCTTCCATGAAATGCTCAGTCATTCACAAACAAGGATGGGGCGAGGGTCACCACTTTGTCAACAAATGCGTGAGCAAATTGTTGAACAGTTTAAGAAAAACCTTTCTCAACCAGCTATTGCAAGGAATTTAGGGATTTCACCATCTACGGTCCATAATATCATCAAAGGGTTCAGAGAATCTGGAGAAATCACTGCACGTAAGCGATGATATTACTGCATCAAGACCGACATCAGTGCGTGAAGGATATCACCACATGGGCTCAGGAACACTTCAGAAAACCACTGTTAGTAACTACAGTTTGTCCTCTACATCTGCAAGTGAAAGTTAAAACTCTACTATGCAAAGTAAAAAACATTTATCAACAACACCCAGAAACAACGCCGGTTTCGCTGGGCCCAAGCTCATCTAAGATGGACTGATGCAAAGGAGAAAAGTGTTCTATGGTCTGACGAGTCCACATTTCAAATTGTTTTTGGAAACTGTGGACGTTGTGTCCTCCGAATCAAAGAGGATTAGGAATCATCCGGATTGTTATAGACCCCAAGTTGAAAAGCCAGCATCCGTGATGGTATGGGGGTGTATTAGTGCCCAAAGCATGGGTAACTTACACATCTGTGAAGGCACCATTAATGCTGAAAGGTACACACAGGTTTTAGAGCAACATATGTTGCCATCCAAGCAACGTTACCATGGACGCCCCTGCTTATTTCAGAAAGACAATGCCAAGCCACGTGTTACATCAACGTGGCTTCATAGTAAAAGAGTGCGGGTACTAGACTGGCCTGCCTGTAGTCCAGACCTGTCTCCCATTGAAAATGTGTGGCGCATTATGAAGCCTAAAATACCACAACAGAGACCCCGGACTGTTGAACAACTTAAGCTGTACATCAAGCAAGAATGGGAAAGAATTCCACTTGAGAAGCTTAAAAAATGTGTCTCCTCAGTTCCCAAACGTTTACTGAGTGTTGCTCTTTCCCAACTACTTTGGCATGTGTTGCAGCCATGAAATTCTAAGTTAATTTTATTTGCAAAAAGTTCATGAGTTTGAACATTAAATATCTGGTCTTTGTAGTGCATTCAACTGAATATGGGTTGAAAAGGATTTGCAAATCATTGTATTCCGTTTATATTTACATCTGACACAATTTCCCAACTCCTATGGAAACGGGGTTTGAAATATAGACAAGAGTACTCACTGTGAACCGTAAAATAAAAACATAAATAAATAATTATATTACTGTATTCATGTTATAATAATGATAAATGGGTTGTACTTGTATAGCGCTTTTCTACCTTCAAGGTACTCAAAGCGCTTTGACAGTATTTCCACATTCACCCATTCACACACACATTCACACACTGATGGAGGGAGCTGCCATGCAAGGCGCTAACCAGCAGCCATCAGAGGCAAAGGGTGAGGTGTCTTGCCCAAGGACACAACGGACGTGACTAGGAAGGTAGAAGGTGGGAATTGAACCCCAGTAACCAGCAACACTCCGATTGCTGGCACAGCCACTCTACCAACTTCGCCACGTTAGTATTAAAGATAGCTAGCGATTAGCCCTTTGGCTGCGAGGCTAGCGGTTTACGCGCCAGTTGTCAGTTAGCGATTAGCGCCGCAAGTTGCCAGCTAGTAAATAGCACTCTGGTTGTCAGCTAGCAATTAGCCCTGCGGTTGCCAGGCTAGCATTTTACGCTGCAGTTTTCAGTTAGCGATTAGCGCCACACGCTGTTGGCTAGTGATTAGTACGCTAGTTGTCAGCTGGCGATTAACGCGCCAGTTGTCAGATAGCTTTTAGCAGCACAAGCTGCTAGCTTGTGATCGGTGCACTAGTTGCCAGCTAGCAATTAGCCTGCTAGTAGTGAGATAGCTATTAGCAGTGCAAGCTGCCAGCTAGCGATTAGCCCTGCGGTTTCCAGGCTAGCGGTTTACACGGCAGTTGTCAGTTAGCGATTAACGCAGTAGGCTGCTAGATAGTGATTAGCACTCTGGTTGTCAGCTAGGGTCTAGCTCAACAGTTGTCAGCCAGCAATAACGCGGCAGTTGTCAGCTAGCTATTAGTGCGCCAGTCGACAGATATATTTTAGCAGCGCAAGTTGCCAGCTTGTAATTAGCGCACTAGTTGCCAGCTAGCAAATAGACTACCGGTAGTCAAATAGCTATTAGCGGCGCCAGCTGCCGGGTAGAGATTAGCACTCTAGTTGCGGTTGCCAGGCCAGCGTTTTTTTGCGCCAGTTGTCAATTAACGCTGTAAGATGCCAGCTAGTGATTAGCACTCTGGTTGTCAGCTAGCGATTAGCACAACAGTTTTTTTCCGCTACCTATTAACGCGGCAGTTGTCAGCTAGCTATTAGCGTGCCAGTTGTCAGGTAGCTTTTAGCGACACAAGCTGCCAGCTTGTCATTAGCGCACTAGTTGCCAGCTAGCGATTAGCGCGGCAGTTCTCAACCAGCGAATAATGCGTAGGTTGTCAGCTAGCGGTTTACACGGCGGTTGTCAGTTAGCGATTAACACAGCAGGCTGCTAGATAGTGATTAGCACTCTGGTTGTCAGCTAGGGTCTAGCTCAACAGTGGTCAGCCAGCAAATAACACGGCAGTTGTCAGCTAGCTATTAGCGCGCCAGTCGACAGATATCTTTTAGCAGCGCAAGTTGCCAGCTTGTAATTAGCGAACTAGTTGCCAGCTAGCAAATAAACTACCAGTAGTCAAATAGCTATTAGCGGCGCAAGCTGCCGGGTAGAGATTAGCACTCTAGTTGCGGTTGCCAGGCCAGCGGTTTTTGCGCCAGTTGTCAGTTAGCGATTAACGCTGTAAGCTGCCAGCTAGTGATTAGCACTCTGGTTGTCAGCTAGCGATTAGCACAACAGTCTTTTCCGCTATCAATTAACGCGGCAATTGTCAGCTAGCTATTAGCGTGCCAGTTGTCAGATAGCTTTTAGCGACACAAGCTGCCAGCTTGTCGTTAGCGCACTAGTTGCCAGCTAGCAATTAGCGCGGCCGTTCTCAACCAGCGAATAATGCGTAAGTTGTCAGGTAGCGGTTTACACGGCGGTTGTCAGTTAGTGATTAGCGCAGCAGGCTGTCAGATAGTGATTAGCACTCTGGTTGTCTACTAAGGTCTAGTTTAACAGTTGCCAGCCAGCAAATAACGCGGCAGTTGTCAGCTAGCTATTAGCGCGTCAGTCGACAGATATCTTTTAGCAGCGCAAGTTGCCAGCTTGTAATTAGCGCACTAGTTGCCAGCTAGCAAATAAACTACCAGTAGTCAAATAGCTTTTAGCGGCGCAAGCTGCCGGGTAGAGATTAGCACTCTAGTTGTGGTTGCCAGGCCAGCGTTTTTTGCGCCAGTTGTCAATTAGCGATTAACGCTGTAAGCTGCAGGCTAGTGATTAGCACTCTGGTTGTCAGCTAGCGATTAGCACAACCATTTTCCGCTACCTATTAACGTGGCAGTTGTCAGATAGTTTTAGCGACACAAGCTGCCAGCTTGTTATTAGCACACTAGTTGCCAGCTAGCGATTAGCGCGGCCGTTCTCAACCGGCGATTAATGCGTAGGTTGTCAGGTAGCGATTAATGCGCGAGTTGTCAGCTAGCTATTAGCACACCAGTTGTCAGATAGCTTTTAGTGGTGCAAGCTGCCAGGTAGTGATGAGCACTCTAGTTGTCAGCTAGCGATTAGCGTATCAGCTGTCAGCTAACAAAATAACACGCCATTTGTCACAGAGCTTTTAGCGGCGCAAGCTGCCAGCTTGTTGTGATTATGATAAATGGGTTATACTTGTATAGCGCTTTTCTACCTTCAAGGTACTCAAAGCGCTTTGACAGTATTTCCACATTCACCCATTCACACACACATTCACACACTGATGGCGGGAGCTGCCATGCAAGGCGCTAACCAGCAGCCATCAGAGGCAAAGGGTGAAGTGTCTTGCCCAAGGACACAACGGACGTGACTAGGAAGGTAGAAGGTGGGAATTGAACCCCAGTAACCAGCAACACTCTGATTGCTGGCACAGCCACTCTACCAACTTCGCCACGCCGTCCCACGAGTTGCCAGCTAGGGATTAGCCCATGGTTGCCGGGCTAGCAGTTGTCAGAAAGCTTTTAGCGGCGCAAGATGCCTCACGATTAGCACAGTAGTTTACAGCTAGCCATTAGTGTTGCTATACCAGATTATTTGAATATCTTAGTATTGCACAATAATAAGGTACCTTCATGACCAGTTTAATGTAAACCCAACTTTTATACAGGATATGTAAGAAGGGGTCAGTGCTCAATCTCAGTTTGGGGATCTTTGGCATTAAAAAAAATACCAAAAATAGAGATTTCCACAACTTTTTACGAGTGA